>NC_020495.1:18844707-18865348 GCF_000184155.1 Fragaria vesca subsp. vesca
ACCGAAAATCCAATTTTCGGTAACTCTCCAAGAGAAAATAAAAATCGTCAAATTAAAATGACGTTAAAATATTCCGCAACATTAATTGTTCAACCATGAACTATATCATGCATTTATTTAAAATAAACGTCCACTCACAAATTTGGCCTAAGCCTGATGTCGATCTGGGGCCTCGTCTGCTCGAGCCTCCTCACGTCCTGTTCCAAATATAATATTAATTTTCCAACCAATAATCCAATATTTAATCAAAATAGGCAAAATTACCCGAGAGCCATAAATACGCTCATCATTGCCTAACTTCGATATTCTTAAATCGGAACGATCCGAACTTAAATATCATACTCAACAGTCGTAAATACAACCTCTCCAAAATACGACTTAAATCCTACGGCCGGATTCTACATTAATTAACCGCTAAAAATACCAAACTTCGGAAATTCACAAACCTATCCAAATCTCATCCAAAAATTCCATAAATCACATCAATATACTCCTCTTAATATTCCACACTTAAAACCCTAAAAATCTCCTAACCGGCGGCGGCCGGAGGCCAATTCCGGCGACCTCCAAAACCTATGAAATTTTGATAGAATAATCTCCTCATCATGCTCTACAACTTTCATGACCAACACATCACCCAATTCCAAGCCTAAATAGGCTAATCGAACGAAAACAACTTAAAAGCCCTAGAAATTTCAACTCCACATTTCTCCTTACCTAGCTCAAGAGGGAGTGAGCTGATTGGAGGGGTTGCTGCACGGGAGGAGGGCTACAAAACTGTACCAAGCTTGCCCGGATTGGTGGCCGGAGAGGGGAGTTTCGGCGACCGGAAGTTCGGGGCAGCCTAGCCTTTCGGGCGGCACCGCTCTCTCATGGCGGCGCTAGGGGGGCTGTCACCGGTCCTAGAAGATAGCTGGGTCGGAGACCGATCGATTGGGACCGGTGCGGCGGTTTGGGGCGGCCGGACGGCGGCGGTCTGGCGGTCGGAAAATCGGACAGCGGGAGGGGGTTTGGGTGCGGGAAAACCGGGAGGAAAAAGAGAGGAAAAGAGAATGGGTTTTGGGCCTCACACCCCAAACCGGTCCATCATATATCAACCCACTCCAAAATAAAACACCCCGAAAAATAATACCCGAATAAAAAATTACCTTTTACTAGCTAAAATTTACTATTTTTACCGTCGTCATAATTTCCTCATACGAATAATCCTCCGCACATAATCGTCCCCGAAACCCCTCTAGGGACCAATTAAACTATTAACTCAATGACGGGGACGGTAAAATTCTTATTATAATTAAGCTAGTGAATAAGGTAAAAATATAAGGGTCGGGATGTGACATCTACTACTACACTGGAATTAACTGCTACTACACTAAGTTATTGAAAACATGCTACTATATTGCATTTACTGAAAAATCTCAATAGGAGAGACTTTTCTCTTCTAAAAACATATTTAATTAGTGTATGGTTAGTTTGGTAAATTAAATCATGACACATGGCATGCAAAGAAAAAATTGTCCTTAATTGTTAAAAACTGTCCTTATTTGTTTAACTACAACACAAGTGAGTTTATTTGTGTTTCAAATCCGTTTAGAGGATGTATATGTGATTTGTTTTAAGATTTTCTCTAATGAGCTTAGTACAAACAATATAGAATGCTTGACTGAAACTTTGCGATCAATCAAATGTAATCAAACGAATGTAAACTCATGATCCTAATAGTACCATTAGCGCTAAACAATGATATACGTTTCTTTAATGATTATGAGAGCTTGAACTTTTACTTCGAATATCCAATTTCATCCTCCAATTATGATTTGTAGATATATCTTTAGAGAAAAATTGTCAAATCGACAACTATATTTCAAAATTTTAACAAAATTAACTAAACAGTAAATTCCAATGTTGAATATGCTTTTAAGCCTCGTTTGGTTCATTGAAAGAAAAGTAGTTCATTTGTCTTTCCTATTGGAAATGAAGGAGAAAAGATATGAAATCTCCCACCAACTTTGTATTCTGTTGTTTGGTAACATTTACTTTGAATCAAGAAGTCAATCCATTTTATAGTTTAGCGAACAGTACAAGGAATAAAACACCCACTAGGCCAATAATTTTTTTTACTCCATATGACTACTAAAACACTTAAGTGCCCATATAATCCTAACAGTCAACAATACATCCACCTTCTCAAAACCGTTATAGCACATTTATTTCAACATACACGAAAATCACAGAAGCTTGAATAAAGTATAACAACCGAAGTGAATCAAGACTGCCCTTGATTCAAATTTAGACCATACTATGTGATATAAAGACCCAGTTCAGCCAAACGCACTCCAAGAGGAAAGCTCAAAAGAGCTCTAGCTCAACAAAAAAAACATGACAACAAATCCAAAACTGAACCCCGAAGTGTCAAGACCCACCACAAATTTTATCCTAAAACCTGGAGTAAGTCCTGCGGAGACAACCTTCAAGGAAAATTTACCGAAAAATTCGGCATAACCTCCCTTGAAAATGGACAACCCTATCCTGAAAAAAATCCATATAACACTCCTATACTAACACATCTAACCTCAACACCTGGAGGCACCCGCTCCCCCACAACACATCCACCACACACAAAAAATAATATCATCTTCTAATCCAACACATAAATATCCAATTTATATCATACACCATCCTTTGGATATCTCCCAAATTAATAAACAAAGACTTAGCACACAACCGAACTATTATACAAATAATCCAAAGGTAATCAGAGCTACTAAACGCTAGCGAAAACAAGAAAATTTGGTAGTAGGTTAACATGTAACCTACTGATGAAAGGTGGAAGAGATGTGGGTGACTATGCCTCGCCTCTGACTAGTGCCAACCTGAACTCTGTAGACTGGGCATTTTAAAACGAAGGGAAAAACATTTGAAACCGTTAGAGTGAGTGGACAAAAATAAATTAATAAATAAAATATTTATGCATTCCCATTTTAATTTCTAAAGAAATTATGCTGCATGCGACAGTTTAAAAAGTGGCAGTTACATGACTAGCTCCGGCTAGTTTCCAAGACTCAAACAAATGAAGCCTCTCAGGCTAAAGTAATATGTATAAATATGTATGTATTTACATTCGTCATACTCCTTGTACGAATTCTAGGAGGGAATCAGAAAAATAGAAATTCGTACAAGGCTACTACGCTTGCGTCTAACGCTCACGTCTAACGCTCACGTCACACCATAATACACTTTTACCTCATTATGGCGGAAAAACACGAGTGTATATATACGTGTATATTCTCTATATAAATTACTAAATTTATATAGGGCTACGACGATTGCGTCCAACGCTCACGTCACACCATAATGGAATTTTACCTCATTATGGCGGAAAAACACGTATAGCTAGCTAGCATTTATTTATATACATACTATCCTCATAATCATCCATATATGAATATATATTCACCAAAATTCTCAATTTCGGTCATTCTCCAACAAAAGAAAATATTCATCAATAAATCATTTGCATTCACATTATTTAAAACAAAAGTCCACTCACAAATTAGGCCTAAGCCTGATGTCGCTCCGAGGCTTCTTCTGCTCGGGCCTCCTCTCGTCATGTTCCAAATATAATATTAATTTCCCAACCAAAAATCCAAAACTTACACAAAATAATCATAATTAAATGTGAGCCTTAATCACACTCATCTTTGCCCAACTTCGCAATTCTTAACTCAATAGGGTCCAAACTTCACCAAACATACTGGTAGCTTTAATTTTAACTTTTTACCGATTATACGATTTTAATCCAACGGCCGGATTCTACCTTAAATAACCGCCAAAATTACTAAGCTTTAAAAATTCCCAAACCTATCCAAAACTCCTCCAAAAATTCTAAAATTCACATCAATAACTCCCATTATTATAACCAATCAAAAACCATGAAAATCCCCTAAACAGCGGCAGCGCCGCCGCTTGCTCCGCCGGCAGCAGCGGCCGGAGGCCGACTCCGGCGACCTCTAAAGCCTACCAAATTTTAACAGCAGCTTCCTTTCAACTCCCTCTATAACTTTCTTAACTAGCACAACACCCAATTCCAAGTCTAACCATACCAATCGAACGAAAACATCCTAGAAAACCCTAGAGCTATGCTTCAACACCAATATCTCCTTACCTAGCTCAAGAAAGGGTGCGACCTTTGGAGGGGTTGCTGCACGGGAGGAGGGCTTTCTTCCAAGCCAAGGAGAGAGTTCCGGCGAGAAGACCACCGGGCTTCCAAGGAGGACTTCCTCCGTTTGGCGGCGTTGTAGTGTCGCTCACCAGTCCAGGACGACGACGGAGCGGTCGGCGGACTATGCTGGACCGGTGCGTTTCTCCTCTTAGCCAAACGGCGGCGATGGAGCTCGGGGAGTCTCCGGCAGTGTGATGAAGAATGAAGAAGTGAGAAGATCGGGAAGAAGAAGGAAAGAAAGAGAGCAGAGAAATGGTTTGGGCCTCCCCAAACCGGTCCAACACAAATATACCCACACCCAACATAAACCCAACTCCAACACTAACACCACAAAATAATACGCCACTAAAAGTTACATTTTACTAGCCGAAATTTACCATTTTTTCCGTCATCGCAATTTCTCTTACGAATAATTCCTCCAAAATAATCGTCCCTCATGACCCCTCTACAGACCAAATAAACTATAAATTCATTGACGGAGACAGTAAAATTCTTATTAAAACCAAACTAGTAAATAAGGTGAAAATTTACTGGTTCGGATGTGACATAAAGGTCCAGAGCTAACCGACCCGGGACCCACTCATAATCAGTTTACCACCGTCAACAGCCAACCAGGCAACATCGTCGTCGACAACACCAACAAAGTCAAACATTCAAACTCCATTGTTTCTGGGTGATCGTTGGGGGTGGAGCCACATAAAATCCGGGAACGGCGCTATGTCTTAAAGACTCATAACTTATCAATCATGAGCATATGATGTAAGGGAGACTACCAGGTTTGTCGGCCTTCGACCCTCCAATGCCCAAGTTAGACATGTAAATGGATGTTGACAAGGTAGGAGAAATTGAGAGATATAGACTTACCATAAAGGAGAAGCGGAGCATGTATTTATAGGACTAGGGCACCCTTATATTACCGTACAACCTTTAATGGTGACTCATTAAGGTGAAGAGGGTGGTGTCATCAAATGTAATGGCCATTTGGCCTAATTAAGGCCTCAAGCTCCTTCTAGGTGGTCAGTCAGAGCCTCCAGCTGGTTGACAGTCAGTAGGTGCGCTCTGGTGGCCTGGTAAGAGGCGAGTACTCTTGATGTATTAAGGGAGGTGTAAATATCCATCTTTCCTTATCACCATATTGGCGCCTCCCAACGAACAATAAAATAGACTCATTCGTGACGTCGCCGCAAAAACCTCGTCACCAAGAGGTCACACATGAGATCGTAAGAGCCGCCATCTCCTAGCAATTCTACCATTGATCCTCCCAACTGAAACCAAAAACAGATCCAAACCTTCACCATCACTGTAACCAGAAAGAGCAGAAAAAAGGATAACTAGGAAGAGACGAACGCCAACACGCTCCTAGTCGACTCAAAGTACACTGAAGAAGAATAATCAAGCGATCCCATTTGTGACAAAGTCGTAGATTTGGTTTTTTTTAAAAGGACTAATTTCAGTTTACCCCCATCAATTTTAGGTCGATCATCATGTTAGTCCTTCTTCTTTCAATTTCATCAAAAACACCCCTCAACTTCCAATTTTCATCAGCCGCGCATGTCCAAACCTCCAATCTCCATCCAATTCCTCTGTCAAGTGATGACTTGATATCAAGAAGAAAGTCAAATTCTGAAAGTTACCTTTCAGACCATTTTTCCCCTATATCGATACACATCTTCGTTCTCATCACAACCCCTTAACCTTAATGATTTTGGTGGGATTGAATGTAATTTGTCTATTTTTTCTTTTTTCTTTTTTCTTTCTTCTTGATATCAAGTCATCACTTGACAGAGGAATTGGATGGAGATTTGAGGTTTGGACATGCGCGGTTGATGAAAATTAGGAGTTGAGAGGTGTTTTTGATGAAATTGAAAGAAGAAGGACTAACATGATGATCGACCAAAAGTTGATAGGGGTAAACTGAAATTAGTTCTTTTTAAAACCCTAGAAGGCAGCTATGGAGAAAACAATATTTTGGACACTGTTTATAGTTGCAACGGTTATTTGGTGACATAAGGAAACTTAACCGAAAAATTGTTAAAAGTGTGTAACTAATTTGAGAAAATAATGTATTATGAGCAATGAATGCAACACACTAAGGAGTGAGAACTAGGTGACAACCTATATTAAATAGAAACAAGCTCCTTGGCAGTGACATCATAAATAAAATATCACGTTACAAAAATAAGAGAAATAAATGATTATAAACGAAGAGCCACTGAGTTGAATTGATGTAAAGCTATGGTATAATATGAACCGGTAATATGTAACAGATCATTGGTAATGTCATCATACATACTACATTGAAGAGTATGTGGAATAACGCCCTGCTTGATAAAGGTACCAAAAATATAATGTACCATACCTGCACACACATAAGTGCATTGAGTATAGGGTAACCTTCCCTCACATACCTTGCCTAAAAAAATAAAAATAAAAATAAAATGAAAATAAATAAACGTCAAAAGGACTCAATACCCACAAACTTATTTGTTCCCGATGCCTACCTAGATTCCAGATACGGACCCAAAACATCTCATGCCCATAAACCAAGGCTAAATGTCTAACAACCCACAAGAAAGTCTTTTCATCTTCTTGAAAACGTTGAGCATCACGACTCGTAATCACTGTAAAATGATTAATGTTGCATAACGCCTAAATGTACGACCATAACGATTGTAACAGACGTAACACTTGTAACCCCCTTCAGCTTCTGACGTCGCAACCACCGCTAACGCATGTTGGCGCAAGTGCACCACCAACCTACTCGGATGCGCTGTTGTCATTGAGAATTGCCAGACACCACCTCTTAACGTTACCGGACTCAACCGATCCTCACACCACACAGTCGCTGCAGCCCCTTCCAAGCCATAACAAAACGTCGAATTCTCCCTACATGGCAATCCAGCAATGCGTTGCTCTTGCATCAGACCTAGATCTAAGCTTAGGCTCCGAATATTGCACAACTCTATCAAAATTCGACGTGTAACTGCACCTTCGCCGTTAGGCAAGACCTTTGTGAACTCGCTGGGTGCCACCACACACCATCTCCACCTCTAATCCAATCTCCCAAAATTGGACCAAGTTTGCTTCCCACTAAAGCAATCTTTGGTATCACCAGCATCTGCCCAAAAACCTTCATAACTCCATGTTCATGATCAGAGGTGAGAGGGGTCTTTACTGCCACCTTTACATTTGCAAGCCTTAACGACGACGAGAACAAGGTCCCCATCCTCACCGACCTCATCGCTCAAGAGAGAGACGAAAATCATCTCTTCTTTTCTAGGCTCTCTCTCTCTCTCTTTCTCTCTCTCATTCATATGTATTGCGTTTGGATGAAACTTTTTTAAATGTCTTTTAATATTCTTGAGAAATTTTGAAATGATGGAATTTCAATTGTTTGGTTGTATCTGTAAAGAATTGGACATTGAAATAAATTTAAATAAAAAAATTTAAGAAAAGAATATTGTTTAAACAATATATTAATACTCAAACACACTCACTTGTAAATGAGAGGTCATTAGTTCGACTTACAACATATTTGTTGTAGCCTATTAATTATTTATTTGATTAAATAAAAACCAATGTATGTAAGATCATGAAAGTGAGATGTGGCGAGCAGCCGAGAGTGAGGAAAAAGTTTTTGTTTTTTCAACACCACTTTTTCCTAAAACTTTAATTAAATAGAAATAATTAATAAAAAAAAAAAAAGACGCCTAAAATCCAGCGGGAAGAGAAGGGCCCGTGTGGGAAATCAAATGCATAAACGCGTGAGCGACGATATCATAATTGAGGGAAGAAATGGACCTCACACCAAAAAAGAAAACTAAATTAAAAGAGGAAAAAGGCCGAAGTCACTCTATTGGATTTATTTGAAGGAATTGGATAGAACTGAAGAAGAAGAAGTCGTGGGTGTGGTGGCGGCAGATTTGCAGGAAGAAGGCCTCATCAGCCGGGCGCGGGTCTCTCTTTGTTTGACGCTTTCTCCCCTTTCATTTCCATCAACTATTCTCTTTCTTATTGTCAAGGTTTCTAGATATCTAATCACATAACAATATTGTTGCCTTGAGGCTTATCAGCTGGTGATTGTATTTTTCTGACAATGACTTTGTGAAGTCGTGAGAATATATGAACTTCATTCTCTTTTTCACTTTAGGGCTTGTCAAAGTTATGTTGTCCAGAACAGTCGCACCGGTAATTTCATGGTTAGAAACACTCGATTAGAATAAAAGCATCGTGTTTAAAATAAAACTGAAAATCAACATAATTTGTAAACGATAACGAACTTACATTTTAAGAGTCTACTCGACGAGCTCACTTTAAATATAATTATTTGAACTAATCTTGTTCATTATTTAGTAGAATACAAAAGTTCCCATCTTTATATACACCAATATTTCAATTCCATAGATCGGATCATAGGAGTTTCATAGCTCAAAGTATCCTATACTATTTTACAAAATACAAGTCAAGACCTATAAATCAAACCACAACTTATCAAATCAATTTCTTAAATAGGAAGATAAGATATTTCTAGTGCAATTTGCTACTCTCTCAAACCCTGAAATAAAAAAGAAAATAAGAAGATTTATTCTTCTGTACGGCAATTGTCGGTGTACATGACAACTAGCAGCTATATCATCACAATGATAATAATTCACTTACCACGAGTCCACGACTACTCTCCACTTCATCAATTCATCAATTGACCAAACTAGCTTCAAGTGGGATTTACTTACGATAGGAGCTCGATCGTACTTACATCACCTACTCTATTTTCAGCTAAAATAAACAAAAAAATGTTTTACTCTAAATTCAAGTCTTCTAAAATATGTTCTAACTCGTATTTTTTAATTCAGCTGTCTAATGAAACGTGTATATACACAGTCATGTCGTTTGAAGATTAATTAATTGTAAGAGATTGAGGAATAACTGTGTCACAAGTATTTCTTTTCTTTATCTTTTAAGTAACGACTCAAATGATCACAATTAGAGTTTCATGATAGCCAATTTTTCTTTTAAGGCAGACAAAAATGTTTTGAGAAATTTTAAATACACACCCCTAATCTCTTAATACACATCTCTATTATTTTATGTTTCTATTGAGATTTTATAGGTAAGCTAAATGACCAAAATAAACATCTATTATTAAAAAAATAAATAAAAATCGCTCTAGAAGTATTCTTTTCAACATATTCTACCCTAAAATCATCGAAAATACGTATTCCTTCCCTAACCCCAACTCTTCTCCACTAATTCTATTTGGTTTGTTTCTTTTTTTTCTTTCTTTTACTTTTTTTTTTTTTTAAATTTTTTTTAATTTTTTTAATTTTTTTAATTTTTTAATTTTTTTTATCTGTATTAGCTTTAGTTTGATCTTGCAGATCATGTTGTCAAGTAATGCATATTTATCATGACATGTTTTATCGAATAACTAGTTATATATGTTTAATAGCTACTGTACTTCTACAATTCTACTAGTTTGTGAATTTTGAAAACTTATATCGGTGATTTGGAGTTAGGATATAACAATAATCATTTGATTATAAATTGAATGATGATAACCAAAAATTTCTAACAAAAATTAGACAAAATAAATATGTAAAAAGAGGTACCAAATAGTAAATATATATTAATTATATTAAATAATGGAATATTTCATAAATTAAGGGTATTTTAGGCAGTTTGGGATGTGTATTAAGTATAATACTAAAATGAAAAACTTGATAGATGGTGTATTAAGTAAGGGGTGTGTATTAAGATATTAGGGGTGTGTATTTAAAATTTCTCAAATGTTTTTGATGAGAAATTTTGATAAATAACCTCTTTTAGACCATTGAGTTGATTTTTGACCATGTTTTTTCAAACTATTGAAAAATAACCATATAAGGGGATCAAAAGTCTCAAATACCCTTATTTAAATTTGTCTCGTTTTATCCAACCTCTATCATTCGTTTATTTAAGATCAAATTCAAAAACTGAAACACACAAAATATATTCCTTTCATCTCCTCTGCAAGGGCTTTTGTTCAGATCTCTCGTGTAGTCATTATTGTCCAAGACTCTATCTAGTTGAAAGTGTAACATGTATATTTGATTTCATTGTCTCATATATGGCTTAACTTGTAATTGTCGAAAAAAATCAATAGTCCGTATACAAAGTCTGAAAATCAAGATGTATGCTATGAATTTCCAATTGCTAAATTGGTTCCTAGTGCAAAAAGTAATATTGGCACCTCATGCATGGATTGTACAGAATCTGAGATTTATGTTATCAATGTCTTCTCTTCATTCTTTTAATAAAAGGAAGTTCATCAAACAGTTTGAAGGTATAAGACTTCACCACTAGATTTCATAGTAATACCAGATCATAAAGAAGAGTGACCAAGCACTCAAGAGCTCATTAGTCAATGCTAATATCAGTTTTCTCTCTTATTTGAGGGAGAAAAACAAAAATAGCTTCAGATCTTTCATGTACAAGCTTCGTTAAGCATGTTCATCATTTGTATCATTAGAAAGCCCTCCCATATGAGTGGCATACTAGCATGTCTATAAATTTCTAGCCAATATACTACACTTTCGCCAGATGCAAACTCTTCAGCCATTTAACTTTCTCCAGAGGGACGCGAAACAGCGTCATCATGATCTGGGAAACAACTCATTGTTTGCAACCCCATATGCTAATGTCTTATTGCTAACTGATGTCAATATATATATATATATATATATATCAGTTATTTGGTATCAATGAGCTTAAGCCTTTATAATATATCACTTTAATTAATTACTGTATCAAGTTAACAACGTTATGCAACAAATTGGTCTTGGATGATTTTTTTTCAGGGATATGAAGGGAGGAAAGCACGAGCAAAAATGAAGAAGATCAAGCAATTTACAGATAATGAGAATTGCAATGTTAAAAAGAAAATAAATTACACAAATTTAAATGAGGGTAATTGGGACTTTTGATCTCTGTATATGGTTATTTTTCAATAGTTTATAAAAACATGGTCAAAAATAGACTCAAACGCCTAAAAGAGGTTATTTATCAAAATTTCTCGTTTTTGATTGTTAACGCAACTAAAACATGTCAAGTAAAGACGTACTACGTAGCAACTATTGGTAGTAGCAGTATTGCATTTTGGCTCAGGGTTAATTAGAAATGACCAAATTAAGGCCGGGTTGGATTGAGGTATAAACTGATGTGTTACAAATTTGGGAAGGGAATCATGCTAAAAGTCTAAATTGTAGGAATGGTATGTCCCATGTGGTCCTTATATTCTCATTGAGAGTTGAGACTATGATATAACTTTTAACCAAGGACAAAAGTCCAAGGCATCTTCACATTCATAATACGTAACTTTCACTAGTAGGTCACCTCTTTCATACTCTAGGATTCTCTCGACTTCGTTGCAAATATCTGGTTTCATATTGTTCACCATATTCAGAAAGTGAAAATTCTATGGTATACTAGAGATTTAAAACAGCTAAAATAAACTAATAAAGCATATGGTTGTCAATGTCTAATCATATGGATACCATTGAATTTATAGTGCGGTGTTTGAATTCTATGTGTTTTCTTTTTATCACATTAACAATTTAAAATTACAATAATAGTCTTCTATAAGATAAGATAAATTCATAAAGATGTATACCAGTAGAGCACGAATCCTAACATAATGGTACTATATGACCATATGCGGTTATTATATGTTGTCATTTTGGCCTCCGAATTAAAATGAAATATTTATTTTCCTTCAAAAAATAATACCGGCGCGAGTACCCGTGAATGAGATTCCTCGATGAATACTCTGTTTCTTCTATCAACAATTTCTTCAACATTGATCCACAAACCAAAACAAGAAAAATACTCGGATGGTATTTTAGAAGAATCGGATAAGTTGATCAGTTGATGATGTCTTGATGGCCGGACGGCAAATGGGGTATGATGATGGCACGGCGCATGAATATTACCCCAAAAAAGTGAGACATTTCGATTTGGATATGGACCAATTTCATTTTCTTATTCCACTTTCATTTGATTTTGATATTTCCATTAAAGTGCTGGAGTCGCTGTAACATTAATAGCATGTCATTACTCATATTTATATTTATTACGCTAGGCCAACCTCATGCTTTGTTGATGGGAGACAAAAGCATGTCATAGCCTTCACATAATTTTTCTCACGTAAACCCAACTTCCTCCTCTTAACTTTCACTTCATCACAAGGAAGGATAATATCAAATGATGTCCATAGTCTTGAAATGTTGAAATTACTACCTGCTATGATGTGATGAAGTGATAGGTTGAAATCGAAACGGACATGGGATAGGATCGATCTACAGAAGATAGAATACACAAAGAATGGGATTGGATTGCTTAACCATCCATCAGTAAGCAACATTTTGTGGCCAAAAGAAAGAAATATGTTGCCAAAAGAAAGAAGAAAGAAGATAGAAGAAGAAAGAAGAAGCAATCCCATCCGACATGCATCGGCCGACTACAACATTCACACTCCTCATTTCAATTTTCCAATTCCAGCCACTTCAATTAGTTTGACCCAAATCAATGCCCCGACTTTTCACACAACAAAACAAGCAAGCAATGGTGACTTGGTGAGGGATGGAAAATGTTTTTTTATTTATTTTATCTTACAAACAATTAAAACGACTAAAATGCTACAACTAGTCTGTTACGAGTCCAACTAAAATGCTACAATAAGTATGTTGTGAGTCGAACTCACTACCTCCCACTTATAAACGAAAGACTAATGTTATGGTACTGAGAGGGATGGAGGTTGTTTGAGAACTTTTCTTTTTACCATTTACTGAAAAATTCATAAATCCGTCACCATCTTCAAATTCGTTTTGTAATATACTTGTACTTTTTAATAATTAGTATCAAGGGTGTACTCTACCCGATTTAAATCTGGATCGATCCCTTGCTTAAGGTATAACATTCTGACTCGATACCCCTTTGCTAATCTCCAATGGCTAATTGCTAATAGCTAATTGCTAAGCTGGTGCCCATCAGTTTTACATCTGGAATTGTTAAATTTGATAAGGATGTGCACCATCCATGTTCCCTATATTATTCAATTGCCAAAAGAAAGACCGAAAGATCCACAAAAAGAGAAGCCAAAATTAGAGAATTCTTAGAGTAAAAGATGGGTAACCGCGTGCCCATAATGCCATAAACAAATGATGCAGCTCGAAAATGATGTTATCAGAAAGGAAGGAAGAAAGAAAGAAAAGAATACAGCAGAAGCAATGTACCACTAGCAAGCTGCAGGCTTAGCTTCCCACATGAAACCACATGTAATGTAATAAAACTAAATCAGCATAGATTATAGAATTGAATTTGGGTCACTATTTAGTATTTACTTGCAAAAACAAACATGGGGTTTCTGCTTCTTCCACATGATCATCTTGAGAGGCTTGTTTTCAAAGGCAACCACAGCACTTGTGTCCAGTTGTGTAGTTGTGTTGTCTCACTCATTATTAAAGGCTTTAGGCTTCTTCCTTCTTGATCCTAAATCTATTCAACATCACTTGTGTTGAAATGTTTGACTGGCACACAATATGTTGGAGCCCTAGACTTGAAGGTGGTCCTATTCAAGGTATAGTTCAAGCTTTCCAAAAAACAAGGTGCAAATTCTTGGCACGTCTCCTCTCTAGTCTCTACATCACATTCTCAGAACCACTACCTAATCATAATGGAGAAAAGCTAAGACAGAATGTGACTAGTGTATTCCAAAAGCATTACAGTGTCTTAAACCCGAAAAAGCAATGAAAAAGAAACAATCAACTCTAAATCGGCAATTATAACTGTACTCTAAACGTCAAGAAAACCCTGAAAACAACAATATTCTTTCACAAAATGTAAGATGGATCATTTTTGTGCATCTGTTTGACAATCACTGCACTGGACTCCAGCTCGTACTCGGCAAATCAAACATAGAAATAAAGGATGAAAATAGGAGGTTTTGATCTGAGAACCATTTGTTAACCAAAGCTATGGAAATGTGTTAGGCAACCACTAGACCGGAAAAAGTCGACTCTCAGGCACCTTCTGCTAGTTAACCTATTATTAATTTATTATTATTATTTTTTTGTGTGTGATAAAAGTGGGTGATCAACTTTCTGTTCTTCCTGATCCCCCATCATATATGCTGTAGGGAATGTTATTTTGGCCCAATACGAGCTGGTTTGGGCCTCCTAAGACAAGAGTGCATTGTAGTAGTTGATGGTTTTTTGAGACTTATTGCATAGGAGGAACCGAGGAAACTAGTGAGTATTAAAGCCTTACAATACAATTTTTTTTTGAACAATTATAAAGTACCCTATATGATACAATTGCTAATTAATCTCCTATATAGAATTACTGTTTTTCTTTTAACAGTCATTTGGACTTGGCCAGTTGTCTATAACATGTACATTACATATTAACAAGATCACATTAGGTTGATTATTGACAGCAGGTTATTGTGTAGGGGATCTGAAATGTGTTCAAGTAGGTTCTGAACAGGGCCTTTACCTGTCAATGCTGCTTGACTGTAAAAGCCTAACCAGGCAACCATAGCTAGGCGTCCGTTCTTTATCTCTTTCACCTTCAGCTCCTCAAAAGCGACAGGGTCTCTGGAGAGGTTCAAGGGATCAAAAAGCTCTCCTCCTGGGTAATTAATATCACCTGGCAAGTAAATTCCCAGTGGCTCTAATGCTTCAATTCCACAATATCTTGCATATTCTGGTCCAACCTAGTCACCATCAATGTTTAAAGTAAGTGAAACCTGAAAAAGATGTCTGCATTTACGATCTGGGAAACACAAGCTACAATCAGAGTTATGAGGAGCAAGGGTGTAAGGAACAGCTATGTCTGTCCCAACAGTAGCAACAGTTTCATTTCTGGAATCTAAACAAAGTGGATGATGATATAGTTTCGGAATAGTGTGGTAGTCCTAATGCATACCAACAGTCTGCAAGTTTATTTGGTCATAAAGTATGAACATGAAGTCTTTGGGACAAGGAATTGCTCCAGACAAGTTTGTTTTAGTACATTGAATTACCCTGGCAGATGCCAAGAATAAGAGAGTTCCAATTTTCAGAGTTAAATTTCCATATCCTGTCACCAAAAATGAATCTGAGAATCATGGATCATACGGCTCTTAAACTAGCCCAATGAATCCCAATGCAGACAAACTAACTTGAACTTAAGCACCATTTGACAATATGTGGAAACTTTGGAATAATGAAAAGTTAGCCCAGCAAGAATTGGGTTTCAATGAATCTTTACCATCAGGAGAACTTGGCATATGGCTATGACAATTACTCCTTGGCTTCCAGCTACATGGAGCCCTGGGATGCCAAGGTAGTCCAGCGTATCTCCCTGGTGAACATCGATAAGCCAGAAGAAAGGAGTTAATGATAATGCACTTCGCATTATCATACAAAAATAAATAGTAAATGTACTTAAATCCATTGAGAAAACACATAACATGACGGCATCTCTGGGGCGGGCTCTACAGTAATATATAGTTATTCCATACAACAATGCCTCAGAGATAGTTAAGAATTGATTAGATGGTCCACTTCATGGAGAAACTAACACGCCATAGTATTGCAAATTATGCCAAGATAGCAAGATTGGCAGAATCTATCCTTATCACTTCTAAACCAACCTTTGCCAATCTGCACGTGAGCTTTACCACAACTATGAGGTCATATGCTGTAAGGTGTTGGAAACATGGATAGAAATAAAAGGCTCACTTAACTCGTGAAATAGTTCTGTAAAATTAGCTTGTCAAGCTAGGTTGAGGTTATAGAATTCTGCCAAACACATGGTCAAAGGCAAAAATAAACAGGTAGAGGCTGCCCATCGTGTAACAATATATTTGAGCTTGCTTTGTGAATATGCTCCAGTTTCTAAATCCTCATTTGCCAAACAAAGAGGATATAATAGAAGCGGAAGCATACTGACAAATATCAAGTCTAAACATATTTGACTGAACATCAATCCCGTTTGGGCCATAACTACCTCTGCGTCTGAGGGGTTACGATCATATAGATCCTCCAACCCCGGGGAACACATAAGAGTTACAGGGGTAAATACTTTCTACATGAAAGAAATGAAAATCCGAGGGTAAGATCCTATTTTCTATAGATATGACTCATTAGTGAGGAACTATCATAGGGGCAGAGACACTATTTCGCTATGGTTAAATCTACTGAAAAAGGCTGATCATGTGTTGCTGATTGAATGAGTCAATGAGAGATAATTCTTCTATGTCTCACAAGAGTGTCCAGCATAAAAGTGTAAAACACACTGCAACTGAATTCTGACCAAATAATCAGCAGAACTAAATCTTTAGATAAAGTACATATCATCTCAGCCAGTGGCAGACGCAGGATTATATCTATGTGGGGGTGAAATTTTTTCCCAAAGAAACATTAGTTCATAAGCTAGAAAAAACTGCTAATATATTTTCACAACATGAAAAGGAAAATTCAGGTATCGACACTTCTTAGTAAGAATCATAAACAAAGCATCAATCAATACAGCTATAATTTAATAGAAGATGAGAACTTCACCAGAAAAATAATAAAAGACAAGAAAGAAGAAAGAAAATTTTAGAAAAAGAAGAAACGATCAGAACCCACGTACTTAACCCAAAAACCAACAATTTAAAAAAAGTATTGCATCTAAAAGAGAGCTTTTTCTATGTTTGTGGGCTAGCAAAAATAGATTTTTACTAACATTTTGCATAAAAGGTCTTAAGCTACTATGAAGTTTGGACTTCTATGGATTTTTTAATGGGGGCAATACTATTGAAAGGGTTTCATTGGGTGAAAAATATGAAGCAAAACAAGCACTATTAAGACATCAAGTGGGGGCAATTGCCCTCACTATGCATAATGTGTGTCCGCCTTTGATCTCAGCCAGATGCATTCATCATACCTAGAGCAATCAAGCTCCAGTTGGCTGGTCTCCACTTTGTTGAGAAAATGTATGGAATTGACTTCACGGGAAAAGAAATGACATGGCGAACCTAATTCCCCAAAGAGAAAAAAATGATCATAGACAGTTGATTCCATCCCAGAAAGTACTAACCTTTAGTTTTGAATAGCCAACTCGCCACCATACAGGCTCAACAAAGTGAAAGGCTCCTAACAGGTCTAAAATTTCTGGAACTAAAGCACCAAAGGCAGCAAGCATGGCCCAACGTGCATGGAGTATTTCAAAGCTGCAGTTTGACAGAGAATATTCTGATTATTGACATTTAAAATTACGCTTTTAAGTACTCATTTAGAGATATACAAGACCAATCTTGTACTAAACATACAAAACACTTTGAAAATCATCCTTTAATGTATCTTTGCAGAACAGAGAATTTAGATTATGAAAGCACCGGAGCAAATTAATGCAAAAGCAGTAACCACAATGAGATTACTAATCAAGAAATTTAAAAAGGTATAGATTTTAACTTTTAAGTTACCTTTTATTTATTATATTATTATAATTTCAAGAACGTAACTACCTAAGCTTCTGAGCACTTGGAGAGTGAACAACTTAACTAAACAAACTTCAGAGCGCCTGGAGAGTGACAGAAGACATCCACAGATTCCTCCCACTTTCTACACATTATCTTGAGGAGTCATATCTAGAAGGGAAAACATATCTTCCAGCATTCCAGCAGCAGTAACATGGAAGAGAGCTCCTTCATTTCTACATATGACTCTTGAAACCAAAACCCCAACTCAGAGTGATCAACATATGTAGTGATGATTGAATGCAGGCGGTATCTGGGTAGACAAAGAAGTAAAGAGCCTAGAAAACATTCACTTCAACAATTTTCCCCAACCACAAATCCTCCCAGAACTTACCCTGCCAATCTTTCCCACTGCAACCTGACAGCACGCAAAGAAGGTATGTTGTCCACTAGAAATATCATTTGAGGACTTAAATAGAGCCTCTTACCAACACGTCTGCATCCCCCATTCTCCTTAATCCCATATTTTTCTCTCATCATAATGTATTAGAGGAACTCGCTTTCCAAAAGGAAACCCCACAACCACTTGGGCGACTTGGCCAACAAAGCCACAGGTTCTTCAATAGGTCCAATTCCCAGGCCTCCTCTCTCATTTCTCTGTGACAACCAATCCCATTTAGTTAAGTGATCTTAGCTACCTTCCCCAATACATTCCACATGAAGTTCCTTATTATCATCTCCAATTTCCTTGCCACCCCTTTTGGGACTTTAAACACAGACAAATAGGTTGACTCTCCAGAACAATTTGAACCCAACTAAATAGACCTCGCTGAAGAGGAAAGCCATCTTGCAACTATGCAATCTTCTCTACCTTCTCTATAGCCAGATTCCAAAAGATATCTAGGATCACCACAGGAAAAACACCCAAGCACTTCAAGGCCAAGACCCAACAGTGCATCCCAATAGGTTAACTAACCTCTCCACTGTACATTATACAGAATCAATCCCTGTGTAGCATTTCGCTTTACTATCCAGACCAGATAAACCACAAAACAATATAGACTCACAGATGACTGAAACAGCTTTCCTTATACACTAGACATAACAAAAATAGTATGATCAACCCTCTCCCTTCCTACTATGAAGCTTCAACAAGCTTCGTCTCCTTTGCCTTTTCTAGTATTCTGCTCAGCTCTGTATTGCCTCAAATGCACAGCCTATCTAAAAATTTGTCATCCCACTATCTATTCTGATATAATAAATCTCAGCTAAAATCAAATAGGAGTCTTTTGTTTTCTTTTAAGTAAGAATTCATTGAGGATATTATATTGCAGATTGATATGAAAATGCAGCTTACTTAAAGTATCTCTGGAAAGCCACAGGATCCTTGCTCAGACCTACAACATCAAAACCATAATCCCCAGGTAGTTCTCCAGTAAGATGTTCTGGATAATCATATGGAATTGGACCAAGCCATCGGGGACGCTCTTCTCCATACCACAAGCTGTGAAATATACCACATAGTTAGTCATATTTATGGTAAGTTTGGTATTCTTTAAAGATCTTTTACTTAAGAGTCTGGCATGTAAGTTGATCAACAATAACTTATGATTTCTCTACGAAGTAATACAACCTATATTATATGTTTAAGATTTTATAGAGATTATATAGGTATGTAATTGATAAATGAAAATTGATAGCCCAAACTGTCCCTAAGTTAAGGTCCTCAGTAAAATGTGATTGACTTCTAAGTTCTAACCATTCTATATGTGAAATTCAAATGAAACCTCAGCAGATGACTAACCTAGACGTTATATAAGCCAAACATGCTTGCATAAATCACATAAATAGCTAGCACACTGGAAACTAGAGATCACACTTTTCATCTTTCCACAAATGTACTCGCTATCGAGATGAAATCTTCTACACAATTACAAGGATGATGACTGAAAATAATCCATCAACTACAGAAACATGGAGTGTTTGACACACATAGACAATGGCTCACCGGAAAAATTTACCTCCGATTTCGAGCATTTTGGGCCAAGGCCTTAAACCTGGAAGAATTCTCAACCGCAGCTTTCTTCCTCTCCTCCAATCGCCGCTGCAGCGACTCCCCGAGCGCGCTATTGGCTATGGCTTTCACGGCGGTGAATGGAACCGCCGAGAATACCACCACTCCCACAAGCTTCAGAGTTCAGCGGAACGATTACGTCAGCAGTGAAGTGATAATCACAGTGCGGAAATGGGAATCTGGTAGGGGATAGGGAGCATACCTCTTGCCATGAAGCTGTGCATAGAGAACGACGACGTTTTGGAAATGCGAGGCTGGTTGTGGATTTTAGGGTGAGAGATGGAGGACGAGGGATGAAAGAGGAAAGGAAGCAAGGCGAAGCTGGTGGTGGAAGGAGAGCCATAGTGTCATGAATAAACTCATGATAGGTGTTCGAATTTGGAACTATATATCGTTCCATAAAAGTGTCCGCTTTGAAATTTAATCTAAGTGTGGACCTCCTTATTCGTTTACTTTCAGATTTTTACATCTCAACCGTACAATACTTAAAACATAATATATATATCATTCATGCACGGTTTTATATAATTTGGAGATCATTTGGGTACCGAATTAAATTAATTACATTAACATAATAAAAGTTGTCAAAACAGAACCATTCTTACGGAAGCTAAAAAAATCTTCATATTAGATAAAACTTTATAAAAATGATCTACACACTATGTTTTAAACACTAAAATGTGAAGTTGTGAAAATGCGACCTGAAAGTGAGCGAAATAAGGAGGTCCACATTGGGCTTAAAGTGCATATGTCCCTTTGTTCTCCATCGGATGGCTCCGACGACGGCGCGCCTCCACCCGAGCAAACTCCAGCGGCGTCCCGATCACTTTCCCTTCCCGGCGAGATCGATTTGAAGGTCTGGGCA
>NC_020495.1:18866017-18897882 GCF_000184155.1 Fragaria vesca subsp. vesca
ATATATATATATATATATATATATATATATATATATATTTTAACATGGTCATCAGAGACCTCATTAAATTCTATAAGAAAAGATTTGAGATTTCGCAGGTCAGTGTCGAAGATTGAGAGGAGAATGCAAGGTGGTAAATTGAATATACATCCCAAATTTCATTCATGTTTGCTCCAATGAAAACTCCATTTGATATATATCACAAGTTAATTATAAGATATGAGGCCTCCGAAATCCGAATTTCAAAGGTCTTGTGCTTCGACCAAAAAAAAGAAGGCCTTTTGCAGCTGCTTAAGTTGAACTTTTGAACTACTTTAAGGTCTTCACCAAGCAACTACCAAAGTCTAGTTTTATCGACCATGCCACATTTAAATCTAAGAAAAGCTCGTAAAGAACACAATCATAATACACACTAATAACCTCGCATACTGATGAAAAATCGACATCTAACCTCACCTCGCTAACCTCGCTAAGTGGTACAAAATGAGTAGAAACTCCTTAGAAAGCTCTTAAGACTAATCTCAATATTGTTTTGCTAATTAGTGCGTTAGACAGTACTCAACTATTTACATCATACAGTAGCGTTCTCCTGGTCAGTTATTGACTAAGAGAATCATGATCAATTATCATTGGATGTAAATCTAACGGTGAGAAGTGTTATTTCAAAGTTAACTTGTTTTGTTTTCAACTCTTAGATTTACACCTAACGGTGGTTGACCATAAATCTCTTGATCAATAACTGACTAGTTGAACATGACTGTTTTACATCATATGCTTTACCGTTACGGTGACATACGAAAAACATTAATGCTCTCGTTGTATCAACTTTCCCCTTAGGTACACAATGCTTTTTAGTCTGATTGCTTGAGGGAGTAAGGTGCACCCGAGGTTTCTCTTTGTAGTTTATTGTTTTCGGTTCTCTTTCAAAAAAATAAAAAGGAAATGTATGCATTATCCATTCGTCCTAACCAAGATCAAACCAACTACATACACACCTCATTACTAGGGCTGGGCTGGGTATGGTTATCGACACCTCATTACTAGGGCTGGGCTCGGTATGGTTATCGACACAAAACACGCACCCCGCCTACCGTACCAACTTCCGGCTGGAGAGAAATTCCGATGCCACAATCGACCGATGAAGTCAGTATCCCGACAGTTTGGTACGTATACCGAACTTTTGGTCGGTAGCGGTACAGCTGGGCCTCCAACCGAACCTGCAAAAACAATGATTCAAATTCACTGCAAAAACCAAACATTTTGTTGTGTTTCTGAAATCTTGATGTCGACTTCATCATTCACAAAGCTCGAGCTTCAAATCTCAATTCCATAGCTCTCGATTCCATAGCAAAGGATAATCACAAGAAAACATGGAAAGGTAGAAACAAATCAAACAATGGATCGACAAAGCCATCACCATCACAAGGCAGAAACTATTAAACTAAGCATATCAACCAAAATTCTAATTACATGCAGGAATTAGAGAGGAGAAAGAGTGGACTTTGATCGATGGAAGAGAATTTGGAAAAGTGTGCTTTGATGGACGATGGTGATGGCGAGTGATGGTGGGTGACGAAGAAAGAAAGGTGAGGTGAAGATGAAGAACGGCGAGGAGAGAAGAAAAGAAATGATCGATAGTGTGGGTAATAGGGTTGAGAATCTATTTGATGTGTTAAACACTTATTTTGACTTCTGTAATAGAATAAGTTTAGCTTTTGCATATATATTATCAAGAAGAGCAATTGCTCTAGTGGTTGGAGGCAAGTCTCTCCATGTACGAGGTGCTAGGTTCGAGTCCCAGCTCTTGCGTGGTTACTGACTGTGTTGGCTCAACACGGAAGTTGACTGATTGGTTTAACTCCACTCAAATTGCCAGCCCTACTCATTACTGTCGCCCCAGTCTTCTCTTGTCCCACCACCTGTATTTCACCATCGTCCACCATTAACCACCTCAAACCTACATAAACTCGCCGATTAGATAGCCTGGTCTAAGGCATCGGACAAAGTGAGAAAAAGCCAAGGGAACTAATAATAAGTAGGGTTCTTGCTGCCTCTTCCATTACTAGACTTGCAAGTAGCAAGAAACCATCATATGAAGAGCGGTATGGCCTATGATCATCTATGATCTATGTATTCTTGTGTCTTGTTGTCCTAAAAACAAAAACATATCTTTCTTTCTTTTTTTATGGTTTTATTGTAGAATTTGGCTTCCCTATTTAGACTTTATACTACTTGGATTTGCTTGGACGACTTCTAACAATTAGATTAAGTAAAATCTAAGACCACTATATTATCCTTACTCCATCTAATGGTTATAAAACATCTGCAATTGCCGGCCCCGAATACATTCAAACAAATTCAAACTACTTAAATCCAAACAGAAAATCTGAATCTTTTTTGTAAGCTTTCTTTCTAGTTTCAGCTATGTTGGTAATATTGGTTACTCACTAATTGCTTGACATCAAAAGCTAGAGACATTGGCAATGCCATTGTATAAGAAACACAAATCCACAACACATAATAATAGTTAGATAGCACAATCGGGGCACAAAACTATAAACTAATACATCAAACTTACACATTCATCATGCTAATTAATCCTACTTAAAATAAATCTGAGCAGAGCAGCAACCCAATATATAATAATATAACGATGGAGATGGTGGCACGAGTCAATCTTCATAGATTCGGCACTCGTCGGTCTCAGGATTATCCTGACAAAACGACTCGAGAGGATCACTGTCCTTGAGCTTGAGCCTGAGATCGGCCTTGGCTTGGCTCACCTCCTCCACCTCGTCCCACGCCACCTTGCACTCGTCCGTGATCGGATCTCCCTCGCCGCAAACCTCCTTGGCTTCCAGAACCTTCTTCTCGATCATCTCCGTCAGACGCTTCTCCCTCATCTGCGTCCCCTTGAACTTCGCCACCGCCATCACTCTCATTCCGACCTTCCTCTGCCCCGCCGGAATCGCAACCCGAACCGGAAAGGACACCAACGCCGCCGACGTTAAATCGGTGCTGAAACGCAGAGTGGAAAGCGAAGGGGATGCTAAGCTCGCCATCGTTCTCGTATTTGATCAAAAGCTTCTTCTTTCTCTTATGACTTGTAACAGATTAATAATGGAAGAGCTTGGTTGGGCTTAACCATGGTTAATATTTAACTCACTTGGGGGTTTTGAGTTTACGTAATTGCCCCCAAAGATTCTAGGGCTTTCTTCCTTTGAATAATGGGTAGGGGTAGGTAACAGTCTCTTGCATTGTTCATGAATCATGATAGAGACACTGCGGCGTGTTCGATCAAACGTGATTGCAATACGACATCCTTATCCATAGCAACTAACTGTCGTGTTGGATGATTTCCCAATCTTTGCTTCCCATCTTTCTTTCTTTTCCGGCACATAATATGCTTCGTCGCCCACGGTTTCCCCTCTTTCTTATGGAACTATGGAAGTTGATTCAAAATGACCATTCTGCAATATGCTAGCACGTGAACTACATTGTTACGCTATTGGAGTAAGAACCTCTCAAAAATGAATGAAAGACTATACACGCACGTTCAATTCAAATGTGTGTCAAACGAGCTTTGGGGCATAAGCAAGTAATGATCAACCACAAAATGTATTACGCATTTAGATTGATGTATTACACATCGGACAAGCGTGCTAGTCAGGGTTCATAAACTAAAAATATACTATATTGAAGTGTAATCCGACTAATCTAATTTTGAAACATTTATTTTATTTTCAGGTGATGCATATATATGATAGATTTATAAAAATAAAGTATTAAATGCTGAATCACTTGTCAAGCTTATGACATGACGAATTTTAGATTAAATGAATCAAATAAACACTATTGATATCTTAACTATAATTTAAAATTCTTTGAGGGGCACCTGATAAGGTTGTTTACTTGTTGTAATGTTGTTCTACACTGAACAAAGACAAAAAGTAGAATATACAAACTATCTTGGGGCAAGGAGCGGGAGAACTAGCCGTTTCATTTTGAACTTTGAAATAACCTTAAAATAGGTAAAAACAAAAAACAAAACAAACATACAAACTTTTCCTCATCAGGCTGCGACCACCACCACCGCCTCTCTCAATTTCTCATCTTCAAGTCGTAGTCATTCACTCTATTCCCCACCGGAGATTCCTCTCAATCATCTCTCCGATCTTTCACTCTTCAATTCTCCGTTGCCGGGTCTCTGCAGGTAAGCTTCAATTACACCAAAGTTCCCCCCCTTTTCGTAATTACTGAAATCTCTGAACACAAAACATGAAATTATTTCTTTAATCTTGTACTTATTGGTTTGGGTACTCTCCAAATTTTCTGGGTTTTTGATTTCGCCACAAATCTAATTCTAAGATTTTGAAATTTTCTTGATGTAGTATGGCGGACAGTGGAATTGAAATAGAGAAAATAGAGGTTTTGGATCCAGAATCCGAGTTCTTGGCGTCGAATCGGGAGACGGGGAACGAGTGGGAGCTGTTCAAGGAGAACGTGAGGCCGTTGAAGAGAGGCCGCAAAGTTGAGATCTTGAACGACGCCCTCAAAGCTCAGACTGACAATCAACTCAAGAAGTCCCTCTTTGAACAACGAAGGTCTTCTTCTTCTTCTCGAAACTTAATCTTCATTGGCTTCTTTTTATCTATATTTATGTATGCCCCATTTTGTTTTGGTTTTGATTTGTTTTGGTTTGAATGGTAAGGCGGTTGATTCAAGCTATTGATGAGTATGAAGGAGATGACCCTCTGCAGCCGTGGCTTGAGTGAGTACAGATTACTCTCATATTTTGATGTTTACATTTCATCTTTTCCTGGGGAGGATTGATTTGAAATCTAGGGATTATTTTGAAATTACATAGCTGAATAACCCAATTAAAGTATTGCAAGTGATTTATACTAGATCTGAATAAGAAGAGCATGAATTTGAAATGATTCGTTCTGTATAGGTGTTTCTAAACTTATTCAAATATATTTCAAACTAGTTAACTGATTATTGACTACTATCTTATCTCACATGTCTATGGTTCCACTTCCAACTTTTGCATTTTGTAATTGTAGATTTCATGTCTTTCTCATCCTGTCCAATTGTTTAGTTTCATTTGAAGGGATTGATTTGAAATCTCAGTATTCATTTAATAATATGCAGTTAAATTGCCTGTTAAATGTTATTGCAGTTCATTTATACAGTCCTGAAGTAAATGATGCAGTGTGTATAGTTTGTAAAAGCTTTGCTAATATACTGCATCTTGCTATATCAAACAGATTTTATCCAATCAATTATAATTTGTTTCTCAGAACAAAAGAAAATTCGTCTTTTGAAATAATTTCATCCAAATGGAATCTTATGTTTGTCCTCCTATCTCTGTGATAGGTGTATCAAGTGGGTCCAGGAAGCATTTCCTCCTGGTGGAGATTTCTCGGGACTGGTTGTCATATATGAGCAATGTGTGCGGACATTTTGGCATTCAGACCGCTACAACGACGATCTCCGCTATCTCAAAGTCTGGTTGGAATATGTGGGTTCTTTTTCTTTCCATTATTAAATGATTGAAATTTACCATTATTTGTTCTAGTGCTGGCCTTCTAGGTGCCATTTTCATATTCTCAATCTAATGTAATGTTGTGAATGAAATTGTTCTGCAGGCTGAAAATTGTGCAGATGCTGAAGTCATATTCAGTTTTCTAGATGCAAATGAAATTGGAAAGTCACATTCTCAGTTTTATATATCTTATGCTTTGCTCATGGAATCCAAGAACAAAGTGAAAGCTGCGAATGAACTATTAAATCTTGGGATATCAAGGTCTTCATTCGTTAATTTTACATTTTAATATTGCATTTGTTCTGTTTCCTACTCATGACGTGCATTAAGCCACCATTGTTCTGTTTATAGGAATGCTCAGCCCGTAGAAAAGTTGAATGATGCTTTTAGGTCTTCATATGTTAATTTTACATTTTAATATTGCATTTCTTCTGTTTCCTACTCATGATGTGCATTAAGCCACCATTGTTCTGTTTATAGGAATGCTCAGCCCATAGAAAAGTTGAATGATGCTTTTAGGAAGTTTATTGCACGCTCAATGAGAAGACCACCAAAAGCACCAGAGGTATGCTACTCTTATACTCGTTGTGAGGGTTATATTTTAGTATTGGTTTGTACAAGCCATTTACGAGTCAATCTTTTTGAACTGTTAGGAGGATTCAGCAGAGAAACGCTTTCCCACCCGGAGCTTTGGGACTGTCCTTGCAAACAGGGAAAATCGTAAGTTCCATTGGTACATTCTGGATTATTATATTCTTCCAGAAAAAAATATGAAACTGTTGTCCTGCATTACTCAAATCTTAGAGATGTTGCAGGTATGCAGACAAGTGAGAGCTCTGGTTTGTTGAAGAAGAATGTGAAGCTAGATAGGTGAGCATATGGAATTCTATCTATTAGTTTTGTTATTCCAAGTAAATTACGTGTTCTGAACTGTTATGAACCTTAGAAACTTATAAACTATTTCTGAAAATCAAATAAGTTTAACATCCATTATCAGTCCAATATCACCAATTCGGATATTATGTTGATTTGAAAAGAAGGTTTTGAAGGGCTTTGGTAATGAATTTTTTCTTTTCCTGAAAGTAGAAAATGATTCTTATGAAAAAAAGTCATTTTGTTTTGTTCTTGTAACATGCACAACATGCAGTGAAAGTGATTTTCAACACATTGTGATGCCATTACATCATACGATTCATGTTCTTGCATAAAGATCATTCTGAAAGATCACAGTTTCTACTATGTGTTGACTACTTTCATGGTGACTTTAGCCTCTCCTGTATGTGTAATTTTATTTTTATCTCTCGACGTAAACTTCAATTTGCCTGTTTCTGTCTTGTGATATAATTCATCTGTTTTTTTTTTCCACAATCTTCTTCCTTCAGTTTGAGATGCTTATTCAATATGGACATCTTTTGTGTTATCTGCGAGCATACCGTGATCTATTAAAACACTTGTGCATGAGACCTTATGCTTTACTGGCTTTATAGGGGTCGTGTTCCACTCAGCATTTATAAAGAAGATTCAAATTCCATTGATCAATCAGAAGTGCCAAAGAGAGAATTGAATTCTTGGCACACCCTTGGACCTAGAGCAGAGAGAAATAAAGAAAATACTGCAATCCCTTCCAAGTGGACATCATACAAGGTTTCCTATTCTTTCCTTTGATGCAAAATTTCCTAGTTTGACAATCTCGCAGTGACTTCACAAACTCCTAAATCCTAACTGGATTTAATTATTTCAGATTCGACAAAGACCCGTGCCTAGAGTCGGAGGAGCAACTGCTACTAGTGCCCACATTGAGATTTTCGTCGATCAAGAATGTGAAGAGTGAGTTTTATGACACTTTCCCCCGTCTTGGTGCAGTTCTTCTGTTACTGCATTTCTCTGTCACTGCATTTTAGATACCAATCTTGACTTTTGCAGTAGTTTTAAGGGTTGAGGTTCTGTTGCATCAGTTTGCTCTTATCAATCATTATTTATGTGCTGGTTAAAACTTTCTGCAGAACACATAAAATGAATGCTGAAGGTGCCAAGTCTTCAACCGTGCAGCCTAGACAGGGTGAAGAGCAAGAGCTGAAGAAGTAAGCTCTAGTTCAATGAGACTTTAGGTTTCAAATTGGTTTAGATGTTTGTTTCAGCCACTAACAATAAGTATTCCTTGATGTTATTTTGTGCAGGGAAACAGAGTTGTTGAGACGGGAACCATTACGCAATTTCCCTCTAAATAGTCTTCCCAGATGATGATGATGAATGCAGAAGTTCTATGCTCTGTGTTGTACGATGTATTGGTGGATCAACTTTATATCTTCTAAAGTCTGATCCAGGTCTCATTTTTTTTATTGTTCATGTTGGATCTGTTTAGTTTCACACGAATTTCTCGAGGAGGAGAAATTCTTGGTTAACACTCATTTTTAACTGATTATATTGCTCTGGTTAATGGACTTCAATTTTTCTGGTATGCGTCTTGATTGCGCTTGAAGTCAAGTTCCAAGTATGAAGAGTCATTACTGGACTTTTGGTATCCCTACTACATGGAATCAAGGTTTTTTGTTTACAACTGGTTGTTGTTTCTTAGTCCTTGTTTAGGGAAATGAAGGTAATGAGGTCATAGATGTCTGTCTGCATCTGCTTGCAACATCTGGGAAATGTTTGTTTCAAGTCATATTTGTGGCGAGTTTCATTCTCCCATATCTGGCGAGAGACAAGCTCTCTCACCAAATCATCATCCTCATTAGTCACATCATGGTCTCTTGCAACTTCACCTTGAAACATGATTTTCCTTTTCTCCGAGTTTAACTTGCTCCATATACCCTTCTGACCACTCCATTTCGATAGGAATTTTTACAAGCTAGCTTGACAGATAAGTTATCCGATCCTCGACTCCTCAAGTGGTCACCTTGACCATCTACTCGACTCCACACTATATGTTGCAGCCAATGAGCCAAACTTCCATGGAAATCGCATAGCTCAGGAATGTTGGTAAAAAAAAAAAACAGTTCACATGATACTACGTCGTTTAATGAGAACAAAGGACATTTCGAGAAACATAGAAGCTCCGTTGATCTGGCCTACAAGGTCACACGTGTACGGCCACGATATTATTAAGTCCATGGTCGTTAAATTTGGATCAGAGGAGCCATTCTAAAGTCGACGAATGAAGTAAGCACCACCGGGCAGAGGCGCACAGGGTTTTGGTTCCGGACTCCGGAGTTCAATCCTCCCCATTATACTCCCCCTAAATTCAAATTCGATTAAACTCAAATTCAATTCGAATTCAATTAGAGAGAGACACAGAGAGTTGCAATGGCGGAGCACTTGGCTTCGATATTCGGGACGGAGAAGGACCGCGTGAACTGCCCCTTCTACTTCAAGATCGGCGCGTGCCGTCACGGCGACCGCTGCTCCCGTCTCCACAACCGCCCCACCATCAGCCCAACGCTCCTCCTCTCCAACATGTACCAACGCCCCGACATGATCACCCCCGGCGTCGACCCCCAGGGTCAGCCCCTCGACCCCCGCAAGATCCAGGACCACTTCGAAGACTTCTACGAGGACATCTTCGAGGAGCTCGACAAGTTCGGCGAGATCGAGAGCCTCAACGTCTGCGACAATCTCGCCGATCACATGATCGGCAACGTCTACGTCCAGTTCAAGGAGGAGGATCAAGCCGCGGCGGCGCTCCAGGCTTTACAGGGGAGATTCTACAACGGCCGCCCGATTATCGCGGACTTCTCGCCGGTCACGGATTTCCGCGAGGCCACGTGTCGCCAGTTCGAGGAGAACAGCTGTAACCGGGGAGGTTACTGTAATTTTATGCACGTGAAGCTGATTGGGAGGGAGTTGAGGAGGAAGCTTTACGGGAGGTACCGCGGGTTTAGGGCTAGCCGGAGCAGGAGCCGCAGCCGGAGTTTGAGCCCGCCGCGGCACCGGAGGGATAGGGACTACCGGGAGAGGGATTATAGAGGGAATGGGAAGAGAAGCAAGGATAGGTATGACAGGGACAGAGACAATGGGAGGAGGAGACATGGCAGTCCCGGGCGGAGCAGAACCAGGAGCAGGAGCCCTGTGGCGGCCGTGAGGGAAGGGAGCGAGGAGCGCCGTGCTAGAATTGAGCAGTGGAACCGAGAAAGGGAGGAGAAGCAGTGATTGTGGAGTTGGATTTTCGTTGGAATTTGGTAATATTTCTCTCTCTGTGTCATTTTAAACTTTATGTACTAGTGTGAGATGAGCTGTTTTCTTTGTTTTCGTAGGGTCTTTAGGGATTTCGATTTTAATTGGTGAATGAACACCCGAGTGAGCTGTTTTCTTTGTTTTCGTAGGGTCTTTAGGGATTTCGATTTTAATTGGTGAATGAACACCCGAGTTTGAGACTTTTCATTTTTGATTCTCTTTGTGATGCTGTACTTTCTTGACTATTCTACCTGTATTCTCTGTGCTTTCTGCTTTGTGATATATATTTTAGGAGAAGACGAATGAAGCTTGTGAAAAATTGATAATCCTTATATTCACAGCTTCGTTGTGGATCAATTAGAGGGTTATGACGGTGAATTAATCACATAATATTAGTTTCAATTCAATTGCTGACTCATAATCTAGAGGTTTTTTAGACGGAGTAGTCGTTGACATAGGACTTGGATCACGTTGTTGATGGATAAATTTCGCTTTAGATCTTGCTGTTTTAGACATAATAGGGAAAGAGGATGTGCCATTATCCACTGCATGATTTAAAGCATGAGCTTTATAATCATGCTGGCGCCAAATCTCTCTTTGAAATGAGCATGGATCCGTTCATGCATAAGCAGGTCGTAGCACCCTAAGCATATGTTAATAATTGGTTAAATGACTAGTTGGTTTTCTGAATTTGTGGAAATTTAATGTACTAGTGTCGGTCTTTACGCTTTCATTCTCTTTGGTTAATGAATACTTACTACTCAAATAATTAGACTTTGCAGCAGACAAGCAGCTTTATAATTAGGTTGATTCTGAAGTATCTCCTTTTCAAGATTTCATCGTACAAAAGAGTTCCTTTCAATGTAATAGTTTCACTTACTTAGCTGTTCAGTTACTTAGACTTTGCAGCAGAGACGTAGCTTTATATTGTTTTCATTCCCTCAGTATCTCTATGTGATTTTCATAGTTATTCCTCGTGAGAAAGAGTTCCTTTTCATATATTAGTTTCAGTTGTTGATTAAAATTATAAGGTTCAGGTTTTGAAAGAGTTGCTTTGTCTGTATTTTTAAAACAAGTTTAGACAAAGCATGAGTGTTTTTTATTAAGCTCTGGACCTGATAGATTTTTAATTCATATTATAGTTAAATTGGCCATTCTGGATTCTTTTGAAGTTTGGTGTACAGATAGTGGCCTAGGGGGAACACACAAACATATTTTACTTTTCTGTTTTATATGGAAAGTAAAAGTTTTCTGGTACCCACACTCATTCAGTTCCAGCACCATTCTCTGTGGTAATTCTGGTTGTCATGTATGTTTAGAACTTTTTATTGCTCTCTGCCTTTGATGTTTGTTGCGTCAGGTCCTAACGATGCGTGTGTTTAGCTTTTATTGCATACCATATAAAAGAGCAATGTAAACCATATGAGTTATCTGCATTGCCATTAGATGTGAGATATCGAAACTGTCATACTGATTTCGCAGCAATCAAATATGAAGTCCTCTGGTGAATCTGATTTAATTTTTATTTCCTTTGTTGTCTTTACAGCTTTTAGTGGCCTGTAAAGCTCATGTCATGGAGACTCTAGTTTTGATGACTTCCACTGCTAGCGCAGTACGATATCACACAGCTAGCTTGATCCTGTGTTCTTCTCCTATTTTTCTTCTTCTCTGCTATTTTTCTTTTCCCCCCTTTCTAATATTACAGGATGTTGCTAGTTGATAGCATCATATGCAGTGTAGGTTCTTAGGATGGGTGCTTGTTCTACAGTTTACACATCATAACGCCCATGATAATTGAATGTTAGATGCTGAATCTATATTGGATTCTCAGCACGCTGGTGATATGGTGATATCAGACCCGCAATTACCAGTTCTATATCATGTCTGGCTGGCCAGAATCTTCTGCTTTTTAGTTTTTATAATTTCACATCATTGTGTAGGTAGGTATCCACGGGACCTGGAAGTTAGTGCTTGACAGACTGATAGAGCGCCATTCGGTTTTCTCTTCCTTGTATTTAATCCGAGTTTGACGTTCATTTCTTTCTCTGTGAACTATTAATATTGCGGTGTATGGTTTTAGGAACAAGAAAACAGGTCAGATTCAGACTAGCTATGGTGTAGCCTGCCACTAGGTACTCCTTTGGTTTGATTGGTACTAGGTATTTCTTCTGCAGGATATTACATCATCGGTCGTGCCCAAAAGTGCTCTGCAAATGTATTGCATCATCAGTCAGTTAGATTATATTCGTCTAGCACACAATAGTCACTGGTGACATGTCTGCAGTGTTTTAGTTTTACAATGAAATGGTTAGTTTTGATGTACCATTGATGTTTGCATCGTACATTTGATCCCACACAAACAAACGAAAAGAAATAGGAACTTTTCCTTTAAAAAAAGTGTTAAAATGAACAATGAAACCATTTCTCCCGTCTCACATAATCCACGGAAAGAGAATCACTGCATTTGGAGCTAACATACAGGGTTTTCAGACTAGATTACATCAACTATCAGTAAACACTAATGACTGTAACGAGCCAACACCAGTATCTGCACACCATCATCTAAAACAAATTTAATGACCAACACTCATTGTCTATAATAAGCTCCTACGACTATCCAATAAAGCATCCACGTACTTGAAGTTGCACACCCTATCTTCACAATGGAGATTCAAAAATGGCACCAATAATTCCTTGATATAGAGAGTCTAAATCAATTAGAGATGTCTCGAGGATATGAGAAATACTTGACACCAACCACCAATAAACAACCTGTAAAGTTCGTAGCATGATATCCATGTTCAGATGTGATGGTCGAAAGGGATTCCTAAGGCTTTGTAGCTGTTTGCTTATTTGCCTATCAGCCTAGTTAGTAATATCCGGTATAAGAACTAAACACCAAAATATGTACGTGTATAACTTGATACGTTATGGTGAAATATATTTTTAGAAGTTCGGCGATAAAATAAAGATTCAGCGAATTGGGAAGTTTGATATTTTTGAATAAATACTCACATTGACATATTGAATCTCAAGCCAAAAAAGGTTATTACATACTCTCCCTCTACTGACATGCGGCATATAAAAAGTCTGTGACTGAACCACAACGATATATTAAATAGACCTCTTATTCGTCAGTTTCATGCTCACTTATTAAAAAAAAGTTCACGACGAAACACCGTAATAGGCAAAGTTAAAAGAAAATAAATAAAACATAACCCTAAAAGGCCAAACCACTCATTTTAGGCCCAAGAACCTTATCCTAAACCCACTAAGTGCGTGGTTTTGCTCACCCATCCATCTCTAATATGTTTTGCATAGAAGTATTTAGATTTGACAGAGCCGGGAAAAAGTACCCGACGAGCCTAGAAGATAGTGTTTTTAGTTTATGTTTCGTTTTGTAACACTCGCTCACGCTTCAGGATTGGCGTCCGGTGCATAAAACCCGCCGACGTCAGGACCGGGGTGTGACACTAACTTAGGCATTGAAGGGTTATAGGACGACAACCCCCGTCTATCCTCTAGCTCGTGTCTGTGCTGACAGGTACAAGGCCAGATATAGGAATATGACCCGTATTTTAGGAGGCGCGGAGCCCAGAAGACAAGGCCCTGTACCGTGGGCCTTAACAGAAACATACCTCGAGAGGCGAAGATGAGAATTCCGCTTAGTGACGACTAGCGTCGCTTTGATTCCCCTTCATGATGGCTAGAGTTTGACCGAAGCAAAGAGACACAAGTGGTGTCGATCGACATTGAACGACGTTGATGGAGACGCAAGCCATGGCTAAGGTTTGGGAGAAAAAATGGGAGGCAAAGGCTCATACTTTTTTTTAGTTGTAGCTGATCCAAAAGGAACGCTGGATACATTGACATGGGAAAGAAAAAAAAAAAAAAAACTTACAGGCTTAGAAGCACCATGATCAAGATCATCTAACTTATCCATGACATAATTGGCTTCCGGGTACACATGGCGAAATATAATTGACTTCATTTGTCCGATAAGGTTGGAATATCATGAGAGGTTGAATCCTCCACGGAACCTTCGATCTTCCTTGAATACTATCCATAAGTAACTTGGAATCTTCTTTGACCAACACCTTTTTATGATTTTGAACAAGGGCAGTATGAAGCTCATCTCGAAGTACAGTGGCCTAAACTATAAAAGCATTCATGTCTCCTGAACTTCTAGCAGCTGTACAAATATGTATGTTTATGACATGATATTCAACCTAGGCTGTGGTATGAAGAATTTCAAAACAAGGTTTCCAGGTCAAACTAGGAGAAGTAAAGTCAAAGGAAGAGAACAGCTATTTACCTGCTGTAAAACTAATTTCAATCACTAAAGGTAAATGCACAATATGTATTTCATGTTTTAACGTAATCATTTAAAAATATTGGTTTGCATTGTTATCAGATTTTCTAAATAGTTTTGATATTATTTAGGATAACCTTTATGTACATCTGTTACAAAAAAAAAAGTTTTGAAAATCATATCTTTATTATGTTTTCAAATTGTTTTCATGTGAATCTTAATCAGAAAATCAGTGGTGATTTGATTGCAGGGGAGTTTCATCCCTCTATATATATGCATAGAAAACATTTCATTTGCACTGAGTTTTATTGAGTCAAAACCTATTATTGATATGATGCATAGTCTGCATAATCTTTGAGAAAACTCATTGTCATAGTTTTGTTCATATCATTGCATCTTTCATCATCTGTGTTGTTGAGATCAGTGAATTTGAGAGCTCTTTGAAGGTGTACTTAGATCCTTCTTGTTCTTGTTATCAAATTCAGAAAAGTTAAGATAGTTTTTTCAGTTGTAAATCAAGTAAGTATTGACCACTTGTAAAGTGATTGTGTTGAACATCCCTACTTGATCTGGCTATAACTCTATTTCATTTCTACTGGATTTGGTGGACTACAATAAAGTTTCGCAATGAAATTTCCTCTGACAAAAGTTCAAAGAGAAAGAAAAATGAGAAAAAGTCGTATACAATCACTACGAAGAAGACAAATATAATTGTAAAACCAGATTTCGATCAGGGCAAGCCGAATCACATACAGTAGACTGCCTAAGATATGAATATTGTTTTATTCGAAAAAAAAAGATATGAATATTGGGCTGGGCTAAATGTCATTGACTTGAACTAATTCTCAAAAACAAAAAAAGAGAAAATGGCTTGGACTGAAAATTATATGCAAAATCTGGATAAAATTAAATGATTAAGGTTGGATGAGATCTATCTTCCATGAATGAGATATGTCTCCCATGATTTCACTTGTCTCTATGTTTTTCCATCCCATTTGAAACCGGGTCTAAGCAAACTTTTTTTTTTTATTCACATAAAAAAGTACTGAATTTGGTAAATTGTAATTCTCAAACAAAGCAAGTCCCACAAAGCTCCCAATATTAAAACCCAACAAATTTTTTTACTGAAACTTAACAAAACTCAAAAGTAAAAAGGCTGATGGCTAGTTGGAAGCTCAGACTCCAACAACAGCGCGAAGTCCGGTCGCTATCAGTCCAGCCCTATCCAGGTCTGGGATCAACAAGCATTCGTTGCCTAGAAGAGGCTTCACCACGTCAACACACATCATAAGTACCAAATATAGAGGGATGACGGTGAAAGTCATCCTGAGAAAGTGTCTGAGAAAGCGACAATGGCCTACGTCGTTAACATAGCGATTGTAGTGAGCCTCAAACCATGCCTCATACCTTTGAAAGCATGCTCACGCCTCCTGGACTATCACCGCACTATGGACTGCCATTGCCTGGGCTTCCGCCCCCTGGCCTGCCATCACCTCGCGGGCTGCCGCGGCCACGACCACCACCCTCAGGTCTGCCAGCCTCTGGGTTGCTGCCTCCCGGGCTTCCGTCGTCGATCTGTCTCGCCCTGCCTGGGTTGTCGCCCCCTAGGCTGTCGTCACCCGGGCTGGCGGCCTCTCATCTTGCTGCTGGGGGCAGCCTTGCTGCAGGTCTTACAGTTCCAAAACTTCCACCGAGGGCGCACATCCGCAAAGAGACCAACACCGCAGTAAAAGAAGCAAATAACTGCCATGTAAATGACGGCAGAGACAAGCACCGCAATGTGCACGCCCTTCCAAATTTTCTTCGCCTTAAGATGGTTCGGGCAACCTGTTGTGTTGTTGCTCGACCGGGGTGCCGTTGTCGTCTTCACATGGACCACATCTCCGCTGTTGGTGAGAGAAACCGCGCCAAAACTCCCTAACCTCTTCGGGAGTTGGGGACGGACACCGGCGACGAAGAGGTGGTCTAAGCAAACCTTAAGGTATTTGTGGCTATACAAGGATCTAGAGACCCTAAAGTGGATCTACGCATAAAGACACTACAACCTTGAGGATCTAACAGAGAAAAAAATAAACCATGAGATGTGATTTTCTTCTCTACTCCATTATATCCAATATCGGAGAAAACTACTGCCATGAGATTTACTGACTTTTCAATCTATGGATGCAATCATTTCATTAACTCTCTTACAAGCCATTGTGCATTCTTGTGCCTGATAGAGTGTTGTTAATTTGTGAGAGTGCATGTCTACCAGGTTTTCTAGACTACATACTATAAGTTTAAAGGTCAAGTAAATGAGAGGTAATGTTTCAATATAATGTTCTTACATGATTCAGATTTGTTACAATATTTGAACTTTTGCGGATGTTGTAGATTACTCTGCATCAATAGATGGGTGGTGGTTCTATATCTATGTCACACCCCAAACCAGGTGTCGGTGGTTTCCAAGCACTTAACATCGAATCCGAGGATGATAAGGAAAAGTAAAAGAAAATAAAACATACTCAAATACATTTTCAAAAATCGTTGAAAATAAAATGGTTACAATAACAAAACCAATTACAAAGACAAAACAAGTCTTACGAATCTATTTGATTTATAATCTTCTGTAACTCTTCTATACTCTTGTACACGTCAGCTAAACGTCACAGTTAATCTTCTAGAAACACGTTTCCTCGTACGAACCTGAACAAGAATCTATAGGATTAGGGCCAAACCTCTTTAGGTTATACTTAACTATGTCACACAATCAAGTTGCCAAATATCAAACAACGCTTTATATAAATAACAACAATTTGATGCATATAATGCTAATGAACTCTCTCTACTCAATTATTGGCTAATTAGTCCATACATCAAAACATATGACATGTCCCATATCGTGTAGATGTCTCCAATATACGACCTAACAATCAATAATATCCAAACGCCAGTACCTCTTTTGTTAGTCGTCTTGTTATACTCATGGTCCCCAGTCCCGAAACTTGAAAGATCGTTTTATCGACTCATACGTCGAAAAGGCATACTTTCCCCACTCATTTACGCAGATGGGCTTATCATAGCTACTGAAAGTCCCCATGAGGAAACTCAACTACACAAAATGTATCATTTCTCTTGATCTCATTCTCACTATTCTCACAATTCCTCATAATGCATTATACATGTCAATTGAATATCAATATTCTTAATATAACATCCAATACATGCTTTTACGAAAAGCGATAACGTCGTTCATATAATTCAACGATATCAAATGCTATTATCGAAAACGATAACATTCAAGAATTAATCAATAAATGCCACACAAATCACTCATTTCAATTATAATCTAATTATCGATTTAAAGAACGGTTCCCTGAGAGACCCTACGTGGAATCCGAGCTTTGACTCTGACACTAACTAAAACTAGTAACTCAGTGACACACATTCTGAAATCATTATCCTTCTGCTTATGGAATCTTGCGACTCGCACTTGATCCTCGTATTGAATATTTATATCCTAAAATGCACGGCCTAGATTAAATGGTCTACTAGATCTAACGGTCCAGATGCAGCCGACTTTAGAAAATATTTTTAATTAACTTTTGGATAATACTAACTTCCAAAAATTATTAAAAATAGCTCCGATGTCCAAAAAATCTAAAATCTCACGAACTTGTAACGACGTCTAGGCTAATCATTTGGCCTCAAAAATTAATGCAAATAAAAATCAACATATCCCTCATGCCTTTCCTTCGACTGTTGAGTTAATCAATCATGTTCACCTTGGTGAAAAATTAATGTAAATAAAAATCGTTTACTCACTCGATTGTACCAACTATATTAACGGTTGATTATGAGACTGCTAATTTTCACCAAAACCGTCCATTTGCTTGATGAGATCGACTTAATAAATGATTTTTGTTTACATTATTATTTTGCAGGTACGATCGTTATTGATTAATTCAATTTTTAAACTGTTATAACCATTGATTTATATTGTTTTTTTTTTTAAAAAAGATTTACATTGTTAAAAGTACGCGAATAAGTGATAGATCGGACTCATATGTATATATTAGTTCGTATAATTTATTTTTTTTCTATTAAGAAATGGAAGACCAACGACCAGAAATCAAACCTCCTGGTAATGAAAGCCCGCACGTGTCAAGCACAAGAGAGCTTGTTTCTACCTTGCTGGCGCAACCCTATTGGTTCAATGACAACATCGCTTCAAATAATCAAATCCTATGTGGCAGAGAATATCAAAACCGTTAAAAAATCAAAAATCAAAAATCAAAGCGAAAAGTCATGGCTCGTGACCATCACGTGACAATCCAGCCGGTTTAACTTACCCACGAAGGAGCGGAGAAGGTGTCGGAGTCTAACACAGACTACGCGTTCTTCCAGAAAACAACGACCTTTATCGCCTACTATAAATTCTCCCCCAAAATGTCACCACCGGTTAGAATTAGGGTTTTGTAAATACGCACCTTGTTTAGCTTATGGAATTCGGCGGAAATCTTGACTTTTTGGACGACGGCGTTGACGTGATCGGAGAGATCGACTGGGATTTCGTATTCGAGGACGCGAATGGGTTAGACTCGCTCCAGGAGTTGGATAACGCGGCCGTCACGGCGGCGCCTGGGGCTTCGCCTTCTTCGTCGTCGTCATCGACGGTGGAGGATGCTCCGGCGAACGCGGAGTCGGGATCGATTGACACGTGGATCGGCGAGGTGGAGAACATGCTGATGAAAGACGACGACGGGAGTAAGGTGGCTTCGGAGGAGCCGCCTAAGGAGTATTATGAGAACTTTTTGGCGGATATACTCGTGGACTCGCCGTCGACGGAGTCACCCACCGACGTGGATTCAAATTCGAATGGCTCCGCCGAGTCGGACAAGGAGAAAAGCGGTGGATCGCCGATCAACAATGATACGGATGCTGACGCAGACGCTGATGATCCTGTCTCCAAGAAGAGGAGAAGGTACTGTTAGTTTATTGTTTCATATTAGTCTTCAATTGAATATTGAGATGAAGAAGAATGCATAATTATATTTCTAGTTTATTTATTTATTTATTTATTGGTGTAGCTATGTAAGCTATTCGAAATGATTTTACAATTTGCATGAACATATGTTTATATGTCCTCTATAGGAGTAATCATATTCAGAGACTCAGTTCTAACTGTAATGATATGATATAAACTCGGGCAAATATTGTGATGATAGCTCTCCATTTTTATTGATGTAGTCTTGGTTTACAAGTTTAGTCTATGCAGAAAGCTGAACTTATATCCCGATTGTTATGCATTGGTAATTGGAGAAATCAAAAGAGAATGAATCATGATAATTTGATAATTGTTATGATTATGCTTTAAAATTCTTCCTTTTCAGTGGTAAATGAAAAAGAATCTGAATTGAGGTGGAATGTATTAGATAATTTAGATATATATTCGATATGATCTGATAGTAGTGGATGTGGTTTGTTATCATTCCAGGCAGCTGAGAAATAAGGATGCAGCGATGAGATCAAGGGAGAGGAGAAAAATGTATGTCACAGATCTGGAGATGAAGAGCAAGTACTTGGAAGGCGAATGCAGGAGGCTGGGGCGTTTGCTTCAGTGCTGCTATGCCGAGAACCATGCTTTGCGACTTAGTCTACAGATGGGCAATGCATATGGCCGTGGTGTTTCTGGTACCAAGCAGGAGTCTGCTGTGCTCGTTATGGAACTCCTGCTGTTGGGTTCCCTGCTTTGGTTACTGGACCTCACGTGCCTATTCACCCTGCCTCTAATGCCCCACCTACTACTACTAACTCTAAATCAAGAGCAGGCACACAAAGCTCTAGAAGGTGTGGGTCCAAGAGCAAGAGGGGGAGCAAGTAAGATGATTTTGGCACTTCAGTCTCAATCTTTTGTAAAGACTAGGAGGTGCAAGGCGTCGAGGACGAAGATGAAATATGCTTTTCTTGTCTCTTGAGTTCTAGTGAGCTTTGCTCTCCTCTCCCTTAAATTTGAAGAACTACTGTGAAAATCTCTCAGCTGGTTGGCTGGTTTTCTTTTATTTGTTTTCCTTCAATGCTGGTTCTTTACGCATTAGGTGTATTAGGTTAAAATGCCGGCAGATGGCCTTATCGGGTGAACTATTTGATCTATCGTTTACATAAGCTATGTTGTTAAGTATGTTACGAAATCTTTCCAACTCTCTTAATAACTTTGTATATGTCAATCAATCTTTCCGACTATGCTCTTATTAACTTTGGATATATCAATTGTATCTCGAGTCTCTTCCTAAAATGATGATATTGCTTCTTCGAAAGGGCTTTGCATACGTTGTCTGTTGTTAAAGTAAATTTTCCGCTTCAGACTGATCCAGTATCTATTACTGTGGAGGATAATTATGATATAGACGGCCGAAATTCTAACAGCGGTCTTTACTTTAGCCATTCAGAGACATGTACGGCCGAATCACTGCTTTGGTTCTGCTCAGTTCTGCTCACTGACCACCTTGGGGCTGCTTTCAAACCATTATTTTGCTATTTTGCTTCCTTCTGTAGGGGACTCAAAACGGCAGCAATAGATATCCGATCCTCCACGACTTCAAGCTTCCTCTCGCAAGCTGCTTGAGGCATCTGCAGCACATGACACTTCTAGCTGCCTCCAAATCTCCTTTTTCTCTGTTCACATCAGTTGTGCTTAAGCTTGAACTTATAATTATTTGTTCCAAGCTTATATATTGTTTTCTATCACATCTATCAATAAACCTTTGCAGCACTTACACTTTGGTGTTCATATTTTCAGATTGCCCTATATCTAGAAGGCAAGTTAATCTGAGATTGCCTTACAGCATTGCCTTCTATATATGTTATTAATTTTATAACAATAAGCTCAGTAATAAATCTGAAATGCGCATATATATATTTGCTACACAACCCGCTGCAACGCGCGGGAAGCTGTCTAGTTGAGTCTATATTGTTCAAGTAACAGGACCAGTTCACAAATGCATAAAAGTATGGATTAATTACAAAACATCACCTAAACTATGATGTTATTTTTATTTTCATACCTAACTATCAAAAACTTGCATTTTCATACCCTAAGGTTCATTCCGTTAGCATTTTCATATCCTGACTACTAACACCGTTAAATTTTGAAGGCATTTTCATCATTTCAATAAATGTATCGTTTTTACATGTAATTTAACAAAATAATTTATTTTTTGAGGTTATCAATACAAATAGAACAATTTACTTTAGCAAAAATATTTATAAAAAAAAACTCCAAAATGAAATATTTATTTTTGCAACAATAGTAATAAAAGTTAGTAGAACTCTTGTATATATGTATATATATTTTTGGAGTTACATGTTAAGAAAAACAAAATAAAATAAATTAAAATATATAATTAATATAAATTATATCAAGAAAATATCGAATAATCGATAGAAATTTTATCAAATTTTATATAAAAATGGTATATTTAACCAAAAATAGATTAAATATAAAATATCAGAAATATATGAAAATTAATATGGATGTTTGTAAAAAACAGAAAGTTCGAGGAAATATCGAGGATATCGTGCATATTTTAGTCCGTGAACACAATATTGATTTGGATGAAGAAATGGTGTTCTCGAGTTTGAACAATAGCAATGAATTAAACATATTTAATTTTAATATCAATTTTAATGTATAATTTTTAATTTCAATTATAAAGATATCATGAATTGACATAAACGCTCTTGATTATTATCAAAATTTAACGGTGTTAGTGGTCAAAGTATCAAAATACTAATAGAATGAAACTTAGGGTATGAAAATGTAAGTTTTTTATAGTTAGGTATGAAAATGAAAATAACATCATAATTCAGGTGATATTTTGTAATTAATCATAAAAGTATAAAAGTTGACAAAGCAAGGTCTTATTGGTGCGTAGTAAAAGCAGGGGAGGATCGAGGTTGTTCCAGTCTTCCAGATCGAAGAAGCTGAAGGCCGGGTTTGGTGAGGGTGAGCATCATCTGTACGTATCTGTACTCTGTAGGTAGGTTTGAATAGAAAAGTCCGGTTTGAATAAACAAGTTATCAGAATGGCTGTATTTGACATTGTAAGCCTATTCTATTATTCAAAATTACAAATACAAAAACGTTAATTGCAATTAAACACACCATCATAACATATATACTTGTTTATATGAGCTAGCTACAGGATTGAATAGGTCAAAAGCTTGACCTAACAGGAAACTCCATGGAAATGAGAAATAACAACCAATATTCCTTCGTAAATGTACAGCTCTCTACGTCTGTCCGTCTGTCTGTCTCTATAAATAGAGTTGTTAATCCAAGTCATGGATACGTAGCTACGAATAAGTTGATCGAACATGTCTCAGAGACCAATTACAAGAGCACCAGCGGAGCAGCAAGTATCAGCTGATTCAAGCAGCAGCGACGATGAGGATAGGAAAGCTGTGCAGCAGGTGGCTTCTTCCATGTCCCAACGCGCCATCTCTCAAACCCTAACGGGCACAGCCAACCTAGCCAACCTGCTGCCCACGGGAACCCTCCTGGCCTTGCAACTCCTCGTACCAGTGTTCACCAACAACGGCTCCTGCGACGCCGCCACGCGTCCCATGACCTTGTTCCTGCTCCTCCTCTTGGCCCTCTCCTGCTTCCTGGCCTCCTTCACCGACAGCGTCAAGGCCCCTAACGGACAGGTGTGCTACGGCATAGCTACTCCCAAGGGCCTCTTTCTGTTCGACTCCTCCTCCTCAGCAACAGCAGCTGGTGCAGATTTGACCAAGTACAAGCTGAGATTCATTGATCTGGTTCATGCCCTTCTCTCCGTCTTGGTGTTTGGAGCTGTGGCCTTGAGGGACAAGAACGTGGTGGGCTGCTTCTATCCCATGCCTGCTCATGAAACTCAGGAGGTTTTGGACATTGTGCCCATTGGTGTCGGACTCCTTTGCAGTTTGCTCTTTGTCGTTTTCCCCACCACAAGACATGGCATTGGCTACCCACTCTCACCCTAAGCTAGCTTATAACAATTCTTTCGTATGTTTGGCGTGCAAGATAACTCTTCCCTAGCCAGGTCGTCGCTCTCTGTACATAATGTGAATTGAAATTCTCTACCTTGGTAGCTGAATAAATTAATTACTTACACGTTATCCTATCATTCAGGTTTCGTTTAAGAAAAGTTCCTATTATTTTCTTTGTTATCAGGAAAAATCGTCGAAATAATGTCTCACCTTATAGAAAAGCTAATCTTCAATATTTTAACTTTCAAAATTTTCAAATGGTATCTTACGTTATTCTATCGATTGAATATTGGTATCTAAAATCGTTAACACCGTTACCGAGACATATTTTGCAGGATATTTTCGTCTTACCATATTTTAATTCATTTTATCTCTCTAAAAATGTTTTCTTCTCTCTTAATCGTCTCTGTTCTCTCTGTCTCTCCAAATATTCGCCCGTGTTCTTTTTCTATCTCTCTCTTCAGTTCTTGATGCATTTCTAGCTGCCTCTACTTTCTTTGGACTTTGCCCCAAGAACGAAGGCATAATGGTCATGGAATACACAAGATCAAGAATCAATACGCATAAATAGTACTACATGAATAAAGTGGACATGACAATTGATCCAAATTTTTGTACTGTAAGCAGTATCTGTTTATTGTCTATTTTCACCACCTTTCTTGTGTTGTTCATGCTTCCACTACTCTCCAATTTGTTCATTTGTCACCATGAGGGGCAGGGACAGTGACATTGGAATTACCTACACCCCCAACCTCCCAAATTATCATGTATCATGGGACGGGCTTCCTTGTCCACACTTTTGTTATTTGTCTAGTTTTAGTTTTTAACCAGATTTTTCATTAGTAATTTTTTTGTGTACATGTGCTTCCTCCCTTTTGGGTCATTTACTGAAGTCATCCCAGATAAAACTTATTTGGATCATAATGACTTCATATTAAGCATCACATTCGTGTAACTTGCATTTCACCGGTGAGCTGAAATATCAGACTTCCTGGCTCCTCAAAACAAGTATTTCTCTATCAATGCAGTACTGCCTTTGTTACATTTGATAACTCTGAATACGGATACCTAGTGGGTCTCTTCCATGTACAATTAAGAAAAATAATAGTCGCCACTAATGACGGTTCATCTCAGCAAGAACAACTATCAACAATGAGGGAGAATCTAATAAATACCGCCCCATCCCAGCAATACCCTTTCCAATTGTCAATGCAAAATCAAGAAGCACCAGACTGGCTAACCTTCTTGCTTGTCAGTTGAATCCCCAATTGAACTGGCTTTGTGCTCCGAGCTCTCACTGATAGAATCCTCTTTCTTCTCCAATTCTGCTTTCTCAGCCTTCAAAATAAAATCATAGTACTCTTGATTCTCCTTCATACACTCATTCAAAGTTTTGAAAACCTCGACACACTTTACAGCAGCATAATCCTTGTTCTTCTCAGAATCTTTAACGCACTGTTCCCAAGCTGTGAATCTCTCTCCGCACGGACCTGCTTTCATGAATAAGCAAAATCCACACTCACCTTTCTCTTCGTCTTCATTTTCTTCTTCATATTCTTCTATTTCTTCTTCTTTTTTGACATTCTCTGATTGGTCGTCATCTTGCTGAGAAGGGAGCTGAAGTGTGGAGTTGGAAGAGTTAGGTCCAGCTGTGATGGAAGCACCTCCCATGGATGCTCAAAGCCTCTTAAACATGACAACATGGTAAAAATTTGGTGTCAGTAATAGTCAGAAAATATAACAAAGTAACTGCAAAAAGATATACATTTTCCAAAGTTGATGCAAACACAAGACTTTAGGCAAACGATTAGTTATATGGTTATTGATGACAGAAAAAAAATAGAGCTATCTAGAGATATTGAACATTTAACTCGAGTGCCTTGATGAAGGTTTATTATTACAGGACCTCTGTCCATCCAAAAAGTATATGACCCCAGTCGCCAAGAGCAAAACATCGTTCTCTCGAGTAGTAAACCTCAGCCCATCAACATGGAGAGACAAAAAGGGTTTTCATACCCAACATAATATTCCTTGTTAACAAAAAAAAAAAAAAAAAAGCAATCCTCCATTCTCCCTAACGGCCTAACAAAACAAACTATTAATATACTCAATTCCATTATTGAAACAAAACTGTCCAGATCAATATATTTTATCATGCAAGGTGAAAGAAAATTTTACAGGCAGATTCTCTGTACAAACAAACTAAAAACAGTTCAATATCACTTTCCAAATTTAATGAACGTACCTCTAAAGAGGTGTATCTCAGATTCTTGGCTAAACTTTAGCAAACAGCAAAGACAAGCCCGCATAAACTATATACACAAAACAATACTAAATTAAGTGTAAAAGGAAAAAAAAATTAGCTTGGTGCACAAATATCTGTCTGTTTTGAGGATCAACATAGGCAAAACTGAAAATGGATCTCATAAATTGTTGAAAATCAGAACAACTGGTGAGTTGTTTTGTTATGCAAAAGTTTGAGGGAAAACAGATATGACTACTGACAGTATCAACACTTCACATGAGGCCTATAAATAAAATGAAACACAAGCATACACAGATGTACTGATAAAGCAGAAAGTGGAAGTATGATCAGAAAACGTTTTAGGACGAAAAATCACAGGACTTCTCACAGAACTAGTACATAAATTAGACAATATGTTCAGATGGCCTGATCAGAATCCTCCTTATACACGTTGACTTCGAGTACAGGTGCACACATATTATTTTCTCCTCTTAGGCCTTAAGCTACAAACTTCATTAGACACTGATGGGACGAGGTTTATAAACTCCTCACATCAAACCATGCAGTCACGATGCTAACACCTAAACAAGGGCATACTCCTAGGTTGGCTGCAAGGCGATGGTTTCATAGTAGATTCCCCATTCACCAGATAGAAGCCTTTTCAACCTCAAATTTACACACACGCAAAACAAAAGAATTTCTTCTGAACTGTTGGGTTCTGATTCCATCTCACATTCCAACCTATTATGTATCTAACCTTACGCAAATCCTCAGCTGAGATTCTAATTGCTAAGGAACAAGCTTTGAATCTGTCCATGGCTATCACACTCAGCATTGAATGTGTCCAACAGTGTATAGTAACATAAACACCAAATACAGGTACTACATTTCAACATAAAAATTCAGAATCTTGAAACCTAAAAATTCAAAACATTGAAACCTATTACAGATACCCAACCTGGCCATCACATAAAATATAGAATTAAGGCATTGTATAAACCAAAGTAAGGCATACCAAAAACAAGAATAATTTTGATAGCTAGGTTATGGTGTTTGTAATCACAAGAATGCAGCCATGTATAAGTCATAAACAGAAAGTTTAACTAACCGTTGCGATATTTCCGGCACGGAAGTTTCGTTGACGGCGGCGCCGAACGGTCGAAGGCCAAGTCGTCGAAGCGAAGCGAGGGCTAATTTCGAAGTCGCAGGAAACCCAAACAACTCCAACTCACTACATATACACTATTTAATTTCAATTTCAGTTAATCACTTTTAATCAAAAATAAATATAAATGAAAACCGCGACGGCGTCGTTTCGGCATGTCCTGATTTTTCGGGACTGGGGCCGAAATGAAAGACGGACTGGCGCTCTTTTCGTTTTTGGCTCAGTATTTAATTCTGAATTTGGGAATTTGAGTAGGATTTCCGGCACCGAAGTTTCCTTGACGGCGGCGCTGAATGGTCAGAGGCCAAGTCGAGGGCTAATCCAAGTCGCTGGAAACACAAACAGCTCCAACTCTCTCTCTCTCTCTCTCTCTCTCTCTACTACTACTACACACTACCAAAAAATTTAAGCTTTCGATTAATCACTTTTTATTTTTAATCAAAAATAAATAAACGTAAAAACTAAAGACGACGTCGTTCCGGTGTCTGGTGGGGAAGAGTAAAAACGCAACCGCTTGTTTTCAATCTTTTTCATCATTTGAGCGGGATTGAGGCCAAAATGAAAGACGGATTGGCGCTCTTACTCAACATTTTGATTCTGAATCTCCAATAAATAATGTAAAGCTTCTTTTGGGTGCTGCAGGCTTCAAGTCCGGAGCTTCGTAAACTCTGGGTAGGTTCCTCTTCTAGTTCTACCTTCGTTTATTTGGTTTGATTCTCTGGGTAAGACTTTGAATTGTATTGAGAGAAAAGCCTTATTCTTTTGTAATTCTGGGCATGTGTTGTATTTTGTTTACCAAATTTACCCAGGTAGGAGTTGACGTTTTTAGTAGCAGATTTTCTTTATTTTGATGCATCAAGTGTTGTAGAGCGACTCAATTAAACAAACTAACCACTTTACTTGATTGTAAGCACTTTTGTAAGGAAATCACTAAATCTAATCTCTTATAAAAACCATACTTTTTCGAATAACCATACTTTATTCAAAAAAAAACCATACTTTTTCTTCTTATAGTGTGATTGGTTACAAAGAATGTGTGAGGATGAATTTGGTATTCTATTGCTTTTCATTAAGATTTTGTATCCCTAATGCTCTATACGTGTTTGATTTACCCAGTTTTCTTGTAATTCGGTTCAACTTTTGAGTGATACTCGTTCATTCCAGTTCATCATTTTAGGCCATAGAATAAGAATGGAAGTAACACAATCAAAATATTGACTATATTCATCTTGTCACTTTTAATTGAGATAAAGTATGTATGCGGATGAATTGAGGTCCGTAAAATGTTTTCTTCCAATTCCGAGAGAAAAAAAGAGATTACAATAGTTGTAGGGTTGATGCTCTTTTGATGTTAGATGTCATATACAGTTGCATAATTTTTCTTTTCATGTCTATAATTGAATGTTTGTAGGTTAGCAGAAACCAAGTAGAATGGAAAACAAGCATAAGTTATTGGCAACTGAAAGTTCTCAAGGTCAAGGAGTTTGTCCTAACAATATAGTAGATAGATTCAGTACTCTTCCAGATGAAATTGCTCTTCACATACTTTCATCGCTGGATTTTCAAGGTCTCACTCGAGTAGGTGCTGTGTCAAAGAGATGCTATGAGTTTTATCTCTTAACTCCGTCATTCTGCTTTGACGCCCGTCATGATAACATGAAGAACAAATCCATCAGGATGAATTGTTTCGATCAGTTCTTGCTACGTCGTGGGAATAATAAGATGCATCGTTTTCGTAGTGATTTGTGGTTACCCAAAAGCCTCTCTTGTAAGGTATCCCAAGTCATGACTTGGATCGATAAAGCAGCAAGCTGTAGTGTTGAAGTGCTTGTTCTTCGGTTGAATAATGTATCTAAGGGGATGACAGGATTGCCATCTTCCATATTTTGTTGTGGATCTTTGAGGTCACTATTGGTGGAAATGGGGGAGATTTTCAATGTGCCATCCTTTCCTTGTCCCAATAATCTCCAAAGCTTGAGCTTGACCTGTGTTAGGTTAACAGAGGGGTTTTCCAAATGGATCTCAAGTTCCTGCAAATGCATTAGAGAAATAAAGCTTAACAGCGTTCAAGCAGAAAATATAACCATTGCGAGCTCATCTTTGGAATCATTTACTTTTGACGCCAGTTCCGACCTCCGTTGTCTTAAAATCTCAGGTGAGAAACTTGAAAGTATACATATAAAGTGGAGATTATATGGCCCTGGCAGCAGATCATTACATGTTTGTGCTCCTAACCTGAAGTATTTGAAGTGGAAAGGGGATTTGTTGAGTCAATCACATCTGGGGAAGTTATTATCTATAGAAAGGGCTGAGCTTTTTCTGGAGTCCTGGTCAGACAGTGTCTGTGACTATCACAACACATTCGAGCTTCTTTGCAGTATATGCAGGGTTAAAACACTTATTTTAAGTGACAGGACCATTCAGGTATGCAAATTACACAGTAGACAAGCATTCTCTTTTAGTGAAAGCAAGATTATTTTGGATTAGGAATGCTGATTATATTTATATCTGCTCTACAGTCTTTTTGAAGCATTTTACAAGGAACAAACCTTGTCCATGAGCTTATCGAATGCATAGTAGGGTAGCTAATAGTTGATTTTGAACCTTTTATTTTCTTTTCAATCTATTGATGGCATTGATTTTTCTCTGATGCTATGGTATTGACGGATCAAGGGCTATTTGTAGTTTGGAAATAGGTTAGCTAGCTGTAACTGGTTTTTGTTTTTGGTTAAAAGAGTGCATGTACCTTTCCCAGTATAATATTTTGCCTTTACAATTCTGCAGGCTTTGTTTAGGGAAGGTTCCATGGCTGCACCACTCTTTGATACTTCTTACTTGCGTATCAAAACTGCAAACCTGGATAATGCTCTAGTCCCAGCAATGGTCTCTCTTATGAGAGGAATGTCAAATTTGAATACTTTGGAGATAAAGTCTGACCCTTCCTTAGTCTTCCTCAAACCGAAAGTAAGTTAAAAGTATATGTTTCTGTTCTCTCGCTCACACACCATAAAAAAAATGCAAAGAGGCTAGCATGAAGGGCATATTGATTTTGGTCAAAGTTCCATGGTTAGAATTGGATTTTATACATCTTAAATTATAGTTTTACAGTATTGTATGACCCTCTGCAAAATTTATGATAAATTTATAAAGCTTGGTCTTGCAATTCTGGGAATAACATGTTTCTTGATATTTGGTTAATCATCTGTGTCCTTATAAACTAATTCTAATTTATTGTGCTTCTTGCCTCTCCAGTCGTGTGGATTTAATGGGAAATACTGGAAATCCCAACACCTGGATTTTGTAAATCAGCTTAAGGAAGTAACAATACAACTTTCAAATGGTAACAATTCATGGCAGTTGGCAAGGTTTATTCTCGAGCATGCTCAGAATTTGAAGAAGATGACCATATTTTATCTACCCACAAAAGAACATGTTATCGAAAAGGTGAGTAACAGCAAGAAGGTCTCCTCTGCTACAATCGACTTTCACGAGAAAAACTGGAGATAAAAAAAAGGAAGGTTTAGTTTATCAAATAATATGTCGATGTTTTGGCCTTGTTTTTTATTTTGATACAGAGGGTGTGCTGTTTGAAAGAATCAGAATTTCGAATGCTTTGTTTCTAATGTTGCTGTAAACAGGACTGCTTCTACTTCTAGATGTTTGATGCTATATGAATTTTGGGGCGCTGTTTCTACTTTCCTATAGTGTAACTCTAGTACTGGATCGACATATGCACATAGCAAAAGCAAATTGTAGTTGCATATTTTAGATTAGTGCTCAAAAACCAGGTAAGCGAAAGATCTTATGCTTGCTGCTGCTAATGAAAATCACTAAGAGTATCTTATTGCTTTGTCCTTTTTCTCATAAAGGAATGTTTTTATCTTCTATTTGATAGCATTAGGCACAACCATAATGTATTTGATCAGCAATTATCAATTTCTGAAAATACGTAGTATTAGATACAATAAATTTTTTTTTTTTTCTAAAAGCAGGGACCGATTGCTATAATTGTTGGCGTTGTGAGTCTATGACTAGATAGAATAGACTCGAGCTATTCTATGGAAATTATCAACAATCATCCATCTGCAAAGGACGTCCGATGTCTTGAGCCTCAAATAGTGGTCTCATTTTCTCATCATTTAGCTGAAAATGAGCATGGCATAGACTCATAGAGGCACCTCACCTGAGGCCTTCAGTAACTCCACATTTTGAAAGATAGTGGGGTAATGCAAAACATGATACAAGAAAGTTGAAAAATTTCACGACTGGAGTAGAGTTCCTTCAAAAACACATAAGATGAGTTGAATCGTCGGAAATCTAAGGAATGCTGAAGTGATATATAAAATCCATAAACATACAGTAGTACTGTTTTATGAAATAAAGCTGTGCTTAAAAAGAGGTACACATAGATGAATAACGCATCTGCTTGTCTTGCAATCTTTTCAGACACTGGCGAACACAAGTTTGAGTTTCTGAACCAAACATTTAGGGTTTAGGGTTCTAGACACTGGCGCACAGAAGTTGAAGTTCCATTCATTGATCACACAAAAGTTGAAGTTTTCATGCATTGATCGATTTCAGAATTTGTGTCAAAGTTTCTTGATGGAAAACCAAACGGGTTATGACTTACCATGGAATCGAGATTTCTAGTCTCCAGTAAAGGTGTTCAAATTTCTCGATTGAAATAGAATGCATCTAATGTTATTTCTGGAGATCATATACTAAACTCACTAGTTCTGCATAATCTTAAGGGTTGCTAGCTCTTTGTAGCTTGAGAGCCAGTCTTGCAATTCGTTATATAAGCAATGCTACCTTTTTTTTTTTTTTTTAAACGTTTTATTAATAACTCACACACCCTACATATGTCTGTGAGGTTTGAACCCGTGACCTCAAAATTGTTAGTTAAACACCTTAATCAACCAAGCCACAGCTCACTGACAAGCAATACACTTTAAAACAAGGCCACAAGCTACCAACTTTTTTGTATCAGTGTTGGTAGTAGGGCTGGGCACTTAGTACCGGAATCCTGATCCCGTACCGGTCCCGTCCCGAAAGTTAGCGGGACGGGACGAGATAGGTTTTGAAAATAGCAATCCCGTCCCGTCCCGTTTTAACATTACCATAACGGGACGGGACGGGACGAGACTATCCCGAAAAATCCCGTCCCGTCCCGTAATATTAGAATACTTGATTTTATTCATTTTATACTTGATTTTTTAGGTTGCATGGTGTTACAATGCACTCAACCACACTTAATTTGGTCTAAAATAATACTTTTAATTTCATTCATGTTCTTTTTTTTTGTCTTGTGTGATTTTGGATATTTTTAGTTGTTGTTTGAGGGTTAATTTTTAATGTGGGATGTTTAGTACTTTTAAAGTGGGATGTAATTTAGCACCTATGCACCTATGTTCTT
>NC_020495.1:18897982-18902113 GCF_000184155.1 Fragaria vesca subsp. vesca
CGTTTTTCCACCTGTGGTGGTGTTTGATAATCAATTAATTTGTTCTTGGAAAAAAAAAAATTTAGTCGGGATCCCGATCCAGTCCCGGTCCCGTCCCGATCCCGATCGGGATTGGGACGTACGGGACAGATTTTTAAAAACACCTTCCCGTCCCGTTCTTTTATTTTCGGGACGGGACGGGATTCACCAAATCCCGGCCCGTCCCGTCCCGTGCCCAGCCCTAGTTGGTAGATTGATGTGTTTCACTTGCTGTGTCACTTTTGTATCTGTCATATATTGAGAATAGGAAAGGAATTATAATTCATACTTCTGCAGAATCAAAAACCCAAATGAGAAACATGAATAGAAGGGTGATGGAGTTGAGGAGTGACATTCAACTCATTCAAGCACATATCAGTGAGGGAAGCCCTATAAATTTCCTAACCCAACAAAACACCAAACACCAAGATACAACTTTCAGATGCATATGCAAGGATACCTCCATATACGTTCCCACATTTAAACATCCGACTATCATACAAATCCATATAGCAGATACGATAGACTCATTCCCAACAAATGCCAATTGGAACAATGTATCAATGAACATAAACAGCCTCCAACTAGTCCAACAGATATTTCATCATCACAAAAAGCTCGTTTAACCAAGTACGCTAGAATGCCTAAGAGCTGCCCTTATACCCCTGCTCAACATCCATACTCTTGCAACCACAAGGTCTCTACAGAAACCCACCCATCGTCTAACCTCCCCACTATGAAAAGAATGACGTTGCCTTGCTGTTGTTCGGGCAGCTGAAGTGAAGAAGATATTTTAACTGACACAGTGCAGTAGCCTTCAAATCTGCATCAGATAATCGACATCAGATTTACCAGTATTTATTAAGCATAAAACTTCCTCAAGAGCCATGGCTTGTGAACATATTTCTATTACAAGAAAATCAGTTGTACCAAGTCATTGGCCATGATAGGATTCAGAGTTACAGTGAATTATAAGCCAATACAAACTAAAATTAAGAGCAAATAGCTTATTGAACATAAATTTTTGGGAGATCTAACAAGATTAGTTCATAGAATATTCAACTGAATTCTAACAGAGTAGTCACTCATGTGAACAATTATTCCTGATGCTGATTAATGGAGACATTTCTACAGTCTTTTAATGTCTTCTAAGTTCTAACATACTATATTCTACGTCTGAATAGACAAATAAATTTCAACATATCAAAGCAAGACCTTAGTTCCCAAGTCGTGTTAAAGGATATATACAACTCAGTAGGCAGAGGTAACAGCAAGACCAGCAACTCCAGATAATTAGGGATCCAGCTCCTCTAAAGTGAGCAAGTTATAAAGTTCGTGAAGTTCATAAAATCTCAAGCCTCTATATAATCCAAAGGCTCAAAAATATCTAAGTTAAAAATATGTAGTGTTTAGATTATTTATGAATTTATATATGATTTTTATTCTTTTCCCTATCAACAAAATGAAAGAAAATAAAATTGTTGCCCGTCTTCATGAAACCTAGCAGGTAGGAAATAAGAAAACAGGTTTGATAAGAAATTGAGATGATCGAGTGCCATGACGAATAAAGCGGAAACAAAAAGGTAAAAATCTGATCTACAATTGCTGCATAAACCCTAGGCTAGAAGTTGCCTTAACTCCAAAGTCCTGCAGCAACCCTCAAATTAAATCATTGCAGACTAACTAGGATCAAGTCCCTCTTCCATTAATTTATAGGCTTTGTAATTCATCCTCTATTGATTATCATAGATGCATCGATCGGTTCCCGAAATTTTTCCTAGATTTTGGTTTATAAATATGTTGGAGTAATCCCAATTGTTCAAGAACTGCAATAATATTATATATGTGGAGTATGAAGGACTGAGAGCTAGCACTCATGTCACATGAATCTTCAGAAGATTTTCTGAGAAATTATGGAAGCACATATATGTTTCATAGAAGCAAGAACAAGGATCGATGAAGGTTGAATAAATAAAGAGGGAAAAAAAGAAAAAAGAGAGTCAATAATTAACCTCAATGCGGAAAAGAAATTAGAATATTCTATTTATTGATGTTGGATAGTTTTGAGCCTTTAGATTATATAGAGGCTTAAGATTTTATGAACTTCACAAACTTTATGACTTGCTCACTTTAGAGAAGCCGGATCCGATAATTAGATGATAAACAATTACTGAAAACAAGTAGAGCTACAGCTTTCATTAGTTATAGGGTGATTCTTTCAAAGAATATGATCGATGGAGTTCATCCTAATCCTTAAAAAATCAATGTTCCCCATATTCGCTACTGATTCAAAAGTATTTAAATCAGTACCTGTCTGATTTCTCGGGTAGAACAAAACTAATACTTACTCAGGTTGTTGGAACTAGATATCGTAGATTGTACATGAAACAAAGAACGTAATGATCAGCTGGGATCATGCTCCCATTCAAGATATATAGCATGACTTTATAAATCATTACCACAAATTCTTGTTGTGGCTTGTGTGCCTTAAGCCTGTCTCTTATTTCTTCGATAGACATTTCACTTCTGGCATGTATCTAAAATATTGGACAGAGATCTTTCACTTGTATATATGAGAAATTGATGGGATGACACTAAATTATGAGAATGGCAAGAGAAACCCATGTGGTTTCATGATTTCTCACAAGCCAGTGACCCTCATCCGACCTGCTAATTTGAGTCATTTCATGTACCTTCTTCACCCACTTACATGCTTCATGACTGTATCAGATGATTGCAACCTCGTACCATAGCCCAGGCTTATCTTTCAACAGAGCTTGTTTGATGGATTTAAACCTTGTGGTAGACTTCTTGTTTGCTACATATCATCTAAAGGAGGTGGAACAATGTTTCTATCCATTGATACCCGTTTGCATATCATTTGAGTAGGAAGACAAATTCATGTGGTTGCTCACAAATAATGTTCTTACCTTGAGCCCATGTCAATGCCTCTTCACCAATCATTTCATGTAGCAGATGATTTTCCACATACCATTTCTTCATCTATAGATACACATTATCAGGTTTATGAGCAAACTCAACTCTCTCCTTGCAAGCACCAAACCGAGCTTTTATGTCCTTTGAATTCTTTTCTTACTTCTTTGATCACTTTAGAATATAGAAACCATGGGTTTCCGCTTGCCTCATACTGCAAACACAAAGACATTAGTTACTACGACTCTACGACACATTTTGTAGAATATTTGTAAATATTTACTTTCCTTGTATGTGTAGGTTAAATATTTTGTATAGATGTATGAGATATTTTTTCTATTAGCACTACAATTGTATCTCTATATAAACCTCCAATATGGAGAAGAATAAACATTGAAGCATACCAAACCATATTTAATCCTTATTTTCTACTTGGCATCAGAGCTTGCTAGGTTCGATCCTTTGAATTTACACCCAAAACACCACAAATCGCTGCGTATCAAAAACCCCCACAAATCACACACAAATTCCCAAATCCCAAAACCAAACCTGAATCCCGAATCACACCACAACCAAATCGTTGCATACATCAAAATGATAATTCCCAAATTCTTGAATCTCAAAAACCAAACCTCCAAAATGGCACAACAAATCAACTACCATACCACCACACCATGCTGGTCTCCATACAAACCAAATTCATATGCGAACTCAAAATGTCTGCTATGTGGAGTATTAGGTCATAGCAAGCAACGTTGCTTTGAAAAAATTGGGTACCCGGATTGGTGGGATTTCACCCTGAAACCCTGAAAGAATCAAGTAAAAGCTGTCATAACCACTACAGAGGAAGACCAACCATCAAATGCCTTTAATATAGCACAGTCAGGTATGAGTGGTAAGGTATCTATGAATAGGTCCTGGATTATTGATACAGGAGCATCAGATCACATGTGTAATGATCCTAGCCTCTTGAAAAAATTAAAACCCTCCTCTCAAAATATTGTTTCTACCGCTGATGGTACTCCAACTCCGGTTACCGGAGAAGGCTCTATTGTCCTATCAAACACATTAACCCTTGATTCTGTATTAGTCGTCCCTTCATTGTCATACAATCTTCTCTCAGTTGGCCAAATCATTCAAGAATTATCATGTATTGTCACCTTTTATCCGTTCTTTCTG
>NC_020495.1:18902133-18903458 GCF_000184155.1 Fragaria vesca subsp. vesca
TAACTAGGCGGATTTTGGGTTATGGAGTGAGAAAAGGGAAATTGTACTACCTAGATCTGACAGAGACATGAGAGAAACATATGCAGTCTTTGGGTCAAGCTAATAAGGTCAATAGAGCTGAGAGTGCTAAGAAAGATGTGTGGCTTTGGCACCGCAGGTTGGGTCATCTAAACTTCGGTTATCTTAAGAAACTGCAACCGCAATTATTTTCAGATGTCGACTATTCAGATTTTCATTGCGACATATGTGAACTGGCCAAGAGCCACCGTATTTCATATCCACCAAGCCTAAATAAAAGTCCCGTTCCATTTATGAAGATTCACTCTGACGTGTGGGGTCCTACAGAAATTCCTTCTCTCTCTGGTGCTCGGTATTTCGTGACGTTTATTGATGATTGTACCCGTACGACTTGGGTGTCTCTATTGAAGAATAAGAGCGATGTTTATTCTAGATTCAAAGAATTTCACAAGATGGTGTCCACACAGTATCAACAGGTTGTTCGAGTTTTCCAGTCTGACAATGGCGGAGAATATATTAATGGTCCTATGCAAGAGTTTATGAAGTTACATGGAATTCGACATCAGACTTCAAATACTTATACTCCTCAGCAAAATGGATTGGCAGAGAGAAAAAATCGGCAGTTGCTGGAAGTTGTCCGTGCCTCTTTGTTTGGCATGAATGTACCTGTAGAATATTGGGGAGAAGCTGTGACATCTGCTGCCTACCTCATTAATCGTACCCCTTCTCGGGTTATTGAATGTCAAAACCCTCTACAACAGCTTCAAAAACTTCTCTCCATTCCATCATTGCCTAACTTGGAGCCTCGTGTGTTTGGGTGCGTAGTATATGTTCATATTCCCAAGCAACAATGAAGCAAACTTGATCCTCGTGCTAAACGGTGTATCTTTTCTTGGGTATGCCGAGTTTCAAAAAGGCTATCGATGTTATGATCCTCTCACTGATACCATTCACGTGTCCCTTGATGTTTCTTTTTGTGAATCTGAGCCTTACTATTCAGGGGGAGTTTCGACATCTTCCCTTCAGGGGGAGAGCGGTTGTGAAGGTGAAGGGAATTCTCGACAATTATTTGAATTCGACGAGTTTGAAGAGGTGAAAGCATTGGAGTTGAGATTCGGAGTTAATGGAGCCACAAATGATAAAGCAACAGAAAAGGAGACAACAACTCCTGTCCCGTTCAGTATTGATGCAGGCCACCCACGTGAAGCTCAGCCAAGCCGAGTGGAGACTGCAGCCGAGCAGAGCCGAACTGAAGGGGACCATGTGCGCGTCAGAGAGCCAAGCCGAGCCGAACTGAAGAGGACCAC
>NC_020495.1:18903478-18916137 GCF_000184155.1 Fragaria vesca subsp. vesca
GAGCGCGATTGTAAGCCAACAACGCCATATCTTCAGCAGTGTGCTGGCTGCAAAACTTGTCCGGAATCTACACCAAAATTAACTGAAATCAATATCTACACAGATTCAAAATCGATCAAAAATTCTAGAGCTTACAAAATCGAAGACGAACCTTGCCGAGTAACTGGATCATCGACATTCGAGAATAAGGCAATACAGCTTCATCAACACAACACACCTGCGATTCATAGATAACCCAGTCCTGTCAATCTTCTGTTTTTTTCCTTTTCCAATTCTCGATCTGTTTGTGGCTGCTAATATAGTGCTCCCAATTGAAGCTTCTCCGACACAACTCGACGTTGTTCCTCAAGTCCGACTCTGAATTGCACTTCAAAACCTTTCCGACAATGTGCATATCACGCGCTCAAAAACCCGCCAGTGGACAAGCGACACGTAAGAAAACATATGCGGAGCACACACTCCCCGGTGTATTCCAGATCTCACCTTAAATCAATTACCTGAGGTAGATAGTATTATACCTAGAAAGTCACAGAGAGTTACCAAAAGAATTCCAAAGAAACAATATGAACCTGATATCAAAGCCAAAGCTAAGTATCATGTAGCCAATTACATGTCTAACCATAGATTGTCCGAGTCACACGCCCTTGTCATTAATCAATTATCTAGTGTTTGTATTCCTAGTAGTTTACAGGATGCAATGACGGATCCTAAGTGGACTCAAGCGATGAACGAAGAACTAGAGGCATTACAGAAAAACTCGACTTAGGATATTGTGCCTAAACCAGCTGGAAAGAAGACCGTTGGATGTCGTTGGGTATTCACCGTAAAGTTGAAAGCAAATGGGAGTATTGACAGGTATAAAGCAAGGTTGGTTGCCAAGGGATACACCCAGCGGTATGGCATTGATTATGAAGAAACGTTTGCGCCTGTAGCAAAGATCAACACTGTACGAATCTTGATTTCACTTGCAGCAACTAAAGATTGGCCTCTGCGACAGTTTGATGTGAAGAATGCTTTCCTCAATGGAAACTTGGAGGAAGAGGTGTATATGGACATGCCACCAGGAGTCAAAAGTAAACCATGCGATGCCGGCAAGGTTTGTAAGTTGAAGAAGTCCTTGTATGGTTTGAAGCAATCTCCTAGAGCTTGGTTTGGAAGATTCTCCAAATCAATGAAGATGTTTGGCTATAGACAAAGCAACTCAGATCACACTTTATTCATCAAGCGTAGTCAGGGTAAGATCACTGCTCTGATTGTGTACGTTGATGATATGATTGTCACAGGGGATGACCCAAAAGAGATGGAGGCTCTACAAAAGTATCTTTCAAAGGAGTTTGAGATGAAGGACCTTGGACAGTTGAAGTATTTTCTTGGAATTGAAGTTGCAAGGTCAAAGCAGGGGATTTCTTTGTCCCAACGTAAGTATGTACTTGATTTGTTAGCTGAGACTGGAATGCTTGACTGCAAACCGGTTAAGACACCAATTGAGATGAACCACAACCTCGCCATCTATCCAGATCAAGTCCCAACTGATAAAGGAAGGTATCAACGTCTAGTAGGAAGACTTATTTATCTTTCTCATACCAGACCTGATATTGCTTATGCTGTGAGTGTGGTTAGTCAATTTATGCATTGTCCCAGTGAAGAACATATGGATGCAGTGTACCGTATTCTAAAGTATCTTAAGATGGCACCTGACAAAGGCTTGTTGTTTGAAAAGAATGGTGAATTGAAAGTTGTAGGGTACACCGATGCTGATTGGGCTGGTGATAAGACAGACAGACGATCTACATCTGGGTATTTTACATTTGTTGGAGGAAACCTTGTAACTTGGCGTAGTAAGAAGCAGAAGGTTGTTGCCAGGTCAAGTGCTGAAGCAGAATTTCGAGGTATGGCACATGGAGTTTGTGAGATGTTATGGATTCGTAATGTGTTAAAAGAATTGGGTTTTAAACTAAAAAAAACCTATGGACTTGCATTGTGATAACACGTCTGCAATTGAAATTGCTCATAATTCTGTTCAACATGACCGGACCAAGCATGTGGAGGTAGATCGGCATTTTATCAAGGAAAACTTGGACAGAAAGATAATCTGTTTCCCTTTTGTGTATACAGAAGACCAATTGGCAGATGTTCTTACGAAAGGAGTGTCAAGGAAAGTGTTTGACCACTCAGTTGGCAAGTTAGGCATGATTGATATCTATGCACCAACTTGAGGGGGAGTGTAGAATGTAAATATTTACTTTTCTTATATGTGTAGGTTAAATATTTTGTATAGATGTAGGAGATATTTTTCCTATTAGCACTACAATTGTATCTCTATATAAACCTCCAATATGGAGAAGAATAAACATTGAAGCATACCAAACCATATTGAATCCTTATTTTCTACTAAGATATAAAACATCTAACTCGAGTGTGTTGAAGAAGGCTTATAATTCTTAGACCTCTGTCCATCCAAAAAAGAATATGACCCCAGTCACCAAGAGCAAAACGGGCTAGGAAATGAGAAACCATATCCTCAAACTACTCTCAAGTAGTAAACCTCAACCCATGAACATGGAAAGACAAAAAGGGTTTCCATACCAAACACAATATTCTTATTACTAAATCTAGAAGTGATCATTCATTCTCCCTGTAGTAATAATCAGAAATGACCAAATAAATTAATCATATCTCAATTCCATTACTGAAACAAACTGTCCAGATCAATAGACATTGAGTTTGTCTTCTCTGCACAAACAAAACTAGGAAGGGTTCAACATTAGTACCCAGTTCTTATTACTATATAACTTTCCGAACTTAATGCACCCCATGAGGAGGGTGTATTCTGCTTAATACTCTTGGCTAAACTTTAGGAAACAGCAAAGCTAAGCCCACGTATATTATATGCACAAAACAATATATCCTTAATTTGAAAAAAAGGAAAAACATTCAACAAATATCCGTCTGTTTTGAGGATCGACATAGGTCAGAGTGGCAATGGATCTCATATATTGTTAACACTCCGAACAACTCGTGGGTTGCTTTGTTATGCAAAAGTTTGAGGGGAAATGGATTTGACTATTGGCAGTAACATTACTTCACATGAAGCCCATAAGTAAAAAGAAATACAAGTGTACACAGATGTACTGAAAGCACAAAGTGGGAGTATGGTATGGATCACAGGCAACACAATTTAGAACAAAAACTCACAGGACTTCTCAGAGAGCCAAATTTATAAATTAGAAAATATGTTTAGATGATCTGATTAGAAAATTGAACTAAACGCGGCGAGATTTCCGGCACCAAAGTTTGTCGGAGGTTAAGTCGAGGGCTAATCTAAGTCGCTCGAAACACAAGCAGCTCCAGCTCTCTCCTAAAACTCTACACACACTGTTTACGCTTTCAACTTTTTAGTTTCAAAAATAAATACAAAATAAAAATAGTGACGACGTCGTTTAGGGTGTTTTTGGGTCAACTGCTCTGGGGGGAAGAGTAAAAAAGCAACTGCAGGCTTCAAATCTCCGGGTAAGTTCCTCTCCTACTTCTATCTTCGATTATTTGGTTTGAATTTGATTTTCTGGATTTGGTTTTGCCATTATTTGTTGGTTTACCGGTAAAGATTTTGAATTGTAATGAGAGAGAAGCCTTAATCTTTGTAATTTCTGGGTTGTGTTTTGTTTACAAATTTTGGAAATAAACCCATTGGCAGATTTATGTGGTCACATACACCAAGTGTTGTGGAGCAACTCAGTTAAACAAACTAAGCACTTTACTTACTTAATTGTAAGCAAAACACTAAATCTGTTATAAAACCAGACTTTGTCTTCTTATAGTGTGATAGATATTAGGAAGTTGATCTCGCATATCAACTATATTAGGAAGTTGATCTCGTTATCCCTTGTCGAGTTATGTCTCGTATCATCGATATAAACCTGGGCATCAGTCTTTTATTTCTCATATCAGTCAGGCTTTGGAGCCCAATACATATGACGAGGCTGCCTCTCATCCAGAATGGCAGCAGGCTATGCAATCTGAGTTACAGGCCTTCACGACAATGGGACATGGACTCTCACATCACTTCCGACAGGTAAAAAGCCTATTGGTTGTCGTTGGGTTTACAAAATCAAACATCGGTCAGATGGTTCAATCGAGCGTTACAAAGCTCGTCTAGTGGCCAAAGGTTTTACTCAGATGGAAGGTGTTGATTATCATGAAACTTTTTCTCCAACTGCTAAAATTATCACAGTTCGTTGTTTAATTGCATTAGCTGCAGCACAGCAATGGCCACTTTCTCAATTGGATGTTAACAATGTTTTTTTACATGGCGATCTTGATGAGGAAATCTACATGATACCTCCTCTGGGTCTTCGGCGACAGGGGGAGGAACATTTGGTTTGTCGCCTTCACAAATCCTTATATATATGGTCTCAAACAGGCTTCTCGCCAATGGTTTGCGAAGTTTTCTGATGCTATTCAATTAGCTGGATATGTGCAATCAAAAGCCGATTACTCTCTCTTCACAAGAAAAAGAGGCAAGTCTTTTACTGCCCTATTGATATATGTTGATGACATTCTGATTACTGGCAATGATTCTGCTAGCATCGATGCACTCAAGAAATTCCTGCATAGTAATTTTCGCATCAAGGATCTTGGTGACTTGAAATATTTTCTTGGCATCGAAGTTTCTTCCTCTGCACATGGAATTTTTATTTCACAGCAAAAATATGCTTTGGAAATTATCAAAGATGCAGGATTACTAGGTGCAGCTCCAGTTGATACTCCCATGGAGCGTGGTTTGAAATTGTCTAATAAAAGTGATTTCCTCAAGGATCCATCTCAATACAAAAGATTAGTTGGGAGGTTAATTTATCTTACAGTCTCGAGACCTGATATCACTTATGCAGTTCATGTTTTGAGCAGATTTATGCATGAGCCACGAAAATGTCACATGGATAGTGCTCTTCGTATTGTCCGATATCTCATAAGTGCACCAGGTCAGGGACTATTTTTCTCTTCAAGGTAGTGATCTCAAATTACATGCATTTTGTGATTCAAATTAGGCAGGATGTCCAATTACTAGAAGATCAACTACAGGTTATTGTGTTTTCCTTGGTTCCTCTTTGATATCATGGAGATCAAAACATCAGAAGATGGTTTCTCTTTCTTCAGCTAAAGCAGAATATAGAGCCATGGCGGGTACTTGTTGTGAGTTAACTTGGTTGAGGTATCTTTTGCGAGACTTGGGAGTGTTACACCCAAAACCCGCACTATTGTATTGTGATAACAAGGCAGCATTGCATATTGCTGCTAATCCGGTTTTTCATGAGAGGACAAGGCATATTGAGATGGATTGTCACTTCATTAGAGATAAAATCCAAGATGGTTCTGTCGTTACAAAGTTTGTCAATTCTTCCCACCAGCTTGCAAATGTTCTTACTAAGGCTTTGGGAAAGGATGTTTTTATTCCTATGATACGCAAGTTGGGAGTGCGGGATATCCACTCTCCAACTTGAGGGGGAGTATTAGGAAGTTGATCTCGCATATCAATTATATTAGGAAAGTAACATATGTGAATATTCTCTTCCTATTGTATTGTGATCATGTAGATAGTTTCCTTGTTGGTTACCATCATCCCTTGTATATGATTATGTTTAGTGTCAATGAAATTATTCTGGCCAAGCTATCATCTTTTCAATAGATTACAAAGAATGTGTGTGGATGAGTCTGATATTGATTTTTTTCTTCTAAGAGATGACAATAGTTGTAGGATTGATTCTCTTTTGATGTCAAATGTCATATACAGTTACATAGTTTTGCTTTTCATGTCTATAATTGAATGTTTGTAGGTTAACAGAAACCAAGTAGAATGGAAAACAAGCATAAGTTATTGGCAACTGAAAGTTCTCAAGCTCAGGGAGTTTGTCCTAACACTATAGTAGATCGATTCAGTACTCTTCCAGATGAAATTGCTCTTCACATACTTTCATCACTGGATTATCAAGGTCTCACTCGAGTAGGTGTTGTGTCAAAGAGATGCTATGAGTTTTATCTCTCAACTCCGTCATTCTGCTTTGACACCCGTTATGATAACATGAAGATCACATCAATCAAGATAAATTGTTTTGATCACTTCTTACATCGTCGTGGGCAGTAAAAAGGTGCATCGGTTTGGTATTGATTTGTGTCTCACGACAAGCCTCTCCTCTAAGGTATCCCAAGTCATGACTTGGATTGATACAGCAACAAGCTGCAATGTTGAAGTGCTTGATCTTCACTTAAATATGCTATCCAAGGGGTTAGTAGAACTGTCGTCTTCCATTTTCGGTTGTGGATCTTTGAGGTCATTATTGGTGAGGATGGAGGAGAGTTTCAAAGTGCCATCCTTTCCTTGTCCCAATAATCTCCAACGCTTGAACTTGACTTATGTCAGGTTGACAGACGGGTTTTCCAAATGGATCACAAGTTCCTGCAAATGCATTAAGGAAATAAAGCTTAAAAGTTTTTACGCAGAAAATATAACCATTGAGAGCTCATCTTTGGAAACATTTACTTTCGAGGCCCGTTCCAACCTCTGCTGTCTTAAAATCTTAGGTGAGAAACTTGAAAGTATACATATAAAGTGGAAATTCTGTGGTCCTGGTCATTGCATATTTGTGCTCCGAATCTAAAGTATTTGAAGTGGACTGGGGATTTGTTGAATCACCCAAAATTGGGTGAGTTTTCATGTTTAGAAAAGGCTGAGATTTTTCTAGACGCCTGGTCGGCTAGTGTCTGTGACTTTCATAACATATTTGAGTTCTTTTGCAGCTTATGCAGGGTTGAAGTACTTATTCTAAGTGACAGGACCATCAAGGTATGCAATTTACACAGCAGGCAAATTTTCTCTTTTAGCAAAAGCATTATTATTTTGGAATTAGGAATGCTGATTATATATATATTTGCTCTACAATTTTTTTAAAGCATTTTACAAGGAACAAACCTTGTCCATGAGCCTATCGAATGCATATAGGGTTGCTAATAGTTGAGTTGAACTTTGTATATTCTTTTCAGTCTATTTATGGCATTGATTTTTCTATAATGCTTGCTATTGACTGATCAAGGGCTATTTGTGGTTTGGCATGTACTTTTCCTAGTATAATAGTTTGCCTTTACAATTCTGCAGGCTTTGTTCAGGGAAGGTTCTATGGCTACACCAATCTTTGATACTACTTACTTACGTATAAATACTGCGAACCTGAATAATACTCTAGTCCCAGCAATGGTCTCTCTGATGAGAGGAATGTCAAATTTGAATACTTTGGATATAAAGTCTGACTCTTCCTTCCTCTTCCTCGAACCGAAAGTAAGTTGAAAGTATATGTTGCTGTTATCTCTCTCACACACCATACATAAATGCAAAGGGCATATTGATTTTGGTCAAAGCTCCATTTTATACATCTTACATTATAGTTTTACAGTAATGTATGACCCGCTGCAAAATTAATGACAAATGTATCTAGGTTGGTCTTGCAATTCTGGGAATAACATGTTTCTTTATATCCTTACAGAATTATTCTAATTGATTTCGCTTCTTGCCTCTCCAGTCATGCGGATTTAATGGGAAATACTGGAAATCCCAAAATCTGGATTTTGTAAATCAGCTTAAGGAGGTAACAATAGAACTTTCAAATGGTTACAATTCATGGCAGTTGGCAAGGTTTATTCTCGAGCATGCTCAGAATCTGAAGAAGATGATCATATTTTATTTACCCAAAAAAAGCCATGTAATCGATAAGGTGAGAAACAACAAGAAGGTCTCCTCTGCCACAATCCACTTTCACAAGAAACGATGGAGCAGATAGGTATAGTTTATCGAAGAATATGTCAATGTTTTGAACTTCTGTTGGTTGTTGGTATAGAGGGCGTTTTGTTTGAAAGAATCAAAATCCTGAATGCTTTGTTTCTAGGATATCTTTGTTTCTAATGTTGCTGTAATCAAAAGGGTAAACTGTTTCCACTAACTAAATGTTGATTCTATATATTGTTTGTGCGCTATTTCTACTTTTCTCAAGTTAACTCTAGTTCTGGGTAACATGTGCACTCAGCAAATAGCAGTTGAATATTTTAGATTAGTACTGAAAAACCAGGTAAGCACAGAAGATCTTTTGCTTCTTTTTTTAGCATTCAAATGATCTTATGCTTGCTGCTGGTGATGAACATCACTATGAAAGTATATTAGTTTAGTATTCTTTCCACCATAAACAGCCTCCAATTAGTCCATGACTTGATGAACACCATCGTTCTTCAACATGAAAAAGAAAATTCCAGGTTCATGACTGTGCTCTTCTTTCTACAGCCAAATTCTTAATTGATTGCCTTTTGTCCTCTCCTTTTGGCCCTCTCCTTTTGGCTCTAGAGTTTCCAGCTTAATGTTTTTGCTGATGTTTGCCTTATCTTCTGTAAAGCTTCTCTTCTCTTAAAGCTGCTAGGAATGTCTTGAAGATTTTAAATGATTTTTCTGAGGCTTTAGGACAAAAGATTGACTTTCAAAAGTCCTCGTTGTACTTCTTCCCCAATGCTCCTAGTCATGTTAGGAATGATATTGTGACAGTTTTGCACATTCAACACAAGCCGACTATTGGTAAGTATTTAAGAGTTCACAACATGATTTTTTGGAAGGATCCTGCTAACTCAAATGATTTATTACAGAAAATCAATAACAAGTTGGCAGGTTGGAAAAAAGGTACTCCTTAGTTTCTAAACTCGTAGAATCGCGGGACATCAAAAGTGGGAAGTTTTTTGTTGGTTTTTGTTCCGAACTTTTTTATGGGTGAACTTGGTTCGTTCAATCTCTCCAGAGTAGGTAGACACCGTAGACGTAGACTCACTTTAGTGCAAGCTAATTATTTTTTTTAGAAGAGTGCAAGCTAATATTTTAGGAATGCAAACAACATTATGTCTTGTTTCAAGTGTCTTGCTAAATTTATTAGCAATTGATAAGAAGGCGAGAGATTTTTTCTGGGGTTTTGATTCAAGGGCTACAGTTGTGGCTTGGGATAAAGCTTGTACTCCTACCAATTTAGGAGGATTAGAGCATCCCCAACAGTTTTTGTATTAATTCTCTATTATAGAGGAAGAAATCACAAAATCTCTAAAAAAAAAGAGCTCAACTTTAACAGTTCTTCTATTCTATTATACAAAACTAAATATTTTTTTGTATAATTTAATGAATGTATATAAATATTATATATTTATTCAAATTAAGCTCTAAATCTAATTTTATTGGGATCTCCAAATTTGCTCAGTGTACCTCTCATGCTTTCCACACCTCTATTTTACTTTTAAATACAGATATTTGCTGACTAGACCTCTATTCAAATTTTTAAAATAACTTTGTTTATATTGTTCACATATATTTCATTATATTAATCATTACACCTACATATTTTAATTATAATTTCATTTATTTATGAAAGAACATAAATCTCTTAAAAATCAAATAACACAAGGTATTGACTTTCATAAACTTATTTTTGTCAACAAGAAAATTTTCTAATAAGGATAATAATTTTTTCTCTATGGATGTTTTTTTTCTTCCTGTATTTTATGTAATTCATGATATATTATTTCAATAGTTATTTAATTTTACATAACCGATTTTTTTTTTTGCAAATACATTTGTGCACCTTGTATAATGTATATGCTTTTAATAATCGTTATCAAGTGCAGACGTCCCTCCTTTCGGCACAGTACGGCACAGACAATGGCGTGTCTCCACCCCAACGGACTCCAGCAACTTCCCCGACCACTTTCCATCCCCGGCGAGTCCGCCGAATTCTAGTTTTCCGGCAAGATTTACTTTGTTTGATGTTTTGGGTGATCTGGCCGGAAAACTGGAATTCGGCGGATTCGCCGGGGAGGGAAAGTGGTCGGGAAAACTGCTGGAGTCCGCTGGGGTGGAGGCGCGCCCTCGCCGGCGCCGTACGGTGGTGAACGGAGGGAAATCCGCACCGCCTTAAGGTGCGGACGTCCGTATCTGAAATGGACTGATGCTTTTAACATGTATGATAACATAAATTTTATGTCAAATGATCGATATTAATCATAGCTCTCTTAAATAAATAAATATTTTAATAATATGTAGTAAAATTAGAAAATGAAAATACATAAGGAAATTAATAAATAATACAATATTTCTTATTGAATTGGAAAGTCTAGAGAGAATAAATATATGGGCCAATTACACATAAGTCCACTTTCACACATTTTTCCCACATAAGTCCACCAAAACATTTTTACTCATATAAGTCCATCCAAGTATAAATAGAGTTTTATATTAAGTATTAAAGTTCAACAAAATTATAAACTGTCATCTAATAAAAAAAATTAGATTATCTTTCTCTTATTTACGAAAATACCACTACAATAAAAAGTCAACAACCAGTCTCTCCGGCGAGGTCTCCGACCAACTCCGACAGGTCACCAGTTGACCTCCGGCGAGATTTTCGGCAGACAAACGGTGATGATTTCGATGACCACAAAAGCTACTACCACCAGCAAGAAAAGATACTACCGTCAGCAACAAAAGTTACTACCGTCACCAACAAAAGCTACTACTGCCAACAACCTCTATCTCTAACAAGGAAAGTTATTACTGTCAACAACAAAAGCTACTACATGTAGTTATAAAAACTACTATCCCCAGCTACAAAAGCTACTATCGATAGTAACAAAAGCTACTATCGATAGTAACAAAAACTACTATCGATAGTAACAAAAGCTACTACCCAACTATAAACACTACTACCATCACAAAAAAACCTACTCTCACCACCACCAAAACCTACTACCATACACATCAAAAACTACACTCACCTCCACCGAAACCTACTCTCACCACCACCAAAACTTACTTTCACCTCTACCAAAACCTACTTACCAAACACATCAAAAACTACACTCACCTCCACCGAAACCAACTCTCACCACCACCAAAACTTACTCTCACCTTCACCAAAACCTACTCTCGCCTCTGACGACCTCTTCTGTAGCAACGTCTCCGGCGACCTCCGACAAGAGTCTCCGGCGACTTCTTGTGGCTTCTAAAGAAACGTAGTGGCTGGCTTCGCTGGGTGGTAACCGAGAGCAGATCGGAGAACATAAATCTCCGCTCGTCGCCTCGCACCGGAGTCGAGGTGTCGGTGCAGTTTCTGGAGTCGAGGCGTCGACTTGCTGAGCTATGGTATCCGGATAGGAGTCGAGGCATCGCCGCGGTCCAACTCCTCCGAAATCTCCTGTAGGTCGGCAACCGCTCGGAAAACGCGAGTCTCGGGTGAAAGAGTCGGCGGGAGAGGTGCGATAGAGCTCCGACGACATTGAATCGGCAAAGAGGCGGCTTCGTCGAGACATTTTCGTCGAGAGGTAGGATGATGGATCAGATCTGGTTTGTAATAGAGAGAGAGAGAGAGAGAGAGAGAGAGAGAGAGAGAGAGAGAGAGAGAGTTTTTTTTTTATATTGAAAATGGAGAGAAACTGATTTGGAAATGAGAGTATTTTAGGTACATCACAAAAATAAAAAGACAGATTTGGGTTTAAAAGTGGACTTATATAGGTAAAAATGTTAATGTGGACTTATATGGAAGAAAATGTTGAGGAAATGACTTATATGAAATTTTCTATAAATATATTACTTCTTTTTGTTATTGTACTTAATAGTCATTATGTAAGAAGACATATGTGACATTCAATAACTCACAATAGAGTGAAGTCAACTGAGCAAGTTTGGAGGTCCCAACAGCCGCACTCTATAGAGGATGCTTTACATGAATTGTTGGAGCCAAAAAATGTGTTTTTCCTCTAAAATCGACATATTTCTAATTTTACATGAGCTGTTGAAGATACTCTTAAAGTCTTAGTCATAAGACCTATTGGTCATTTCAATAATGCAGCTATAGCCAACTTGGGCAAGAAAATCATTACTTAAATGACAAATGGTGGGTTCAAACTATTAAGGCTAAATATCTGAGACATCATTCATTTTTCAATGTTAAGAAGAAAGCATTTTCCTCTCTAGCCTGGAAAGGCATTTTAGACTAGGGAGATCTTAATCAGAAGGGCATCAGATGGACTGTGAGAGATGGTACGTACAGACATTACCTTTTGGACCTTCAATTGGGTATTTCCTTTTCCTTTTATTAATCTCATAGATGATAATAATCATAATAATATAATTGGAGTGACTTAGTGGCTGAATACATTGTCAATAAAACTTGGAACATAGAAAAATTACTCACTGTCCTGGATATAAAGATTGTTGATCAAATTTGTGGTATTCATATCCCTATGAATGACTCTTTTGTTTGGGGTTGTAGCCTTAATGGGGAATTTACAATTAAGTCAGCAACTTGGATAGAGAATCCTGAAGTTAATCCTCATGAATATTCTTCCTCGCTAAAAAAGTTTAGAAATCAGATTTAATTCCCAAAATTAAAGTCTATGATGAAGGATTAATGGTAGAGACAAAGAGATAGCAAGAGAATCATCTTATTCATTGATAGGAGCCCTTTATATAGGGAATTACACAATACCAATATGGTAAGGATATGAATACATAGATCTAGTCTAACTACATATCCTATTGGCATAAGGCCAAGGCACACATAGAGAATATCCTAGAACACTCCCCCTTGTGCCGC
>NC_020495.1:18920928-18922016 GCF_000184155.1 Fragaria vesca subsp. vesca
TCCATACCTTTTTGTATGTATTCACAATTTAAAGGAGCTTGACAATCTTGAACCAGTGATCCGAAGATCCACAACGGTTGCATTAATGTCATGAGCTGACGTGAGTAGTTTTGACAAAATAGTGTCTAGACCGGGAGTGTCGCTATTAGAGCCGGGAACACCTCCCCCTCTTTTCTAGACATCGGCACGACGTTTTCTGCCGTTGCCATGACCCATATTGTTGTCTCCACATTAGGGGATAATCCCAAATAAGTTTATCACATTAGCGTATATACAATTCTCGTTTGTATGATCAAAATCAAGTCTTGTTGGTAATTCCACACCAACTTGGAGGACCTAGAGAACTTGATGATGATCAAATCCGCTAAAGATTATGGATCATGATGCCACAAAAGATCATCGACAATATGTAGTCAATTAAGGTGGTAAGCAATCCACTTGACTAATAACTCAACAAGTAGAGTTATATGAACGTTTCGAGAAATGCTCCATGAGTGCATTCCACAGTACTTTGTGGTCATTACTTTTTGCACAGGTTGTCATTGAAGGTTTTTGTCGATGTGGCGCTTCAAAAACTTTGAGCGCATGAGATGTGAAATCTCGGCATCTAGGCTTGTTAGCCTGGGGGTCAAAACATGTGGTTTAATCCTTTCCAATGAAAGGTTCCACAGATACCAAGCGATGATCCGCCTTAAGCATCTAGTACGTCAAAACTCAAAGGAGCAGAATGTTACATTGCTCTTGCATACAAAACCAAGCTGTTATGAGACTCGATAGAGGTCACAAACGATGCTTTTAATGGTTTGTCCTTCGGATTGATCATACACAATCCGGAAAAGCCGCGAATTGATCAAACACAATTCGGAAAAAAGGACCTCGGATTGATCAAACACAATCCGGTGAAAGGTCGGGGTTGATCAAACACAACCCGGACAAAGAAACAAGAGTGATCCAACATACTCTTGACCCGCGAATAAAAATTCCGGGATTTTTGGTACCTGCACACACAAAATCCCAAGCATAGAATGGAGATGGAGAAGGGGAGGAAAAGGATTTTATCCTCCCCGAGTTATTGAACTTGAAGAGTT
>NC_020495.1:18922036-18931021 GCF_000184155.1 Fragaria vesca subsp. vesca
CCGTATTTTAGGGTTTTTGGTTTTTAAGGGTTTGGAAAAAAAATGGTGGGCTATTGGCTCTAGGGTTAGAACAAAGTGCATGATAACGTGATGAAGGATTAATGGTAGAGACAAAGAGATAGCAAGAGAATCATCTTATTCATTGATAGGAGCCCTTTATATAGGGAATTACACAATACCAATATGGTAAGGATATGAATACATAGATCTAGTCTAACTACATATCCTATTGGCATAAGGCCAAGACACACATAGAGAATATCCTAGAACAGTCTATAAATAATTGGCTCCTTTTAAGGGGCAAATTAAAGACTAGAAGAACCGTCGATGCATCGCTGCTCCACCACCACAATCACCATAGCTCCCTCACCAACATTAGACCCTCGAGAAGCTACCGTTCGCTTGTGCCGCCGAAAAACCATCCACACTCTAAACCGGAGTTGAATAATTAGAAGCACCGTAGAAAAACCGTCCCACATCGCCAATCAAAGTACCAATCTGAATTACCCATCAAGTACAGGCCCTCCGACCGCCACACAAGCCACTAGCACAACCCATCAAACATCCAATCCCGATAAAATCCGAGCCATGGCCGCCCACATACCTTTATGTAGTCCCCGTCTCGTAATGATAGAGAAGGAGAACGACCCTTTCTAATCCTAATCTGCAAGCCCAGCCGATCCAATGATTAGAATTCTTATCCAACCACGCCCAACATACGCCGGCACGGTCATAGACCGACACTAGCACCCTGGCTCAGCCGAACGAGAGAGGAGTAATTTTTTTTCAAAACCTTAGTACCGACGTTTACGGAATAACCTTTGATAGAGTTTCAGGATGAGTAAAAAACCACTGAAATAAATAAAAAATGCATCATGACTATACCAATAATTTGACATTCATAAGGTTTTGAAGAGATTTATTTCAATTATGTTTCCGGTAACTACACTAAAAATGAATTGCTTAACATAGGATCACACACGCTTATAATTAAGATTTTTCCACCTTAAAAAGAAAAAAGAAACAGATACGAAGATTCATAGAAATGCATTTTTATTTGAGAAAGAGATAAAATTATTCTAAGCTTAGATATAGATCCGATATAAATATGCCTCTTCGCGTTGATAGAGATTTGAAAAGGGGGATTGATAGCTGAGTGTTAGGTAGATCATACAGATGCATGACGAGTGTGTTCTTATTTCGTCTAGTTAACGCAGTTAGTTTGGTAGGAGAAGACAGTGTGCCCCATGCCGAATTACGCAAATGCCCTTAACCGCATATTGTAACCGAATGTGCGTCCAGAGATGCTCCCGTGTCCTTTTTGCGGCTCTGCCCTTTTCCAACTCCCAAACCAAATTCCCCATCTTCCAGTCAGTTTACTGATGACGTGGCATTATGAAATCAGCCTCTTCCCCAGATTGCCCTCTTTTGTTGTTTTCGTGATTACGTTATTGCCCTTCAGCTTGGTGATTCTACGTCAGGGTTTTGGTGCTCCTCTGTCGTCAATCTCGATCAAACCTAAATTAAGGTTTGCAATGCATGTTTTTTATTGCTCCATATTCTGATCAACTTGAGGATTGAAAATGAAAGGGTTTCTTCAGGTTCTATTTGGATCTTTCATCTCCTATAATTTTCTATGTCATAGAAAACCATGTCCCTGGTTGTGTAATGGAGAGAATAAGTCAGAGAACTTAGCTAGGACTACTTTGGTATCCATGGTTTTGTAATAGTAAAACTTTGAACTACCTTGGCCACCAACAGAAAAGGGTACGGGTTTTTCACTTTGTCATGCTCATAGTCTCATACGTTTTTGAAATGTTTCATCAGAATTCTAGAAGATTCAAAACTGTCTAGACAAGAAAAAACATAATAATATTGTAAATTTCTATATATTTCATGTTTGAATACTGTTGGTGGGTTGATGAATTAGGATCGAAGTATCGAACCTAAATGACTTGTACGTAGTATAAAGAGATTAATACCCTTCTATTATTTGATTAAGCTTTTGGTGTTTTCCAAGAGATCGCATGCGAAACTCCAACGTTTTTGTTATTAATTTTAAAAAGTTAGATCAAATAGATAGACAAACTAGACTGTCTAACTATGTTTGATTAAATACATAACAAAGAAAACTTAGAACCATTTATGTCTATACCACCAATCTAGTTGCATGCATATCTATAAGTGATGCCTGGCCTTCATGAAAACCTCAAAATTGCATAGTTTAATGGTCGAAATATAATCCCCACAATTAATCAAACATGAAAGGCAGTAGAAAGGCCTTTCATGCTTGGCTATATATATCATTCTCATATTAGTATGTAAACCACACAACCAAACCAAAATTGAGGTGAAAAAAACAAAAATAAATTATTAATGGTTTTTGAAAGTCAACCATGTACTATTTTGACGAATAATGTAGAGAAAATAATGGATCAGACAAAACATCTAACAACATCACATAGAAAAGAAAAACAAAAGGCTAACAAATCAAAAAGATGTAATTAATACCAAAATCTTGAGGCACAATCTGGTAATAAAGAAAATCCTGATTATTACCACCTAATGAATCTATGAGCCAACAAGACCCTTCCTTGGTATGTTTTTCCTTGCCTTTTTGGTCTGATTTTTCTTGGTTAGCAGGTAAAGCCTTAAATAAAATTAAGCGTACGTAGGGGAGCAAATAAGGTAATAGAGGATGGGAGGGAAATGACGTAACTAACAGAAAAAACACAGGGCATATTTGGAAATTCGATGGGTGAAAGTACCAGAACCGGAGTCCGCATAAGTTGGTTGGTTGTATCGCCAGGGGTGGCCTGGTCCATTTGGCTTTTTGCCCCCTATAAAATCGTTCTGTTGAAGCCCACGCCTTCTCTATAGTGCTACTACTAACTTTCCACCAAACCACAGTACCAACCAATTCCAATTCTCTCACTACTCATGGATTCCGACTACGGCATTCCCCGGGAGCTCTCCGCCGTCCAGAAGCTCCGATCTCAATACCAGCCGGACCTTCCTCCTTGCCTCCAGGTCCATCTCCGCTCTTTCTCTCTCTTTTTCAATCCTGTTTTCGTCGTTTTGATCTTGATTCTAGTGTTTCTCGGTGTTGTTTTTTTCTATTTGAATTTCAGATCCGGTTACGATTGGATCTGTTGTGTATCTAGGAACGTAGAAGTTTGATGGAAACTGTGTGATTGAATTTGAATCTGTGGTTTACTATGTGTTTTGATTTTTGGATGTGATATTTGTTTCGTGAAATAAGTCTGCTGCATTGCGTATGGATTTACTTTGAGTGTTGCGAAAATCACTGTTGTATGTTTGAATTTATAGTAGGATGGTTCTACTGTTCTACAGTGTCTACCTAACATTATAAGAGCCGAAAATGAAAAGGTTTTGGTTCTATGAAAGCATGAATAAGGATTCAAGTCCACGGCGTCATAATATTTACATGAGATTCGCATGCTTCATTTAGTGTAATATTTCGGAAGATTTATTGAATTCCTACGCAAAAGTTGAGTGTATTTGTTATGCAATCTTCAAATGTTTTGAGGATTTTCCAGTTTTGTTGCATGAAGTTTTTTGTTATGTTTATATTTTTAGGCGTGATGAGATAAAATGTAATTGAATCTGGTGCACCTTTTGTTCTATCGTGCTGAAGTTTTATACTGAGATTGTGTGTAAGTATCATTTTGCAGGGAACTACTGTAAGAGTTGAATTTGGGGACACAACCACAGCGGCAGACCCCACAGATGCCAATACCATTAGCCGATACTTTCCAAACACTTATGGTCAGCCTTTGGCTCACTTTCTGAGGGCAACTGCAAAAGTTGCTGGTGCTCAGGTTATTTCAGAGCATCCGGCTATGAGGTATGTGCACATGTTGCATTTTACCAGTACTGATATTCATTTTTTATTTTTCGCTGTGAATGGGTACATGACCGCCTCTCTTGGAGATCTATCAGTTTTATTGCATACTAATGCACTAATATGGTGGTGTTTAAGTCTAATTATTTTGTTTGATCCATTTCAATCGATGCTAATATTGAATTATTTTGTTTTAACAGGGTTGGAATTGTCTTTTGTGGGAGACAATCTCCTGGAGGACACAATGTCATCTGGGGACTTCTCAAGGCTCTCAAAACTCATAACCCCAACAGTACCTTACTTGGGTTTTTGGGTAAGCTGTATTCACTGTTTTGGGTCTTTGTATTTAGGTTTCTGTTGTTTGCACTTTGTTTTGACATGTATTTGTGCTTGTAAAATATCTGTTTTCCTCATCACGGAGATGGCCCCTACTAAAGATGATCCTTTTATTTGTTAACAGGTGGATCTGAAGGTTTATTTGCACAGAAAACTCTTGAGATAACAGATGATGTTCTTGCCACCTACAAAAATCAAGGTTGGAAGTGATAGCATGAAATTTGACTGCTTTTGGGATTCTTTTTGTACGCTGAAACTAAAGAGCTATTTGGTATTGTTGTGTGTGACCAGGTGGTTATGATTTGCTTGGACGGACAAAAGATCAAATTAGAACAAAGGAGCAAGTCAACGCTACGTTAACTGCATGCAATGCTTTGAAGTTGGCTGGCCTTGTCATAATTGGAGGTAAACTTCATGCCTAAGGTTCTGCTAGTCCATGCATATGCTTATACACACATGAGATAAGTCCTGATGTTTGATATTCTTGAAGGGGTGACATCAAACACTGATGCTGCTCAGCTTGCAGAGACATTCGCAGAAGCAAAATGCCAGACAAAGGTACTTTGCAACTGATATCTGTAACATAACATTCTGTTTTCTCATTTATGTTGAAACTTGGTACTTCCGATGCAATTGTCTGATTTTTGTACTTGGCACCTTCCAAATCTTTTGCAGGTGGTTGGAGTTCCTGTCACTATGAACGGAGATCTTAAAAACCAGTTTGTGGAAGCTAATGTTGGTTTTGATACAGTATGCAAGGTATTAGTCAAATGATGTGGGCACTTAAGATAGTTTTTTCAAGTCCCTTTAAGATAGTTTTTTCTTTTATGTAGTGTCACTCTGTACAGTATTGTGCATTTCTTAAAGTGATTTGAACAAATAAGGTTAGGCAGGAGCATAGTTTTCCATCACACTGATTTTAGTCATAGAATAACCATTTGTTCTTGTCTGGCATTTGTTTTAATTAGTCCGTGTGATACATTTTATTGATGTCATTTGATAATTGAAACTTCTGCTCTTTCTTGTACACAGGTCAATTCCCAGCTCATCAGCAATATGTGCACAGATGCTCTTTCTGCTGAAAAGGTATCTTATTCATTTGGCCCAATTTTCTTTCCTAAGTGAGCTTGTCATTTTGTAAGTCTGTTCTGTGTTCTTAACTGCTTTCATGTATATCTCTATTCTGTTTCTTTATGGTGATCATGTTTTTTCATCTAAATAAACTGAACCTCTGTATTTCCAGTATTATTATTTCATTCGACTCATGGGCCGGAAAGCATCACATGTTGCCTTGGAGTGCACCCTTCAATCTCATCCAAACTTGGTTAGTATTATTTATTTCTTTTCATCCTCCAGTGTTCTTAATTTATTTCCCAGTATTAAATTATATGCTTTTTGCAGGTAATTCTTGGTGAGGAGGTGGCTGCATCCAAGCTAACGCTTTTTGACATTGCAACTCGAATCTGTGATGCCGTCCAAGACCGTGCCGCACAAGGTTCCTAATAAGTTTTGTTGCATTCTTATCATTGTTGGGTTTCATGTTTCTATCCTAATTCCTCTTATCCTGTTCAGACAAGAATCATGGTGTCATCCTATTACCAGAAGGACTTATAGAAAGCATTCCTGAAGTGTATGCCCTCCTGAAGGTAACTGAACATAGATACTTTTCCTCTGTCTTGCTTATAAAAGTGTACACTTCATGTCTTCAATAATTCTTCCCTTGGTTATTGTTTTGACCAAGGAACCATTGATTATTATTAAGTGATGATGTTTTTATGCAATTACTGAACTTTATTTCATGTTTTCTCTCTTGAAATTTGTATCCTAATGTTATTTATTAAATACTGGACAGGAAATTCATGGTTTGTATAGGCAAGGAGTTTCTGCTGATAAGATTTTGTCTCAACTCTCACCATGGGCATCTGCTTTGTTTGAATTTTTGCCACATTTTATCAAGAAACAGGTTCCAATTCGCCATTATGTTTAATAAACACCATCCGTTTAGTATTATTGAGGAATAATGTGGTTCATCTTTGTGTAACAGCTGCTTCTTTTGCCTGAATCAGATGACTCTGCACAGTTATCTCAGGTAATTAACTGCAAATATTCCTGGTTTCTTAATTGAATACAAACTCAGATTTTTGATCAGTTTTTTTTTTCCTTTATACAGATTGAGACAGAGAAACTTCTTGCACATCTTGTGGAGGTGGAGATGAACAAGCGCCAAGTATGATTCCTGCATATCTTCTCTCTATCTCTTTCTCTCTCTCGCCAAATGTTTTAAATTCCATATAGGCATTTTTATAGGTAAAAAGTTAATCAGTTAAAGATGGTGAATCTTCATGAAAATGCGGGATTTTGAGTAACTGTTAGTTCTGATCTGTCTGGTTTTCAACAGAAAGAAGGCACATACAAGGGGAAGAAGTTCAATGCTATCTGCCACTTTTTCGGTTATCAGGCTCGGGGGTCTTTACCATCAAAGTTCGATTGTGACTATGCCTATGTATGTTGCCTAGGGTCTCTTCATCACAGCCTATTTTGTTACAGTATCCTTCAGTTTAATATGATTTATGCTCTTGCAGGTTCTTGGGCACATCTGCTACCACATGCTTGCAGCTGGTTTGAATGGTTACATGGCAACTGTAACTAATCTGAAAAATCCTTTGAACAAGTGGCGTTGTGGTGCTACTCCATTTACGGTAGGTTTTCATTTTTACTTTATTATGTTATGTTTTCAATATTGGCTTTTGTAAATTATTTTGCCAGTCCTTTTAAGTACCTCAGTGTTTTAGTGGTCAAGACATTAACTCTGTTTCATTTGCGACCAAATAATAGGATTTTAACTCTATCTGACTGCATTTGGTTACATTGATTTAGGCCATGATGTCCGTAAAGCGCTGGTCTCAAAATCCTGGGTCTGCTGCATCTATTGGAAAACCTGGCATATTTCCTGCTACCGTAGATTTGAAAGGCAAAGCATACGAGTAAGTAATGTAGAAAGCTTTTCTGCAGGCATGCTAATCTGAGGATATCCACCCACCCCCTCCCTCACTCTACACTGCTTTTTGACTTTGGTTTCAGGCTATTGAGGCAAAACGCTACAAAATTCCTGCTGGATGATATCTACAGAAATCCAGGGCCTCTCCAATTTGAAGGTCCTGGTGCCGATTCCAAGGCTGTAACACTCTGCGTTGAAGACCAGGATTACATGGGGCGCATCAAGAAATTGCAGGAATATCTTGACCAGGTACTCACTACGCTAGACTCATTTGAGAAACTGTAATCAATTGCTGGTTTGTTGTGAATATTGTAATCATTTATTGACAGTCTTGGAATTCCTATATGTTGGGTTGCAAGTATGCGTTGCTGTAACTTTTTTGTAGACATAATTGCTGTTTATTATGTTGGTGTGGCTTCTGTTGGCATACATGGTTAGTTTTGATGGATTTTCCCCGTTTCTTTTCAGATTCGAACCATTGTGAAGCCTGGATGCTCACAGGAGGTTCTGAAAGCAGCATTGAGCGTCATGGGCTCCGTATCAGAAGTCCTAACCGTTATGTCTTCATCTTCATTGAATGCCCCGTCATCTCTTTAAGAGCATTTTTCTTGTTCTTCGATCAAGCTGCTGTACAGGGAGAGTGCTAAATGTTTCACATCTCCCATGTCTCATATGAGGAACTATAGGTTTGGAAGTGTCAAATTATGGCAATAATTAGATTTGGAATTTTTCCCCTTTTGATTTAACACTGTTAAAAATAATCGAGTTATATTAAATTTTGGCACAGATGAAACGATTTTTGTGATAATAAGGTGATATGGTCTTTTTCTTCTCTGGTCTTTTTCTTCTTTCATAACATGCAGTCATGAAATTATATTTGAACTTTTTTTTATCTGGACAATTTAGTGATGATTGCCAAGTACCAAACTATAATGAAATATAAATTCATTGAATATATCTTTCAGCTTTACTGCTGCCTCGGTTAGTTCATTCTCGTTCAGTTTGAACATTGAATTTTAAAAAATATTTAATTCAGTTTAACCCATCCAGATTTGGGTTAAACATCATGTCCTAATTATTTCAATTTAATCAAGAACACCCTTAAACTTTCTAATTTCATCAGTCTTGTACAATTTCACTCGCTCCGGTCCAAGTTAAACATAACTTGAACGATGCGGCCTACGTTAATGGATGAAATTGTCATTTTAAGCACATCTTGCCTCTAAATTACCACATATTATAAAGATATGATTATGGCAAAATGTTCAAATTTTGGAGTCAAATGTGCTTCAAATAGTCAATTTATCCCCCAAAGTAGACCACATCATTAAAATTAAGAGTTTGGACAATAACAAGAGAAATTTGATACAATTGATGAAATTAGAAAGTTCAAAATTGTTCTTGATCAGCCTAGTACCTTTTGGTCTAACGGCATAGTTTCCTGTTTGTAAGTGAGAGGTTCGACTCACGAAGTTGTAATATTTAAGTTGTTTACCTGATAAAGATTGTTCTTGATCAAATTGAAACAACAAGACTAACATGATGTTGGACTCAAACCTAAATAGGGTAAACTAAATTTAATCCTTTTAAAAACGAAGAAAACTTTTGTAAAATGTTTGAAAATGAAGACAATTTATAAAAACAAAGACAACTTTTTGTTTAGAGTGCGGCTATTGGGACCTCCAGATTTACTCAGTATACCTCCACATGTTTTGACTTATTGAATTATAAATATAACCTCATACAAAATGACAATAATAGACATTGACTTTCACAAAAAAAAAAA
>NC_020495.1:18931041-18957380 GCF_000184155.1 Fragaria vesca subsp. vesca
TTTAAATTTTTTTAAATTTGTTGTCATTGAAAAATCGTTCTTACAACTTGATCAAATAATATAGGTTAATGACATTCTATGCAAAAAAATAAAATAAAATAAAATAAAAAACAACAACAACAACAAAGAATTGAGGTTGCAAAAGAGGTTTTCATGAAAAAAGAGAAGAAGAAAAAAGAAATCAAGCAATCGAGGTCTGAAATAGATGTTTTCATGCGAAAAAAAAAAAATAAAGTGTGGGAGGTTTAGAGAGCGAATAAGAGGTATAATGAGTAAATTATTGAAATATATATGAATAACAAACCTAAGGTTATTTTAAGAATTTGAAAGGATGTCTAATGAGCAAATGCTTATTTTTAAAAATAAAAATAAGGTATAAAGAGACAGAGAGGTACAATGAGCAAATCTGGAGGTCCCAATAGCCGCACTCTTTTGTTTATGGTAAACAAGGTTCATTACCGTTCTTGCTAACTCTTTGTATATACGACTGCATCACCATATGAGTGACAATGTAGACTATTTTGGTTTGCGGAAATGAATTTAATCCTAATTCCTCTGTCTTTCCCATGGAAAGCCTTGAAAGGGTGGAAGAGAAGGTAAATAAAATTTCTAAAGAACATCTCATTTTGATGTTTGGTAATATAAGAAAAATTATCTGAAAAATTGTTAAAATTATTGTAATTAATTTGATAAAATAATATGTTTTGAGTAATAAATGTAGTGAAAGAATGAGGGTTTAGAGGAACCGCTTCTCCCCCATTTTTCGTTTCTTACCAAACGCCAGAAATGAACATTTTTGCTTTGCTAATACTTATTTTTCACGAACCAAACGATGCCAATAGGTAATCTCGGTGAGTCAATGACGAATAGATAAATCTCACCACCACTTGATCAAGGACTATGCAGTCATTTTCTAGCTCTTAAGTTTCGCGAATCAAATCTTAAACTCATTTTTCATTTCTTTCGGTTTTGAGACCTACTTTCAACTAAAATTACCAAACACATTTTGAAATCTTAAGAATGTATTTACATTGCCAAATAGGAATCCTCATGTTTCACGACCATGTATCTCTAATTTGATCATGTTTATTTATTTATTTTTTGATGAGAAAAAACTAAGAAAAACTAATTACAAAGAATAACCCCCTAAAAAAGTATGAAGAGTAGAGGGAGGTAGACTGTTATACCAACCAGCAGTAGTTGAGGTGAGTCCGTGAGTAGTAATTATCAAGCCAGTATCTTGATGTCTTGAACAATAATGTATTTACGCCATAGAGTATGAATCAGTGGATGAGTAATTTCGAACATCTTGAGTAATCATTTGGGAGAGGTAAGTAACAAAACCACCCTAGGCTTGAAGATGGCAGTTGACAAAGCAGCGACGCGTAGCATCAGATCACTGCCCCCACTTTAAGAAGAACAAAGTTCCCATCTTCCTCTCTCACACCCAAATGTGTTTTCCCCAAAAACCTGAAAACCCTCAAACTCAAACCCCCAAAATTCCCTCCTCCTTCTCTTTCAACCAAACCTGCTACCTCATCACCTCCATTTCTCACACATTGCCACCACTAATGCAAAACCCTAACCCACCAACTCCCAATTCAACTGCGTCGTTTTGGTCATCTCAAGCTCCTCTGATTCAGCTCACTCTACGGTCAGTTATCTTCATCTGGGTTCTAATTTCCTTGTTACTTCCGCCTTAAGTTTGAATTATCGAATTTGATGGAAATTATAATGATCAGCATCATTATCTTGATGTAAATTATCATCAGTCATGGACTATAAGCCTCTGACCATTGGCAACGATGTGGTGGAATTTGACCTGGGTGGTTCTGGGGAAGATGACGCTATTGCCCTCGACTTAGAACACCCTGATGATGCTTATGATCTTTTCGAAGAAGACGATTTGGTCCAGCTTGGTTCTCGTTCCACTAGGTTTGGTGATGATTTGGGTAATGGGGACCCCAATCTTGAGCCTTGTGAGGGCATGGAATTCGATTCGGAACAGGCCTCTCGCATTTTCTACAATTCTTATGCTAGGAGAGTTGGTTTTAGTACCAGGGTCAGTGTGTACCAGAGGTCGCGGCGTGATGGCTCCATCATATGCCGGCAGATTGTGTGTTCCCGGGAAGGGTTTCGGCGTGATGGAGGTGAAAATAGGTCCAAGAGGCAGCGTACAGTCACTAGAGTCGGTTGCAAGGCGCAGATGACTGTGAAGAAGCAGAGTTCAGGGAGATGGGCTGTTTCGAAACTAGTGAAGGAGCATAACCATGAGCTTGTGCCGCCGGATAAGGTGCATTGTCTCCGTTCGCATAGGCATGTGTCTGGTCCTGCTCGGAGTCTGATTGATACTCTTCAAGCAGCTGGGATGGGTCCCAGCGGGGTAATGTCCGTGCTGATAAAGGAATCAGGGGGAGTTAATAATGTTGGTTTTACGAAAGTTGATTGCCAGAATTACATGAGCAGTAGCAGGCAGAGGACTCTTGGGAGTGGGGGTCAGCTTGTTTTTGACTATTTGAAGCGAATGCAGGATGAGGATCCTGGTTTCTTTTGTGCTGTTCAGGGTGATTTTGAGAACTCAACAGGTAACATATTTTGGGCTGATTCAAATTCAAGAATGAACTATAGTTACTTTGGAGACACTGTTACATTTGATACCACGTATAGAACAAATCGATACCGGGTTCCATTTGCTCCATTTACTGGGTGGAATCATCATGGACAGCCAGTGTTGTTTGGATGTGCATTACTCCTTAATGAGTCAGAGTCCTCGTTTGTTTGGCTGTTCCAGACTTGGTTAGCTGCTATGTCTGGCTGCCAACCTGTCTCAATCACAACAGACCAGGATAGAATCATTAGGGCTGCTGTGATGCAAGTATTTCCTGGAACCTGCCACCGCTTTTGTAAATGGAACGTGTTCAGGGAAGCTCAGGAGAAATTGTCCCACATTTATCAATCACACCCAACCTTTGAAGCCGAGTTCTTGAGGTGCATTAATTTGACAGAGACAATTGATGAATTTGAGATATGTTGGGAGTCGCTTATTAAAAGGTATGATCTTGATAGTAATGAATGGCTTCAGTCAATGTACTATGCTCGCCAGCAATGGGTGCCAGTTTTCCTTCGTGATACATTTTTTGGGGAGTTGTTTGTAACCCAAGGAAGTGATAATATAAACTCATACTTTGATGGCTATATAAATGCATCAACAAATATTCAGGTGCTGATAAAGCAGTATGAAAAAGCAATTGCTACTCGCCATGAAAAGGAAGTAAAGGCTGATTATGATACATTGAACATCTCTCCAGTTCTAAGGACTCCGTCTCCTATGGAAAAGCAAACTGCAAAACTGTATACGAGGATAATATTCATGAAGTTCCAAGAAGAATTGGTCGAAACGCTTGCTTATCCGGCAACTGTGGTTGATGACACAGGATCAGAAACCATGTTTCGGGTTGCGAAATTTGGGGAAGACCACAAAGGGCATTTTGTTAAGTTCAATGTTTTTGAGAAGAAAGCTAGTTGTAGCTGCCAAATGTTTGAGTTTTCAGGTATTATTTGCAGGCACATATTAGCAGTTTTCAGAGTAACCAATGTTCTTACACTTCCGTCCCACTATATATTGAAACGTTGGACTAGAAATGCCAAAAGTGGAGTTCTGTTGGATGCACATGCTCTTGGATTGCCAAAGGATTCACATGATTCTTCTGCTGCTCGGTATGACAATCTAAGAAGGGAGGTGACCAAATATGTAGAAGAAGGGGCAGAATCTGAGCGTGTTTATAATGTGGCAATGGACGCTCTTCATGAAGCTTTAAACAAGGTTGCTGCTGCAAAGAAGCATGGTCCCGGAGTTGTACAAAGTACTCCAGTGAAATGCAGTGAGCAGGTTCTGTCTTGTACCATGGTAAGTTCTTTTCCCATAAGAATCTTCTCACTGTTTGGCCTATGCATTGCAACATTTTGTTTTATGCTTCCATATTATAATTGTGCTCCAACGGCAACGTGTATTCTGTTGAGTATGCATTATTGTGTTACACTGTTGGGACTTTCTACTTGTTTATTTTCTTTCCACGAACTGTCAGTCTGATCTAATCAAATTAATGTTCTAGACATCAATTTCGAGTTTAATTGGTGTTAAACTAAAATGTTTATAGGAATGTGGATTTTCAGTTTCATAACTGATGTAGAATACAATTATTAAATTTCGAAAAAAATCTATTTTAACCATTGATGATATTGAATGTGTAAGGAATATAAGATTAACTACTGAAAGCATATATAAGTACATTCTCTTATGTATTTAGTTTTGAAAGTCAGACAATTCCAGAATTAACCAGTTTCATGGTTATCGTATGCTACTGCTTCTTTTCTAGCTTTGCACCTACATGTTTGCTCTACTAGTTACCGTCCTTTCTTTTGAATGTTGTAGGATCAGGACAAGAAAATTGAGGAATTGACAGCTGAGTTGGAAATTGCTAGTCAGCGATGTGAAGCGTATCAAGCAAAACTACTTGCTATTTTGAAGGATATGGAAGAGCAGAAGTTAAAAATATCAGTGAATGTTCAGAATGTAAGGCTAAATCTCAAAATGTAGGACCAAGACCAGTTCAAGAGGGCGTTTGACTGCTGGTGCTGGGTTAGCTTTCACCATCTTTACTCCCCACTTTTAGTTGCTGGGTACTGATACTGGTAAGAGAATATATTAAGATATAGTTTTTTTTTTCCCCTCCTCATCGGCCTTCGCCTGTTATTACTTGCAATGTAAATTATGCAGAGCTATAGTTCTATGTAACTGTAGAATAGATGATAAAGATAAGAATTAACCTTTTGTTCATCACTTTGTACACACAAATTCTGTTGTGAGTAAACTCTGATGTTCTCTTCTGTAACTCATGAATTCAGCTTTGAGTTTTACTATGGCGGTGTTCAAATACTTGACTGTAACTCTCCTGTAAATACAAACAACGCCTAATTGTAAACCTGAAAGCAGCCTTTGGGTTCTTGTATTTTGGATCATAAACACAATGTCCTAAAAGTAAAGCACACAAACAGAAGCGCATGTTGAGATTCATTTTCAAACGTCTGAAATATTAATACTACCTTCAAGAAAATTCGAATAGAAATTTAGTGTTCGACGGGCCGGCCCAACTTAATTGGGTGGAGGCCCAAAATGGTGAAACGGTCCTCTTATGGAAATAACCAAAAAAGGGAAAACAGAGAGAAGCAGAGCGCCTGTGGTTCGGACAATTTGAATTTCAAAAAAGAGTTGCCGTTGGGGACATGAGAATAATATCTCACCCCTCTAAACCGTTATATAAATCCACCCTATAACCCTCTCCTCCCTCACTTCCACAATCGCCAACTCAAATTCTAGAGAGAGAAAGAAAGATCTTAAGAGAGAGAAAATGGAGGATCCAGGAGCGACGATCGCAGCGTCGGCGATGGACGCGTTCGAGAAACTGGAGAAGGTCGGAGAAGGTACCTACGGGAAGGTCTACAGAGCCAGAGTGAAGGCCACCGGCAAGATCGTCGCTCTCAAAAAGACTCGTCTCCACGAAGACGAAGAAGGCGTCCCTCCCACTACCCTCCGCGAGGTCTCCATCCTGCGCATGCTCTCCCGCGACCCTCACGTCGTCAGGTCGATTTCTGTTAAATTAGGGTTTTGAATTGGGGATTTTTGGGTTAGGGATTTGAGAATATTGATTTGATTTTGAATCTGAATAGGTTGATGGATGTGAAGCAAGGCACGAACAAGGAAGGCAAGACTGTGCTCTACTTGGTGTTTGAGTACATGGAGACTGATGTCAAGAAATACATTCGCACTTTTCGTCAGTCTGGACAATCCATTCCTGCTCCTATTGTTAAGGTCTGATTTCAATCCTAAATCTCGGTTTTCCGTTATGCCTGATAGTATTTTGAAGTATGTATGGACTTGAATATGTTGTGGATTTGTGGTGATGCAGAGTCTGATGTACCAACTGTGCAAAGGTGTGGCCTTCTGCCACGGTCATGGGATCTTACACAGGTAAAATTAGGCTTTGTCGATTTGATAGCTCTAGTTTCACTTTGGTAGAGTTGTGTGAGAAAGTCATCTTGGATTAGTAGTTTGGTTAATCTTTCCTTTACCGCGATTTGCAGGGATCTTAAGCCTCACAATCTTCTGATGGACCCCAAGACTTTGACACTTAAGATTGCGGATCTTGGACTGGCTCGTGCTTATACTCTGCCCATCAAGAAGTATACTCATGAGGTAGTGTATGCTTCCTCATTATCTTTAACTGCTTTGGATTTCAAGTTACTGTGCTGTCCCAGTAGTGAGGTAGTAGAAAGCATTCTTACTCATATGTGAAATTGGTGCTTGCAGATTTTGACCCTTTGGTATAGGGCACCTGAAGTCCTTCTAGGATCCACACATTACTCGACTGCAGTAGATATTTGGTCTGTTGGCTGCATATTTGGTACAGTTCTATTTCTCAAGCACTAATGTTTGGTCTTTGAAATTTGTATTCTGCAATTGCACTATTGGTTTTAATAGTATGTTTTATTCGGACTTGTAGCTGAACTTGTCACAAAGCAAGCACTCTTCCCTGGGGATTCTGAACTGCAACAGCTCCTACATATATTCAGGTCGACCGAGACAGCTTCCAGTTCTCTCTTAGTAGTGATGATGTGCCTTCATGCTTGCTTGTTAATCGTGCTAATCGTTTGTTTTTTTGTGATTGTAGGTTGTTGGGTACTCCCAATGAAACCATGTGGCCAGGTGTAAGCAAGCTCATGAACTGGCATGAGTACCCCCAGTGGAGCCCTCAGCGTTTGTCCAAGGCTGTTCCAAATTTGGATGCCGATGGGTTGCATCTGTTGTCGGTATGTTGATCTACCCGGTTGTTTTTACTTGGTATTGTTTGTTGTTAATCTCCACGTTAATAATACATGCTCGAAATGTTTACAGGAAATGTTGCAATATGAGCCTGGAAAACGCATTTCAGCAAAGAAGGCCATGGAACACCCTTACTTTGATGATTTGAACAAGGCTGGTCTGTGAAAAGCAAAATGAAGAAGCATATGACAGAATCACTACATGTGGAATTTGGATGGATTCTTGGATTTGATATTGGATGCTAGCTAACGATGTTCTGTAGTGAACTTTCTTTGCTTTCCTCAAGCATATTTGTGTTGAATCTATCCTAGGATTGATTTGTAAAAGCGTATTGCTACTTTGCATTTAATTCAGAACCTAATTACAACACTTGTAGTTGCCCCTCTGTTGCTTAAAGTTCAGAAAATTTGAATGTGATGAATCAATCTCCTACAGTTCTCTATCAGATCCGAGATGAATGATATAAATTTTACTAGGATGTTTTGTAGCTGTTTCACTATAGCCTGGCCACAAACCACATGAAGAAGGCAGACCATAAAGTAAGTGACACTGATGCAAAGACATAAGTCCACAGCAGGATTACTGAACATTCGCTTTCTCCTGCTCCAAACAATTGGGTGATGGTTCCTGCCATTTACATAAGGAGTAAGGAGATGATTAATCGTCTTGTTAACAAACTGTCTGAGGCTGACAATGGGATACACCAGTTGCAAATAGCAACAAAAAGTTGCTAAAATTGAAGAACTCTTGCAAGTGAATCAACAAGGGATAGAAACAAAAAAAAAAAAAAAAAAAATAACAATAAGGGTTACCTATGTTCATTGCAGGTGGAAGTGTATACTGAATCAGAAGAACAAATAGATACAATGGATCGGAGTGCACTAAGCCAAATTTTAGCGCCCCTTTAATGATCAATATGCCTGTAAGAGGCAGGAACACATAACGAACAAAGATGATCCCAACAACAATAGATTTCTGTATCCCTGACCCTCTCAAACCTGAAAGAACAATGAGAACAAAGTTAAACACCATTACCTCATGCATGAAATGTAGACTTATTATCTGCCTATCTGGCATGTGTACCTTTAAGGAGGTTTCCTCCAATTATCAAAGTAAGAGCGGGGATAGCTCCATCTCTGCAATCATGAACAGAGAAGTTATAAAACCAAGTGGTAATACAAACAATAGTTTTTAGGTTCTTATTGATGTGATTGGACTTTAATAAAGTCATTATGCACGACAGTAGAAGAAAACATCGTCTCTAGAATCATGTAACATAATCTAGGAGCAATAATTAAGTTCAAATTCCAGGGATAAATCACAGAGTTGGTACAGTTTCTGTATAAGTTATATACCCCAACAAGTTAGTAGTGTCTTGGATCACCCGTAGAGGAGCACCATCTCCTATCATTAGATTACGAATCTGAGGGATGACTCCAATTGCAAATCCGACAATCTTTACCAAAGAATAAAAACATAAGTGAGTCACATTTCACCAAATTACTGCTCATTTAGCAACAAAGTATTTGAAACACGGCAAAAGACAGTGCTGAAAGGCCATACTGCTCCAATAGTTGAAGGGGCAAATATCGTTTTCAGATTAAGCATTTGACACATTCTCACTATGCAGTTTTTGGATTTACTTGGAGGCTCTATCTGCATGACAAACGACAGTAATACGCCACGTCAGAAATCAGCTAAATGTCACATTGCCAATATCATGTAATTTATCAAACTATCAATATGAACTGTACATCCAAACTTTATCAGCTGATGGATTAGTAGTCTAGATTAATAGTCTCGTAACATAACATGCGAGACTATTTGGCAACAGAACAATTTGTTCATCACTGAACAGACTGGATGATATTGAAGTACATAAACACAATCAGAGAGCGTCAACTAATGCAACTTAATGATCAAGTGTAGAACCTTAGAGTCTTGTTGAGATATAGTGCAGGGCAGGGCATACTGATCGGCATTGTCCTCCAGTATCCCATATTCCTTGGAAGAAAGCAGAGGCTCAGTGAAACTCGCTTGGTTTGATTCAGAGGGTTCCTCCAAAGACTGGGGTAAGTCTTGGGTAGTCCTCTTTGAAGATATCCTCACAATGTTATACACATAGGACCATATATAAATGGCTCCAGTCTGAAGAACAAAAGACACACAAGATAAAGCATAAAGAAACACCATACTAATGAGATCGAAGAAGATGACAAAGATGAAGAGTACTACTTACTGCCATTGAAAGTGATGCATAAGCCATTCCATAAGTGTGACAGACATCAGGAGCTCCAAATGGGCTTCCCTTCTCTTTACAAACTGCTGGGATTATAATGAGGAGCAAGTTCCCCAAATTTCCTGATCACATCAAATCAGGTACTAACTTCAGAAATCATTAATACGAATTAAGACTGCCAAATCCGAAAGAAAATTCGAAAGTACCAGCAGCACAGCAACCCAAAATGAGGCCTCTGAGATGTGGAGGTGGTCTTGCTAATTGGATGAGTATCCATCCAAGTAGAGAACCAACAAGAAATGTGACTAAGATGTTCACAGGCATAAACCACCTATATAAATACACACATACACAGTCATATTCACCATACTTCATACATTAATCAATGTAAGTTTTGAACATAACCAAGCAAAGGATTTGAACTCACAGTTTAATCATACTGTCATATGTAATAGTCTGGGCAAGGTTAGTTCCCACCAAGGCAGGACTGAATACATAAAATACAACCTGGTCACAAACACACAAATTGTATCATATACAAAATTATCCATGGAAAATCCACAATTCCACATAATCCCATTACCAAAAGTATAGTTCTTTTTATAAGGAAAGAAAAGCTTACTGTATTCAAGTTCTTCCTGGTTTCTTCCCCAAGAATATTAATTCGCTCAAGTGCAAGATAGGATCCAAGTGCAGTGATGAAGAGCACCTTCAAGACCGGAATCGAGGCGGTGATGAAGAGCTGCAAAACCGCCATTCTTGATACTAACAAGCTCTTCACCACTCACCCAGAAATCAAAATGAGCTTCAATTACCTAGCTGCCTCCTATCCTTTAATGAAACATATACATGGACTTTTTCAGAAATTTCAGGTCTACAAGAACCCTCTGAAGATATGATGAAGAGGAAGAAGCTGAAAATCTGGGAAAGCAAATAAGGTAAGGAGCAAGTGAGAAATTGCATTTAGTATTATTGACTCCACACAGTGAATGTCACAATGAATGTGAATGATGGAGATCGATGATTGACATGGGTTTTTCTTTCTTTTTTCTATTCGATTACAAAGGATTGCATGACTTGCGTCACGTGTTTGTTTTTTCTGGGAATCTCCGATAAGGACAAGTAATGTTTGAGTACAAATTTGCTTTCTGTTTTTGCGGTTGTCTCATGCATGCAAGCCACTTTCCATTTCCATGGTGAAAGGTAGGGCTGGGCACTTAGTACCGGAATCCCGATTCTGTACCGGTTCTGTCTTGAAAGTTAACGGGACGGGACGAGATAGGTTTTGAAAATAGCAATTCCGTCCCTTCTCGTCCCGTTCCGTCCCGTTTTAACATTACCATAACGGGACGGGACGGGACGGGACTATCCCGAAAAATCTCGTCCCGTCCTGTAATATTAGAATACTTGATTTTATTCATTTTATATTTGATTTTTTAGGTTGCATGGTGTTACAATGCACTCAACCACACTTAATTTAGTCTAAAATAATACTTTTAATTTAATTCATGTTCTTTTTTTTGCTTGTGTGATTTTAGATATTTTTAGTTGTTGTTTGAGGGTTAATTTTTAATGTGGGATGTTTAGTACTTTTAAAGTGGGATGTAATTTAGCACCTATGCACCTATGTTCTTGTTGATTTTAGTACTTCTAATTTCATCAATGTTCTTTTTTTTTGTTTATGTGTTTTTGGATATTTTTTTTCCATTAATTTCATTAATGTTGTTCCAAACAGCATAAAAATGTCAAAAATTTCATACACTGATCAATTGTGGTGGAGCATTTGAATGCTTGGAGTTTCTCAACCCGTTTTTCCACCTGTGGTGATGTTTGATAATCAATTAATTTATTCTTGAAAAAAAAAAAAAATTTGTCGGGATCCCGATCCCGTCCCGGTCCCGTCCCTATCCCGATCGGGACGTACGGGACAGATTTTTAAAAACACATTCCCGTCCCGTCCCGTCCCGTCCTGTGCCCAGCCCTAGTGAAAGGAGAAACTTGAAAATTGAAAGATGATCCCTACACCATGTCATCGCTACCAAACTATGAGGCAATGACAACAACGTCCCTCCCAATTCTAGTCGAGTGGTTGCTTGTCGTGCGGTACTATTGTTGTAGTAGTGAAATTACATTTTGTGATATTTTGCGCCTTCTAATGAAATACATAAATAAGAGATTCATAATCATGTGAAATTGTAAAACTAAACTATATCATGATAAGTAAATGGTATCATTTTTATTTTTTATTTTTTAAATGGTATCATTTTATTGAGGATGTGAAACCTTCAATTCATAATAATAGGCACAACGGAATTCACAAGGATAAATTAATATGAAAAAGAAGAAGAATATTGGAGGATGTGAAACCTCCAATTCACTCTATTGTATTTATGAAAATGGTAAAATATTGTATAGTCTTTGTGGTTTAAAGTCGATATTTGTTTAGTCCTTATGGTTTTATTTTAATCTAAATAGTCCTTAAAGTCACAATTTTTCATCCAAATAGTCCTTATGATTTTATTTTAATCTGAATAGTCCTTAAAGTTATGATTTTTCATCCAAATAGTCTTTATAGCATTTAACTGAGAAAATTGTCGAAATGATTATTTAGATAAAAAATCATGACTTTAAGAATTATTCAAATTAAAATAAAACCATAAGGACTATTTGAATAAAAAATTGTGACTTTAAAGACTATTCAGATTAAAATAAAACCACAAGGACTAAATAGATATCGACTTCAAACCATAAGGACTAAATAAATTTTAATTCTTATGAAAAAGAAAGAAGAATATAATACAACCTAGGCATATAGTCGTGATAATAACTAATTTGGAGGATCTTCATTTTTTTTTTCCTACACTCCCATCGCCATTCTTCATGAGGATGAGTTCTTTTCCTTCTATTTCATCATTTTGTCACACAACTTGATTACAAATAGAGACAAATATCCTATGCAAGGCAGCCGACGAAATAGACTCATAATATAAGCAGAATCTGATTCAATAACATAAAGACAATTGTTGTCATTGCACTACAACAAGCAAGTCAAAGTTGAATCAGCTGCCCAGATAGATAGCTCCATGGAGATTTTCAAAGCAAAAGGCCAAAGCTCAGAGGGGCTCATGAAAGCAAACAACAATCCTATGAAGAGAGCAAGAGACGTACTCGTCTAGAGTTGTGGCTCTGTTTGTTCAATGTTTCATCCAACTATTTATTCTATATGAGGAAAAGAGAGACTTGAGCACCTCCACCATTCATTTGTTTAGTAATCATTCACCCCTATATCGGTAATCTCACATAACCCCACAAGCAAGCTGCCAGACTACCAGTCAGTCAGTCGGTTTGATTTGAAAGTGGGCTTCCCGACTATGGCGACTTATGAACATATAGATTAAGGCAGAGAAATAACTTTTATGTGGAGAAGACTACTTTACACCAATCGTTAATATGTTAATACGTGAAGCCGCCCATCATGTGGTCTTTGCGGCAAAGTCTATCCTCTGGAGCAGATGATGCAGTGGTTTAATTTAATGGTTAGATTAAAACATGGATCAAAAGCATCATCCACCGGGTTGAAATTAAGCTGGGTCTATGTAAGACTCAGCAGACCCGACTAAGAGCTGGGTTAAAGATTAACCCTCGTCTTACCCCAAACTAATTTTTGCACAGGACCCACAACTATTTCAATCAGTAGCAAATGTACCACTCGCACATTGGGAGAGAGCCCAATTGTACATAAAAGACATCAGATATATCTCAACTGATGTTTAACAAAGGCTGTTTAAATGGATATCTAAAGGATCATATCTAAAAGATAAACATATAATTTTTTTTTCTTTCCAAACTAATAAAAAAATGAATAGTAATCAGTCCTATTATCAATCCCGTTGTTGTATTATCAATCCAAAGACCAAAGACTAATTTAGATTAATAGTGTATTAACCCGGGTTAAAAACTAATCCAACCCTCCCAAAATGGACACATTTGCTCTTATAAATGGAAGGTTATGAGTTCAACTCACAAAAATACAAGTTGTAACATTTGAGTTGTTTACCTACAATACAACACATCCACATTCTAAAACATAAATCTACTCTTTATGAGAATTTCCTTAATGTCCACAAAGATTGATGTTCATTTGCCAGTATACCATCAAATAAGTATTCCACGTAAAAAAAACTCATCGAATGCAAGTAAATTCTTTGGTCCATTCATAATTTTTTCTCAGATAGTCAGACGATAAGAGCCATAGAGGCAAGTAATTGATCTATATCTTCATGATTTTATCTCATTCACTAATAAATAATTCACGTTATTTTATTGTTACTTTTTCATAAATCATCTATTTCTTTCGCTCTCCATCTTCACTGAAAAACATTCGTCAGAAATTTCTGGCTACAAACACTTTATTGAAGGGTTGTGACTGGTGAACGAAAACAAGTAGGTGACAGCAACATTTAGGAAGGATTCCTAACCTGTACTTCGTTAGCTGTATGCATTGTAGAATCTAATAGCCATCTCCCTAACATGAAAGCACAGGAGCCCCAATTCAACAAGCTCCAAAAATCCCACCTTCTATCATTGAACTCATCGATCACAATTGTACGAGAAGAAGCAAAACAAAGAAAGGGAATTCCCTTCATTCCAATACCACAGTAGCACCCAACTCCTTGAGCTTGTCAACAATGGACCCTGCCTCCTCTTTGGTGACACCCTTTTTCAGCACAACTGGAGCCTTTTCCACCAAGTCTTTAGCGTCCTTTAGTCCCAAATCCGTGAAAGTCCTAACCTCCTTTATGATCTTGATCTTTGCAGATGCGTCAAACTTCTCAAGCTTTATGTCAAATGCGGTCTTCTCCACAACCTTGGAGTCTGCGGAGGCAGACCCAGATTCAGAAGATGTTGGGTCTATCCCTGAGACTGCTGGTCCATATTGGTTGAGGCCCATTTTTAGCCTGAAGAGGATGGAGTAGTCTTGCCTCTCAATCTTTGTGAGGTCCAAGAGGTCTTCAGCAATGCGCTCAAGATTCTTGGACTGAGACTTGCTTTCTCCAGTAGCTGTGTAGAGGGTGCGAGAAAGACTGCATGTGGCAGGTCTGGATTGGGACCTGCAGGAAACATTTGTCGTTAAGGACATTGTGGAAAGCTAAAGGGGTTGGGTTTTTCTGTAACAGAGATTCATTACCTAGCTGGACTAGAAGACTATCATGACTAAAGAAAAAGATGACAATCATTACATTTCCTGAGAATCAAGTAGTTCAGTTTCCAAATTGAAACTTCATGATAGAGGCTCAATTATATCAACAGACCAACGGTATATGTATATTGACATTCATGGCCTATCACCAATGTATACATAGGTATTCAAGACATCATCACAACATGTAAGTTGCTTGTACAAATCATATTCATTATACAGAACAAACCCATCTACTGCTACTAAACAGAATACCAGTGAACCAAAAAGAAAATTCGAATTCACCAAAAAAGCAACAATAGTAAAAATTACAATGAACAGAAAAGAAAGGGAACAAAAACAGGAACATACTTTTGGGACATGAAGTTGATTTCCAACTGCCAAACTTACCCTGATATTTGTTGAGCCACAATCCTCACAGGTGAGTGTATTACAGCCTGGAATGTAAATAAAGGAAATAATTAAAGGAAGAACGACTGAACAAATAAATGACAATTACCAAGCATAATCACTTTGGGAAAGTACAAAATGACTAAATAATGTAATTTTCCAATGATAAATGGCAGATGTACCTTACTTTGAAGATGTTCTTTGTACCCTAAGATAGTAGTAATGGATTGAGAAACACGGGCTTGGCTCCGGAAGTGTCGCAGACATGCCATTGATTTTTAACAAACAATTGGAAAGCCAAACTTGCACCCTGTCAAATGTAAAATCATCATCAAATACAAAGTGAAATGGAAGTACCACAGTTTCAATTTATATTATTTGACTGATATTAATTCTAGACCACCTAAAAAAGACATTAGTCGCATAAATAACTTAGATTAAAAAGATTCAATCAAAATGAACTGCCGAATAACTGAGTTAACATCCAGCAACTCCTTTGATTGACAGGTGGTAATGCGAAGCACATAATGATGAATGATGGTAAGGAAAGTATAGAGTATGCCATCTTAGAGGCCAGTGGTGATTGAGCCCATTGCCCATGCGTATGGACTGTTCAAACCCAATCAGTAAATCCTTGTTTGATTTAGCCTGAATTAATAGTAATGAAACCCTTATAGCAGAATCCTATGTCACATTTAGAAACCTCAGTAAATAAAAAAGAGAAGATCTTTTGTTCCTATTACCCTAAGAATTCTCATAAGCAAAAAGGAAATTCATTTGAACTAAACCAATTATACCCTACCTGGACCAAGTTAGCTAATATGTTGAGAGCAGATCCCACATGAGATTGTAAAAACCTTGGATAGACACTTATAAAAATCTTGGCCTCCCCATCAATTGGTAATTGGTTGTTGGTTTCGGTGCTTTGGGAGGGGTGCTACTATATGGATTTGATAGAAAATCCTGAGAAATCTTAGGTGAGAAAGTTGGATTCCATGTCTGTACTGTATGTTTTTAAATAGTTGCTGGAAGATGGCATACTTTTATTTCTCTTACCATCATTTATATGAGATGAGCAAACCATCATTGATAAAAAGGGACCCCTGACCAAATGTAATAACAAAAAAGCACCAAACCAACAAGAAAACAAAGCAGCTAGTTTCTTCAACATAGAAATACTGCAAGTACATTGCTAATAACTCTGCTTGTTATGCATACTATATACCTCCTTAAGAATAAACTTAGTAGAATAAAAGTACATTGCTAATATTGGTTATGCAATCGACTCCTCAAACCAATGGCCATCTACCTGGATTAAGCAGTGCAACCCTCATTTGCAGGTTCTTGCTTAAGTATATCCTTGATCCCGAATGCAAACGATCTCAAGTGCCTAAATGATATTCTCAATCCTATAAGTAAACCCTTGAGTACAAATCATGATTACCCGTTAGGTACCGTTTCTCGATTTAGTTCCCAACACTAAAAAAAGTACTTAACAATTAGCCATTCCCAATCATACGGTTCAACCATCTTATGCATATCGGTCTATGCCAACATCATTCATACCATGTCACGATTTGGGTCCAGTTCAACCTGTTCAACCTTTCAAATAGATTCCAAACTCAAGTTTACTTCATTGTTTTGACCAATAACCTAACAATTTATATTTGCAGCCACAAGATACGTAGTTCTAAACTCAATTCAACTACTTTAAAACCCTACAGAATCCATCTTCATATGGTTTTGTCATTAGCTTTAGACACATATTCGGTCCAAATGATCATAAATAACTAAACCTCATCAAGAACTGGTCTAAACTTCTACCTATACCCATCAAAAACAAAACCCGACAGAAGCAATTCGAGAAATAAGAAAGAGAACCTAACAGCAGAAAGAGAACACCGACGACAGCAAAATAAGAAATCTTTAGTATACAGAGATGGAGATAACAAAACCTGACCGAGAGATTCTCGTCGACCTGAACTCAAGGACACGGCTGAAGAGTGGAGAGGATGAAAAAGAACTCGGTTGGAAATGGGCTGCCTGACCTGACTAGTGAGGGAGTCGGAGTTCTTGTTTGAGTAACTCGTAACAAAATTCCAACAACACCCTTTTGTAGTGGGTTGTGTTGGGATAACCTGTTTTGTTTTGGGTTTTTTTATGTTTATTTTTTATTAATCATGTATTTCGTGAGTCGAACTCACAACCTCCTACTTATTAAAGGGAGACTATACCGCTAGACCAAATGGTACTGTGTGTTGGGTTAACATGTTAGTCTTATGGGTCAAGTTAATATTAAGAGCAAGTTCACATGTTGGATCTATACGATTTAACAAATTTCATTATCGAAGTCTTAATCCGCAATCCTGATTTGGATCGGTTGCTTCGGCCCAAATTATTTATTTTTGTTTAAAATAAACATAAACAATCGATCAAACCGTTTAACAGAAACAAAATCAAGTCAATTCCGGGTAGGTGGGATTTGTCTTTAAGAGGTGTGATCAGTGATGAGTGGACCCACCATGATGCAATGAGACATGCGGTGAAGCCACCACGGGTAGGTGGAGGGAATGAGAGGAGCGTCTGGGTTGGCTCTCTTTCGAGTCTAGCTAGATTCCAAATATGGATTGACACTATGTAGGATAAGGCTATAGTGGAGTAGGATGGCACTATCCACTAGTGATATGACAAAGCGACAAAGTGGCAGTGGTGTGGGCTCGGCATCAGTGGACGTGCTGGAGTGATGGTGTAGGCGTGACTTGGAGCTTGTGAGGGATGGAGGCTTGGGCATGTGTTAATATAGCTAGCAATGAAAGAGATCTAAATGATCGGATGTTTTTTGTTACTGCTAAAGATGCTGAAGCTACAAAGGACATTCTAGATGGTTCACTATGGTCAATCATGAGATACTCAGTTCACTTTCAAGAATGGCCAAAATCTTTTGCAATCAAGGAACTACAAAGCAACCAAATAGCCTTCTGAGTGCAGGTCAGGAGAGTTCCTTCGTACATGTTTGAAGAGGAGAATGTCAGGGAGATGGTTAAGAAATTTGGAGAGTTCATCAGAATGAAGGACCCCCTTGAGAGTGAGGAAGGCACCTACAACTTTCTCCGTGTCAAAATCCTTCTAGATGCTCGTGATCCTCTACCCACATGCTATGAACTCCCACGAGACGATGGAACAAAGAAGTGGGTTAGTTTTTCATCCGAGAAATTGTCCGACTTTTTCTATGTATGTGGGAGATTAGGCCATACCGATTTACCAAAAACTTCATGCCTCAATGGAGCTGACCCATGCAATGAGAATGAATATGGTGATTGGCTTAAAGCAGTACCACCTCGGAAGTAAATCATGAAGGAACCCACACAAATGAAGACGGCTAGTGGTTGGAATAGAAGGAGGTTTCCCAACCAAACTGTTCACCCTGTGGAAAGTGAAGACAACGGGCAAAATTTATAACCCCAAAGAGCGTCCTCAAGTCACATCATGGAGCCTCACCTACAACAGTCATCCCCCTCTATCAAACTACAAATTTCTGACACAACCAACCATACCTCTGTTGTCAACTACTGTGAAAGTAACCACACAAAGGCTCTGTTAAGGGAACTTTCAAGGTACACCCTTCTACCCCACATGTGCCAAACCTAAATAATACTTTCATGCCCTACCCTCTGCCTGGATTTGATCTCCTCCCAAAAAGTGTTTCAACATGTGACAAAAGAAAGAAACTTAAGCTATCCACGGTTTTTAATCAAGGTAACAATGCTGCTAGCTTCAACCCAGCTACATTAATTTAACTGTTTTATCTCTCAACCTTTTCTGCAAACACCCCCGAGTTCTAATTACTCATATCCCATTCCATCACTAGCTAACATCTCTCCAGTCTCACCACCACAAATCATGACCACAAATATCCAAACCTTTCTCCTTCACCTAGTGAAGGCCAAGCGAAAAGACCTTTTCAGTCTGAGAATACCCAATCTTCCTCTGGCAGGAAAGTAAAGAAATTCACCAAACACTCCACCTCTAGAACTGAGACTCTAGTATTGAATTCTGAGGGTGTGAACAATGGTTGTTTAATGAGCAAAAGCGTTGAAGGCGGTGGTGGCTCGCCTATAGCCACAAGGTCGCCATGATACAAATTAGTTGGAATTGTCATGGACTAGGGCAATTCATGACAAAACAGTCTTTTAAAGAGCTTATTAGAAAGTATCGCCCGTCTATTGTCTTTCTTTCAGAAACTCGAATGAAGGACAAGGACATTAAAACACTAAGGAAGATAGAACTGTAAGTTTTCGCTTGGTACTACTGTGAAACCCATTAGAATTGTTGGGGGGCTAGCATGGATAACACTGTTACGGTTCAAATTCTCTCTAAATCCAAATTCATGATTGATATAGTGGTCAAGTTCAAGTCTGACGATTCCTTGGTTCGATTCACTTGGTTCTATGGACCACTATGGACCACCAGACAAGAAAGATAGGCCTAGCTTTTGGAATAGGTTGGCTAATTTAGCTAGTTCTATTGATCTTCTGTGGCTTTATACTGGTGACTTTAATGAGTTCTTATGGCCTCATGAGAAGGAGGGTGGAAACCCTTGGAATCCGGGTATGAGGCGTTTTCTACGAGAGTTTATGAAATCTAACGATCTGATTGAGCTTTAATCAAAGGGGCAGAAGTTTACATGGTGCAACAATTGGCCTGGAGGGGGTCTCATAAAGATCAAGTTGGATAGAGGGGTTGCTAACACAAGGTGGCTGGAGCGGTGGCTTGAATCAAGTGTTTTCAATCACCCCCGTGTGGGGTCTGATCATTGTCCTCTTATTTTTGATTATGATCTACCATTAGTTTGGGGACCAAAATTATTCAAGTTCAAACCAATGTGGGTGGATGATCTTGAATGTAGAGATGTGGTGGAGGCATCATGATAGACAACATTTCAACCATAAGGGCTGCCCAATGGGTCACAAGAAGTCAGAGGTGTATATAGGGCCGTAGGGGCTGCGTAGTCATGATTTATCCAAGTGGAGTAAGAGGAAATTCTATAATAATCTTGTGGCGATTAATAGAAGAGTTGAGGAACTATAAGTCATACAAGAGGCTACAACTGAAGAAAGAGGAGAAATACTGGGCTCAACGATCCAAAGTTAATTGGCTCAAAGCTAGTGACTCAAATTCCAGATTACAACCATCCAAAGGAGGCAGCGGAACAAAGTTCTTATAATTAAGTCCTCTAATGATGTATGGCTGGACCGCGAGGGCACAATACGTTCTGAAATGGAGAATTATTTCAAAGATATTTTCAAAAGCTTTGCTGAGAGAGATTGGGGTGAGGCTTTACATGCAGTGACTAAGGTTATTAGCCTTGAGATGAATTGTTCTCTTGCCAAGGAATTCTCTGCGGAAGAAGTTAAAGATGTTACCTTCCAAATGGGGGCTGATAAGACTCCGGGCCCGGATGGTTTTTACGGGATATTTTTTTCAGAAATTTTGGAGCATCATCAATGAGACTATGAGGGCTACTGCAAAGGAATTTCATGAGACTGCTCAAATCCTCTAGGATCTGAACAAGACAAACATAGTGCTCATCCCAAAGATCCCTTGTCCGGAGAAAGTTGATCAATTCTGTCTAATAAGTCTTTGTAATTACTCATACAAGATTCTCTTCAAACTATTGACAAATAGATTGAAAGAGTTTTTCCCAGGTATTATATCACCTCATCAGTGTATTTTTGTTTCAGATCGTCAAATACAAGATAACATCTTGGTTGCACACGAGGCTTTCCATTATTTGAAGTTGAGGTAATCATGAGACATTCAAGAACTTGCTCTCAAGTTGGATATGAGCAAGGCATACGATAGAGTGGAGTGAGATTTCCTTGAGGAGGTTCTAATTCGAATGAGATTTGGCATTAATTATGGCATGTGTCAAATTTGTGTCCTTTGCTGTTACTCTAAATGAAAAGGTAGGGGAGTACTTCAAACCCTCTACGGGATTGAGACAAGGCGACCCAATTTCTCCCTACCTGTTCTTATTTGTTTGAGATGCATGTGTTCTCCTCAGTTATCAAAAGGGCTTGCGAAGTTGGGTCTTTACAAGGCATCAACCTAAGTTCTCATGGTCCGACTTTATCGCACCTCTTCTTTGCATATGACTCTTGTTCGATCTTCTTAACGGCCACAACTGCTAATTGCCAAGAAATTATGCGAATCATTGATGTGTATTGTGTTCCCTTGGGTCAGCTTGTTAATCAAACTAAGTCTACTCTTTATTGTACACCGAACATGCCAGAAGCTAGGGTGCATTATATGTGTAAAATTTTGGGAGTCCCTGCCACCTTAAATTCTGGGAGATATCTTGGTCTCCCTACCATTTGGGGTCGATCAAAAAAGGTTTCACTTTCTTTTATCAAAGCAAAGTTGGTTGACAAGATACCGATATGGAAACTTTTCACCTTGTCAATGGTAGGGAGGGAAAATCTCATTAAATCGGTGGCCCAAGCTGTTCCCACATTTCCCATGCATTGTTTTAAATTTCCAGCCACTCTTTGCAAAAAGCTTGATGCGATGATGGTAAATTTTTGGTAGGGTCAGAAGAAGGATGAGAACAAAATCCACTGGAGAAGCTAGGAATTTCTTGGCCAAGCAAAAGATTGTGGTAGCCTGGGTTTTGGAAATCTCAGAGAGTTTAACACCTCACTCCTAGCTAAACAGGTTTGGAGGATACATGAAAATCCTACCTCTTTATGTGCTCAGATTCTAAAAGGAATTTATTACCCACATTCTGATATTCTAAATGCCGGAAAGGGTTCCCGGGCTTTTAGATGGCAAAAATCTAATTGTTGAGGGAGCAAGATGACAAGTAATTGGTAATGGAGAGATGATTGATATATGGGTTGATAAGTGGATTCTTTCTTCTAACCATGGTTTCTTGAGGCTCTACTTCTTGTGAACAGCTCTAGACCTCATATAGTGAAGGACCTAATTGACTGGGATACAAAGAGTTGGAAGGTTGATATGATCAGTGATTTAATTTATGAGGACCATCAGGATATTGAGCTATTAGCCTTGGGTGATCAAACCGTGATGGATAGAATTATTTGGTCAAAGACAGTGTGGCCAATACTTAATGAGAACTGGCTATCATTTCATACACTCCCAAACATACAAGCCTAGCTACCACGCAACAGGCTCACTCATCCCACATAATGAATCACCTCGTGTGGAAGACGGTTTGGTCTACTCAATCTACTCCTAAGATTCGTAATTTCCTATGGAGAATTCTGACCAGTGCTCTACCGTGTTACCTGAATCTTTACAAGAGGAAAACGATACCTTCCCCTTTGTGCCCTATGTGTGATATGTTTCCTGAATCTATTGAACACATCTTCCTTCAGTGTCCTAGTTCAGTGTATGATTGGTTTGCTTTTGACTTACATTACACGATTAATCTACAAGCTATCGATACTTTGGATTCGTGGTTTGAAAACATTACTCTCATGATGAAGGGCTGCAAAAGAATTAGAGATGAGTTTCTTACCAAAGTTTCTTTTCTGCTCTGGGAAATCTGGAAAGCTAAGAATGCTTTTGTCTATGAGGCAGTTCCAATTGATCCTAGTGTGGTATATTCATGATTTGATTATGGCTTCTTTCTCTAAAATGCTGCCTATTGATTTGGGTATTCTACCTTAAAATATGAGTGGATAGAGCAAGCATGTCAATCCCTTTTAATGAAGCTAGATATTACAAACAAACAGAAGGGAAAACAAAGCCATGCCCTTCGCTAAAACTAGAAGAAACTGTAAAGGTGTGCTAATATTCACATTAACAATAATAAGACTACAAAACAACTCAACCAAACATGAAGTTTGTAAGTCGAACACAATCTCGTAGACAAAGATCTAAAAGAAAAGGATCGGAGGAGCCTCATTCCACCAAACCAAGCCTGATGATGACAAACCAATATTAGCAAATGCATTTGCCACCTGATTTCCCTCTTTGAAATTATGAGAAGATTTGAAATGCATTTGCACTATACAGTACAAACAATTATCCCAAGCAACACGAAGTCTCCATAGAACTAGATGAGGTGCATGTAGGAAATTAAGCACCAGGCCGGGTTGAATCAACTTCAAGCCAGATGCATGTACGTGCTTCCACTCCTTAATCCAAGCAAGCTCAATTGCTTGAATAACCGCCATGATCTCCACATCAACGAAACTAGAAATATCTAAATTAGAAGCAAAGACACCCATAAGTGCCTTTATAGTCCCTAAACACTCCACCATAACCAGCTCTTCCCGAAACACACGTTTCCATGCATCATCAGTATTGATCTTCACCCAACTAATAATTGTAGGAACTCAACTAACCTCGATGATTTTTGGAGTCTGACGATCGCGAGGACGACAATCGACGCCAAAAAATTTTAAAATCTGTAGCTCAACCACAGAATTGTACATACTCCCTGAGCAAGGCTAGCTTAGTGCTTACTAGTAGCTTGAACATGTCCCATAAGTAAACTCTTTGCATATTAGTATTATTCTGCTCCATCCTACCAGCATCAAATATGATTTAAGTATTAATTAGTATCAAGGAGTCCATGGATGAATTAATTTCTATAACAGGTGGGCAATGTCGACGGTCTTGTGAAACAAAATATGCCCTACGTGGATTGGAGTGAAGAAGCAAGTTTTCATTTGCTCATGTGTTTGTTGAAGTAATATCAAACCTCTATTAGAATCAACAAGCAAAACTGGCTGGCTCGATCAACCAGGCAGTTAATACAAAAACGTCGCTCACTAATTGCTTTTCTTGCTTTATTTCAAAATTCGCCCTCAATTACATGCAGGTCTAGCTATTAGCAGACCAAAACGTAAAGAAGAAGGCACAATTGTATCAGTCACCTAAAGAAATAGCTTCAAAGTGACTGATGCATAATTCGTTGCTGTTTGGACACTACTCATTCCACAAGCCACAAGAAGAAGGCACACCAAAACGTAAGCGCTACTGAAGCAAAAATGTAAGTCCAGAGCATGATAACTGAACACTCACTCTCTCCTTGTCTGAACAATTGTGTGATGGTTCCTGCGATATCAACACGTACAAATACACATTCTTTAATTAGGAGAGCATCTTGAAATTTATGTTGCTAAAATTACAGTGAATCATGCATGAAGTGGTTCTAGCATGTGTAGTGTACAGTGATATTTACCCATGTTCATCGCAGGAGGTACAGCGAACTGAAGCAGAAGAACAAACAGGTACAATGGATCGTTGCTTACAAAGCCAAATTTTACTGCTCCTTTAACAATCAACACTCCTGTAAGAGGTGCCGCAACATACTTAACAATTATGATGCCAATAAGGATAGATTTTTGTATCCCTCCCACTCTTAAACCTGAAAGATAGATGCCAAAAGTACGTACGTTAAACCCTAGAATTATAAACATGAAAACTGAAAAGGAAAATCTAGCCAACATGAGTTATATTACCTTTCACAAGGTTACCTCCTATTATCAAAGTAAGGAGCGGGATAGCAGCGTCTCTGCAATCATATCATCATAAGCAGTCAAGGCTAAATATGTATACATTTTTACTTTGGAAAAGGAAATAGTAATGTATACAATGAACACATCAACTTGTACGTAGTTGAATACATGTAGTGAATAAGTGTATACCCTAACAACGAAGTAGCGTCATCGATCACCGCTAGAGGAGCGTCGTCTCCGATCAATAAGTTACGAATTGGAGAGATGATTCCGACTGCAAACCCAATAATCTACAGAAGAAAACAGCATTAGTTTGGTTGATGCATGCATGTTTCGATACTGTAGAGCTAAATGAGCATGAAAATGAAGTGCATACGTACCACTGCTATAGTTGAGGGGGAAAATACTGTTTTCAAATTGAGCTTTTTGTTCATCTTCACCATCCATTCCTTTATTTTGCCTAGACGCGTCATCTTCAAACGACCAAAATGTGCTACGGGTTAGATAAAAGATAACATTATCGTGTTAATATGGATCATATGTTAAAATTATAAGCCACTAATCCAACTTATTAGCAGTTCCGCCATTGTTAGATCATGTTGCAACCTAGCATGGTTTTCAACTATATGGTAAGAATATATAAACAAAGCAAAATACCATGGTCAAGTGAACAACCTTAACCTCTCCTTGAGATACATTACTGGGGAGTTCAGATTGATCCACATTGTCCTCTATAGAAAGCAGAGGCTCGTTGTAACTTATGTGGCCGGATGTTGATGATGAACTCTCGGTGGTCTGCGTGGGATCTTGGATGCTCGTCTTTGAAGATATGCGCACTATATTATACACATAGGTCCACAAATAAATGGCTCCAATCTGAACAAGCAGTGGAGTTGAAGTTAATTTATAAGAGATAACAAAGGTAATAGATGAAGGGTGTGTTAATCCTAAAGATAAAGAATTTACAACACAACTGCATGTTTGAGTAGCTCTAGGAAGAAGAAAAATAATCAACCTTTTGTTAGAAAATTAAGTCCACGCTCGCTTAGATCTACCTTTGAATTCGCTTATGTTTTCCTTTCACGTAATTCGCAATGGATAAAGAAATCTAAACAAGAACCAAAAATAATACTAGATCGAGGAAGAAGAAGCAAGAAGAAATGTATGCTGCATATATATACCGCCATTGAAAGTGAAGCATAAGTAGTTCCAGTAGTATCACAGGTATCAGCATCTCCAAATGGACTCCCTGATTCTTCACAAACTGCTGGAATTATAATGAGGAGAAGGTTTCCCAAATTTCCTGTACTCACATCATCAACTCAGTACTTTAGAATGTGGCAAATTGAGGTTAGGAAAAATATATACTGTACCAAATAATATATGTATCCATTCAATTATATTCAAGTTTATGAAATGTCATCGGGCTAGTGTTTACCCGCAGCGCAACAACCCAAGACGAGACCTCGCAAATGTGGAGGAGTTCTGGTTAATTTCATGAGTATCCATCCAAATATTGAACCAACCATGAATGTAAGAAAAATATTTACCGGCATGAACCACCTACGTACAAATTCATTAAACGAATTAATTTTAGTAGTTATATATACCATTTATACAATTAATCAAGTTTGCACATCCTGGGTCGGGTTGAAAGAACTATGGTGCATGCATGACAGATCGATCGAGTAGTCTAGAATTAATTTAAGGAGATACAAGTTAATTTGCTTCTATTGGAGGAGTATTGGAGGTATGGCTGTGCTCAATATGAAGTATGGTTTTCCAGGATGCATGGTTGCTGTTGTATCCCGTACTGTGGAAGCTGTGGTGTCCCTTCCAGCCTTACCCACTATAGCAAGGGATAAGAAGATGTATAAATGGTATATACTACAACAACAAGTCAACAACCATATGCATCCTGTGGATACAACCATACTTCTATGACCACAGCCATACCACATACCTCCAATACTCCTCCAATAGCTATGGAGTACGTACGTAGCTGAATTTGATCTATCAGGCCAGTTTGAGGTTTAGAATTTCTGAGAGAGAGAGAGAGAGAGAGAGAGAGAGAGAGAGAGAGAGAGAGAGAGAGAGAGAGAGAGAGAGAGAGAGAGAGAGAGAGAAGAGAGAGAGAGA
>NC_020495.1:18957425-18965974 GCF_000184155.1 Fragaria vesca subsp. vesca
AGAGAGAGAGAGAGGGCTAACCGGATCGTATTCTACGTACACTATATATCGATCTATAGAGCCTGATTATATATCCTCTTCGTCAAGGATCAGGATCGCTCTTACCAATGTACGCAGCATTGAATGTATGATGGGGCTAAACTGCGTACATTTACATCTTTCTCTGTGATCGATCTTTGTTCATTTGCACCCATCTTCTACGTACCACCACCACCACCGTACCTACCCTCTATATGTTTTTATATCCCTTGATATATAGTTGTGAAATCGACACCCTTTTTCTTGTAAATTCACCTCTCCCACACATTTGTAAAAAAAGGGCTGTCAATTTCAATCCTCATCTTTATTAACTAATAGTCATTTGTTGTATTAAGCTTTAACTTAATTGAATCTTGAATGTTCGTTACAAAAGCGAAGTTTGAGAGTTAGTTACGTACAGTAGTCACAAAGCATCTTCTGGTAGGCTCCCTTCATCAAGAACCATGTAGAAATATCAAGAACCATGTAGAAAATGTAGTACGTGATGCAGACATGCATGTAAAATAGGCAATGAACAACACATGCATCAAAAGGAAAGAAAAGAAAAAGTGTAATTATATATAGAGGTAAGTTTTGAAAATTAATGTTAATTATTCTTAAGTCGAGTTATTTTGTTCTGTCGGATTTACAGTTAATATTGGTTCAACATAATTTGCTTAATCAGTTAAGTTAGTGGCAAGGTTAACACCACCATTATTTGAGGTGTATACGTAGCTTATGATAAAACGGGAAAACTGAGAGCTAAAAAGTGAGATTGATACAGTGAAATCTAGCAAATAGAGTGCGAAAACCATTTCCCCGTGAACTGGGAAAAAAATCAACCAATTTAAATCAAAATTAACCATGTCGTAGTTTATGCATGATTGATTACTGAACTGATGGGAATTGAACTCACAACTTAACTAGGCTCTCATATGTTATTGTCTCTGCAAGGTTGGCACCGATCAGGGCTGGAGTGCAAACGTAGAACAAAATCTGCTCTTCACAAAAACAAGTGTATACACAACTCTACTATAAACAAAACAGATAGCTAGCTAGGGAGAATCGTGTTCATGAAGAGTAGTAGTAAATTAAACCGAAGACAGTACGTTTTAAACTAAGAGGAGATCGAGAAGCAATTACGTACAGTGTTCAAGTGGTTCCTGCTATCTGGCCCCAGAAGGTTGACGCGATCAAGTGCAAGATATGAGCCAAGCGCAGTAATCAAGAACGATTCCAGCACTGGAATCGATGCGGTGACGAAGAGAGTCCAAAGATTCATCTTCCTGGCCTCCTCGAAATGCAGATCGAGCTCGAGCTCGAATAAATTAAATTCAACCTGGAAATGATTTAGCTAGCAAACCATTCCAAATTAATGAAGATCAACGTCATAACCTCAGAGGGAAGTTATGGAATTGGGTAGATATGGCTGCAAATATGAGCTGGTGTTGGGTGTGGTCTTTGTTGGGCAATAATGACCGCATCTGCATGGCACATAGATCGCGGGTCCATATATAATGTGACTAATTAGCTATGTTAAACTGCATTCTCTAAAAAAAAAAAACTATGTTAAACTGCATGTGTGATTTTATGTAGTCCTCACCATCCTCACAGTAAAGAACGTGGGTGGTCGACGAGCTATACATATGAGCCTTTTGTCCATGCAATCATATATCAAGACCAAATCTACTAAGGGTATCTACTAAGAGGATCTACTCTAACTCAAATATTGAATTCAAATTTTATTATATTAATTTTTATTAAGATGAAAAATCAACTTTTCTATTTCTTCTATAACACCCCAAAAGGGTATCTACAACGTCACAATTCTAAACCAATAAAAACCTGACATGTCCGACACTACTACACACAGACACATCCACGACGTTTGAAAAACGCCATTAAATGTCTTCCATAACATTTTTGAACGCCATCCCCTAACGTCGTCTAAAGTGACGCCGTCCTTTTTGTGACCTTTTTCAAAACACCATGAAAAAGATTCTATGGCGTTTTTGAAACACCATTAAAAGTTTTTCAATGACGTTTCATAAACGCCATTAAAACTTGTGACGTTTTGTAAACGTCCATAAAAAAAATTCCATAACGTTTCAAAAACGCCATGAATTCTTTTTCAACTTTTTAAAAAAAAATTGCACATTGATTTTCTGATCAAATGCAGAAAATCAATTATTCTGTTAGCAAAAAATACATACATCACAATGTCAAAGTTGTAGTACTATGTACATTTGAATAAACAAAAGAAGAGATACCCATCTATAATTAATATTCCATTGAAGAATTTGAAATACTTCATACATCATACTATAGAAAATTTAAACACTGTATAGGAAATTTGATCACAAAGGTTATACATTATATATCACGCTCTAGAAAATTCAAGCACTGCATCGGAGATCTGATCACAGAGCTTATTGGGGTGTCCCTCGATCATTTACAGACTCAAAGGTAAAGAGGAAATTGTCCATTTTCTGAAGCAGCAAGATATAAATGAAGTTCTGGTATTAGTAATATCAACTAAGTAGAACCTCATTGCTAGTAATGCGTAAAATATTAGAAAGCAAAATCTTTCAGAAAAATACTGCCAAGGAAAAACTCAACAGATCTAAAATCATTCATATATATTCCTCACTCAAACATGTATCTTGATTGGCATAAAGAATGTAAACCGTTCATATATATTGAACACTAAATCAAGTTTGCCATGAATCAAAAGCTCAAACTGTGTTCACACCAAATAAGCTTACCTTACACATGAACCAGAACCCTCCTCATTGGTCATGGACATCTTGTCAAGCTGATCCCAAACATACTCAAACAGTTGTCGTTAAGACATAAATATTAAATACAAATGAACTAGAACAGAGGATAAATTACAGTCTGTTTTCATTTGTGTACCAGTTGAATGTGAATAGTTATTCAGATATGCTAGTTACCAGCAACTATATATTCAATTTCACACATGACATATGGATAAAATAAAATTAAGTGCTAAAATTAGAGTGCGCCACAATTATATACAATTATATCTGATAGTATTATGTGTTTTCTGATATCACAATACTAACAGAAGATGAATCTATTGGGAATAGACAAGCATTATACATGTCTAGGCATGATGCTACCCAAGTTATTGTCAATTAGTTCAATCCACAGGTTCAGTTTTCATTATGGCAAGAAATTGTTTTAAAGTGTAGTATACTCCATAAAATTATTAAAGCACAATCATCCAATGGAACCCATTGGTAAAACAACATACACAAATGGTACTTGTCCGAGGTGTATCACTTGCATATATTCCACGAAGAAAGCAAACAAAGAAAAGAGAGATTATCTAGAACATATATGGGCTTGTTTTCAAAGTTTAGTAATGCACTACATTCTATCAGCAATGTACTTGAAAGAAAATTAAAAGTCTAAGCTTTTGTATATTAGTCTAAAGTCTACAAGGTAAACAATATGAAATTACCTGCTGTATCTTTGAGCAAACTGAGAATATTAGGCAGCCTAAAACCCCAAAAATTCAATCCTGATTTACTTTAACAAGAAAAGAGGATAGCTAAAAAAAATTATAGTAGCAAAAGAGTAGAAAACTAAGTAGGGTTACCTCCTTACTCTGGTCCTATTGGCTCCTTGTAGCCATTGTTGCAGTAGATAGATAATAAGGACTCTCTTTTCATGTCAATTTATGCTGATAAACGTTTCAATCAATTTTTCAAAAGCCAAAAGACATAGATATATCAGGTTTACATTAATCCTCTTAGAAGAGTTGTTCAATGATAAAAGTAAACTAAAAATACGAGAGCCAATAACTTAACATTAATCAAATAGACAGTTCAATTCAGAAACCAATATATTTTCAGTACACCAACATAACAGCCAGTACAATAACCAACATGGGCGATTAGGCATTATCATGGATGTTGTAAAATTCAATAGTGCTAGACTTACTGGCCACAATACGACCTATTATACTTTCTCAGATATAAATTCAATTACATTGTGGGTAGTAACAAAATAATTAGCTACGAGATCTAATTTTTGTCCCAAATTTCATTGATATGTCCTTCCACAATTCAAGGCTCACCAGAACCCAAATCATCTTTTGAAATGCAATATGAGATAATACCCAACAAGTAAGAATACCAATCTTCCCAATTTCAAGACCGAGCAAAAATCTGAAACCCTAAATCTATTTAAAAAAAAAAAAAAACTAATCCGAAACCCTGAGGCAAAGTAAAACAAGTCAAGAAACCTTTATTCAAACAGACCCAATCATACGAAATATTTAATCGGAGTAAAACCCAAAAGAAGTTTCAGACCTCACCCGGAAAATTTTGATAAAGAGCAACTTCGCCTCTTCTTCTTGTTGCAAGAGAACGTTGATAGACTGATGGATCGGCCTCGCCATATGTGGGAGATACCTTTGTTCTGCTTCTTACTCGAGTTGTCTAGCTTCTTGCTCTAGATCGAGAAGAAAATTAAGGAGGGAGAGGGAGAGAGAGAGAGAGAGAGAGAGAGAGAGAGAGAGAGAGAGAGAGAGAGAGAGAGAGAGAGAGAGAGAGAGAGAGAGAGAGAGTAGAGAGAGAGAGAGAGAGAGAGAGAGAGAGAGAGAGAGAGAGAGAATAGGAAAATAAATTGGGACAGGTGAATCATAAAAGAGGCTTGGACACGAAAGGTTTTTAAATAATTATAGTTTTCTATAGTATGACATTTCTAAACGCTGTGGATTTACTCCTATAATTATGACGTTTAGTGGACGCCGTCAACTATATCTAAGTATGACGTTTAGAAACGCCATGGATTTAGCCTGTAATTATGGCGTACACAAAACGTCGTCTATATTACTTTATGGCGTTTGGAAAACATCATCTTCTTTATATTTATCTATGGCGTTTCAAAAATGCCATAAAATTATCATTATCAAATAATTTATGGCGTTTTCAGATTGAAATGCCATGAAAATGTTTATTCATGACATTTTTGTCAAAAAAGCCATTAACAAAATGTCATTAAAGGCTATGTTTGTACTAGTGCGAAGAGCGTGTCAACAACTTTATAAATATAAAAATAAAATACACAGAAAGGTACCTTAGAAATTTTTGAATAGATTCCTTAGTCAACTCTTGAGTTGAATAAACTAATATTTGTATATCACTAATATATGTATATATAGATTGTTCAACATTCTAAATCTAAATAAAGTAACATTTTTTTTTTGAGTTACCAGTAGAATGCGATTTCGCTAACGAAAAACAAAGAGAAAGATCTCATTCAAAGAGAAAGATATCAAATATCTAGAGTTTCTACTGGTTGTTGATAATACTTCACAAGTAGAAATGTCAGAGTTATACAAATTCGCAAAGAGTAAGCAAATTGTAGGTCAACTAACTAAATCTTTAATGACAATAATAAAGATATACACCATGAATAACAATTTTTTGAAACTCTGGCTCTTATAACTTCAAGCAACACTTTAGGGAATGACTTGGGGGAGAAAGAAAGTAAAGCACGCGTAACATGGTTAAGACATAAAATAAAAATATGAGACTGACTCCTCACATCTAGCTCCCTTGCTATCCATCTCGTCTCAGAACACAGTACATGCAGTCAACCTGTTGTAAGGGTGAGCGTCGTCATCGCTTGCTCACATATAGGACTAGCCCACCAATGCGAGGTTTGAAATCACTAAACCCTTGACATATGCTCCAAGCCGCTAATTCCCTTCTCGGAATCCAATGTCTCCACGCAAGCTAAATCGCCTGAAGTACAATTGTAGAGTATAGTAATTTAGCAACGAAGCAACAATAGTGATGAAAGATGTATTTTATGCTATGATATTAACGTATTTTTGATAAAGTAGTATGAGGTTCACAACCAAAACCAATTTGCAATGAATGGAGAGGCCTAAACCCTTATAAACCCACAAACAATATCCCATATTCCCGATGTGGGATTCATATCTTAACACGCCCTCGCATGTATGGCAAATTTTGAAGCCTAACACGTGGACAACATTTTAGGTGACGTGGAGTGCGTGTGGCCTTGTGGCCTTTGGGCTTCACACGTGGACATGGGTAACCCGCTCTGATACCATGATAAAGTAGTCTAGGGTTCACATCTAAAACCAATTGGCAATGAATGGAGAGGCCCAAACCCTAATAAACCCCTTTTAGCTAAGTTATGTCCTTAATAACACCATTTCTAATTTGTTTCAGTGTTGTAGGTCAAAAGAGGCAACATTACACAAAAGAAGGCTAAAATGCAAGAATTGAGAGGAATCCTGGTCAAAGGAGGATTCCCAGTGCAACAAAGAGTCTCAATGAGTTGCAGAAATGAGTAAATCAAAGGATAAGTCGTTTGGGAAACTTTCCTGTTTCGAAACGGGAAACTTGCTATTTCATTTAAGAAACTTTCTTATTTTGATTTAGGAAACTTATTACTTATGAAGTTTTCATGTTTTGACTTTTCTTATTCATTTTGAGAAACTTTCTTTCCTCATGAGACAAAGAAGCCATGTGAAGCTAGAAACCCTAACCCAACATGAAAGAGGATTTCTTTTGGACGTGTATAAGAAGGGACGACAAATCCCTTGGGATTTTACCGTGATCAAGGGATTCTAGGGTTAGAAAATCGTCCTAAATCAAGGGATTTTGCGTGCAATATAAATCAGAAAATAAGGGAGATTCTTTCCTTTAACTTTACCGTTTCAATTCCGATTATTCTTACCTTATTAATCTGATTTTCTTTCCTTTGTAGGTGCCCTAATTGCACACCAAGTAAGGAGAAGATTTGATTTGCGGCAGAATAAGGAAGGAATCCCTTGTCGTGATTCAACTTGGCGTCCAAGCAATGCATCTAGTCCTTGTTCAAGCTACATTCAACGTATTATTGCACAAGATATTATAGAGAATTCCTTGGAGATTTATATCAAGATTTTGTGCAATTATTCGACCGTTGGATCAGTAATTGATCAAGCGTTGAGAGAGGACCTAGGGTTCGGCCAAACCACTATATAAGGGAGCCAAGAGTAACGTTTTCATCATCACTTCCTACACTCTAGAAATTCAGAAAAGTTTTTAGTCTCTCTCATTGTTGTGAGTCCCTAGAAGAAGAAGGAGAAAAACCCTTGTGGCCTTAGACGTTCTAGGAAGTATTGAAGCCCTAGCACAGCCTTGCACGATCTCAAGTTATTCGATCGGCCATCAAGATCATTGAGAAGTGTAATCCTATGCCTAGAACATTTTGGTTATTTCGTTCTTGTTTTAGTTTTCAAATTAGAACCATGTGTTTTATTTTTCAAATTGGATGGATGCTTTGTTGAGGATTATGTTAATTTTCAGTTAATAATAAGTTTGATTTCAATTGTCTAATGATGCTATATGATTGAGTTCGTTGTCTTAGTTAATTGTTGGAAGCATGTTTCTTGTTTTATTTATATTGCTGATTCTGCAGGTCAGTAGTGCTATGATTATACTAAGCCTCGTAGTTAAGTGTAGATCTCCAGTAGTGGAGGTCGTGTCACATCTATGATTGAGAGGATGTTTTGCATGTAATGGTTAAGCGTCGTACGTTAGCTCTTTAATTTTCATGTTAGGGTTCGTTATTTTGCTTAATGATTTGCATATTTTTGGACAGATACTCATAGTATTGATAGCAGCAATATGTAAAATGTTTTAAGTTCAGACGTTCTAGCTTGGATAACTATTTAGAAGAACCGATTAAATGCATGACCTCGTAGGCTTGTGTTTAGAACCCTTCTATGTTTCTCTTTGGTGATGACTCGATTGTGTGATTAAAGTTCATTGGAATATGCTTATGTTTTCTGAAATCTGATTTTAAAAGTGTGGAAGTCGATCACTTGTAAATATCTTTTCTTTATTGTTCTCGTAGGAATTTAGTAAACAAACCCTAAATCCCCCATTTAATCATGTAAATGTAATTGGTGTAAAGAATTTGTAGATATTTCCTTAACCTAGATTCTAATTTACTTTAATTTTGTTCTCACATGAGCACCATAAATCCCCGGATTGATCGAATTTGATTTGCCTTATACTACGATTGTCAAAAAGGGTTAACCAGGGCATGACAATTAAGAACCCTTTTTGACAATCGTAGTATAAAGCAAATAAAGTTCGATCAATCCAGGGACTTAGGGTGCTCATGCGAGAACAAAATTAAAATAAATTAGAATCTAGGTTAAGGAAATATCTACAAATTCTTTACACCAATTACATTTACATGATTAAATGGGGGATTTAGGGTTTGTTTACTAAATTCCTACGAGAACAATAAAGAAAAGATATTTACAAGTGATCGACTTCCACACTTTTAAAATCAGATTTCAGAAAACATAAGCATATTCCAATGAACTTTAATCACACAATCGAGTCATCACTAAAGAGAAACATAGAAGGGTTCTAAACACAAGCCTACGAGATCATGCATTTAATCGGTTCTTCTAAATAGTTATCCAAGCTAGAACGTCTGAACTTAAAACATTTTACATATTG
>NC_020495.1:18965994-18981666 GCF_000184155.1 Fragaria vesca subsp. vesca
GTTTACTAAATTCCTACGAGAACAATAAAGAAAGATATTTACAAGTGATCGACTTCCACACTTTTAAAATCAGATTTCAGAAAACATAAGCATATTCCAATGAACTTTAATCACACAATCGAGTCATCACCAAAGAGAAACATAGAAGGGTTCTAAACACAAGCCTACGAGATCATGCATTTAATCGGTTCTTCTAAATAGTTATCCAAGCTAGAACGTCTGAACTTAAAACATTTTACATATTGCTGCTATCAATACTATGAGTATCTGTCCAAAAATATGCAAATCATTAAGCAAAATAACGAACCCTAACATGAAAATTAAAGAGCTAACGTACGACGCTTAACCATTACATGCAAAACATCCTCTCAATCATATCTGTGACACGACCTCCACTACTGGAGATCTACACTTAACTACGAGGCTTAGTATAATCATAGCACTACTGACCTGCAGAATCAGCAATATAAATAAAACAAGAAACATGCTTCCAACAATTAACTAAGACAACGAACTCAATCATATAACATCATTAGAACATTGAAATCAAACTTATTATTAACTGAAAATTAACATAATCCTCAACAAAGCATCCATCCAATTTGAAAAATAAAACACATGGTTCTAATTTGAAAACTAAAACAAGAACGAAATAACCAAAATGTTCTAGGCATAGGATTACACTTCTCAAAGATCTTGATGGCCGATCGAATAACTTGAGATCGTGCAAGGCTGTGCTAGGGCTTCAATACTTCCTAGAACGTCTAAGGCCATAAGGGTTTTTCTCCTTCTTCTTCTAGGGACTCACAACAATGAGAGAAACTAAAAACTTTTCTGAATTTCTAGAGTGTAGGAAGTGATGATGAAAAGGTTACTCTTGGCTCCCTTATATAGTGGTTTGGCCGAACCCTAGGTCCTCTCTTAACGCTTGATCAACTACTGATCCAACGGTCGAATAATTGCACAAAATCTTGATATAAATCTCCAAGGAATTCTCTAGAATATCTTGTGCAATAATACGTTGAATGTAGCTTGAACAAGGACTAGATGCATTGCTTGGACGCCAAGTTGAATCACGACAAGGGATTCCTTCCTTATTCTTCCGCAGATCAAATCTTCTCCTTACTTGGTGTGCAATTAGGGCACCTACAAAGGAAAGAAAATCAGATTAATAAGGTAAGAATAATTGGAATTGAAATGGTAAAGTTAAAGGAAAGAATCTCCCTTATTTTCTGATTTATATTGCACGCAAAATCCCTTGATTTAGGACGATTTTCTAACTCTAGAATCCCTTGATCACGGTAACATAATCCTCAATAAAGCATCCATCCAATTCGAAATATAAACCACATGGTTCTAATTTGAAAACTAAAACAAGAACGAAATAACCAAAAAGTTCTAGGCATAGGATTATACTTTTCAATGATCTTGATGGCCGATCGAAGAACTTGAGATCGTGCAATGCTGTGTTAGGGCTTCAATACTTCCTGGAATGTTTGAGGCCGCAAGGGTTTTTCTCCTTCTTCTTCTAGGGACTCACAACAATGAGAGAGACTAAGAAAACTTTTCTGAATTTCTAGAGTGCAGGAAGTGATGATGAAAACGTTACTCTTGGCTCCCTTATATAATGGTTTGGCCGAACCCTATGTCCTCTCTCTACGCTTGATCAACTTCTGATCCAACGGTCGAATAATTGCACAAAATCTTGATATAAATCTCCAAGGAATTCTGTAACACCCCGGACAAATTTTACCTATTTACTGGGTATTTTACGAGTTACTGAGGAATTTAACCGTGCTCAGTAACTTGGTAATTTAACGGTCGAGTTCATTTTCGAGTTTTTCTCAAAATGTTAAATTCCTCTTTTAAGGCCCCACTGTAGTAGTACGTGTCGACACGAGTTCACTGGTGTCTTCGGATTATTTGTCGGAGCTTCGAGTTATTTTCTATGATTTATTAGAGGTTTGGTTATAGAAATTAATTTTTCTGAAATTAGGATATAACTTTTAATCTGGACCGTCTGATCAAGTAGGGTTTCGATCTTGGCCGTTGGTTTGGTTATTTAAGGAAATGAGATGGGTTGACTTCAAGGAAAGCCTACACTCGGTGTTAACCCGAGCCCAGACTCCCCTCCCTCCCTCCATCTCCGGTTCCGGCCACCTCATATATGACAAGATCACCACCAAAATGATCCTCTTCCTTTTCTCTTCAAAACCCAGTAATCGGATTCCACAAACAACCCGGATTCATGGAGATCGAAATCAAGGGTACTCCACTGAGTTTATCGATTTTCGGCGAAATTCGGCATCCCCTCCAGTGGCGACTGGTAGTGTTTTGTTCTCCTTTATCTCTTCTACCTTTCTATGTCTTTTGTTCCTCAAATCGAGACCTAACTCTAAAATCCCCTTTCTTCTGTTTTCTGGGTTTCTCGAGCTTCTTTTCCGGTGAATGTGCTCTTTGTGCTCTGGTGGCCACCACGGGCTTCGACGAGCGTTTTACATCCTTGGCGAAGCTGAGACATAGAGTTGGGAAGCTTTGGGGCAGCTGCTGTTGTGCGGTATCGTGGCAGAGGGACTGCATGTCGATTCCAAGTAGGGAGGAGCTGCTGAGTTCTTTGGTTTTGGGATATATTTAAGGTAAGTTTAGTTTTTGGGGCTTTTGTGTTGGATTGTGGAATTTGTGTTGATGAGTTGTGGCTGAAATCGATGTTTTGGTTGTTGTATGTCGATAACTTGGAGATTGGAGGATATAGGGAGACTATGGCAAATTCCAGCGAGGCAGCAGTTCCGGCAGAATCGGTGAAGGTAGTTTGTCGACTTTCCTTTTTTGTGTAAGTGGTAGTTTACGGTTTAGAAAAACCTGCCATATTTAGAAAGTTTCTATTTTAGAAAACTTTCCCTTTATGCAAACCGTTTTGGGTGCCCTTAGTAAATTTTGGGGTGAAGTTGTGTAGAGAGGAAATGAAGGAAATTATTGGTATTATATGTGGGAATGCTTGAATGTAGGGGACCATAAAATAATTTTGGTAATATGAACACTGTCCATAGTAACTTTAGGATCTAGACCAGATTACTATGTGATGAATTTTGAACTAAATTGGTTGCATTGATGTGTTAAAGGCATGGAAATTGATTGTGACTTCGATTCTAAGTTAAGGGTTGGTTTGGAACCGAATGAGTTTTAGTTGCGAAGTTAGTCGAAAATAATTATTAATATCTGTTGGTCAAACATGGGTCAAACCTGGTCAATTCCTAGTCAACATAGGAAATCCTAGTCAAACTAGGAAAAAGTCGAATCGATGATTATTATGGGTTCCGGTCTGACCGATTTGTTCTACTATTTATCATCAGACGTGGGATTGGCTAGAGAGTGTGAATAGTTGGAGGCAGCGCTCGAGGAGTATTCCAAGCATTGGAAGACTTAGGCCTAATACTGTCAGTGGACGTTTGTTTTAAATTAAATGCATGTGATTGTTTCATATTTAATGATTGAGTTTAATTTATTGAATCTTAATTTGTGGAATAAATTTCCTTTTATGAATTATTTATGCGAAGTATTTTCGAAAGTGAATATTCTTATTTTATTTGTTAACTTCACTATTTGGAAAGTTACTGAAAATGAAATTTTCGGTGGAATCCTATACATATTTCCTTCTTCTATATTTGGCAATTTTCATTATTTTGGAGAGTTACTGAAAATGAGATTTTCGGTGGATATGTATATGGATATTTATGAGGATAGTATGTATATAAATGCTAACTCGCCATATGTGTTTTTTTCGCCATAATGAGGTGAAATTCCATTATGGTGTGACGTGAGCGTGAGACGCAATCGTCGTAGCCCTATATGAGTGACGCAAGCGTCGTAGCCCTATATGAGTGTAGGAATTTATATAGGGGGTATGCACATATATACACCGTCTTTTCCGCCATAATGTAGCGTTTCAAAATTCCATTATGGTGTGACATGAGCGTGAGACGCAAGCGTTGTAGCCTTGTATGAATTTCTATTTTTCATATATTTTCATAAGAATTCATACAAGGAGTATGACAAGTGTAAATACATATATATATATATATATATTTTGGCCTGAGAGGCTGTTTATTATGAAGTATGGGAGACTAGCTAGGCTAGTCACGTTTTTGTTAATTTTTAAGTTAAAAGCTTTTGAGCTTGTCGCATGCATCATAGCTTTTCTAAATAGATTAAATTGGGAAAGCATAAAGACTTGTTTTTTTTAAACTTTATTTTTGTCCACTCACTCTAACGTTTTCAATTGCTTCTCCCCTGGGCCCTTCGGTTTTAAATGCCTAGTTTGCAGGTTAGCATAGTTGAGGTCGGGCGTATATGGAATATATCGAGGCATAGTCCATCATATAGCTTTCTTTTATTTTTATATTTATTTTTTCTTCATTGTTAGAATTGCTCTGAACCTATGAATTGTTGGATATGAGATTATTATTAGATTAGTAAATAAATTGGGAGGTGTTGTGATTGGGGGAGCACGAAGGCTCCAAGAGTATATAAGATTGGAGATGAAATTTTTAGAAGTGTTTGCAAGTATTTTTAGGAAGGATTGTCCATTTTCAAGAGAGGTTATGCCGAATTTTAGATAAAATTTCCTTTAGAGGTGGTCCCCGCAGGTTTACTTTGAATTTCAGGGTGAAATTCGAGGTGGGTCCTGACAAATTCTCTAGAATGTCCTGTGCAATAATACGTTGAATGTAGCTTGAACAAGGACTAGATGCATTGCTTGGACACCAAGTTGAATCATGGCAAGGGATTCCTTCCTTATTCTGCCGCAAATCAAATCTTCTCCTTGCTTGGTGTGCAATTAGGGTACCTACAAAGGAGAGAAAATCAGATTAATAAGGTAGGAATAATCGGAATTGAAATGGTAAAGTTAAAGGAAAGAATCTCCTTTATTTTTTGATTTATATTGCACGCAAAATCCCTTGATTTAGGACGATTTCCTAACCCTAGAATCCCTTGATCACGGTAAAATCCCAAGGGATTTGCCGTCCTTCTTATACACGTCCAAAAGAAATCCTCTTTCATGTTAGGTTAGGGTTCCTAGCTTCACATGGCGTCCCTGTCTCATGAGGAAAGAAAGTTTCTCAAAATGAATAAGGAAAGGCAGAGCATGAAAGCTTTATAAGTAGTAAGTTTCCTAAATCAAAATGAGAAAGTTTCTTAAATGAAATAGGCAAGTTTCCCGTTTCAAATCAGGAAAGTTTCCCAAACGATTTATCCTTTGATTTACTCATTTTTGCGACTTATTGAGACTCCTTGTTGCACCGGGAATCCTCATTTGACCAGGATTCCTATCAATTCTTGCCTTTTAGCCTTCTTTTATGTAATGTTGCCTCTTTCGACCTAAAACATTGAAACAAGCTAGAAATGGCATTATTAAGAACATAATGAAGCTAAATAGGGTTGGAAATATGTTAATATCGTAGCATAAAATGCGTCTATGAAGTGACACTTCAACCAAAACCCCAATTCCCATACAACAACCCTAGCCTCAATATAGGCCTAATGCCCAAACAAGGGTTTAACAATAGTCTGCCACCAGCAACTAGCGTATGTTGACATGCCACCGGCAACCTCCAAACTGATCCTAACAACCTCTAAATCGATCCTAGCGCTTGCTGAGAACTCCTCCGATAGGTACTTGTCTTCCTCCACAAATATGTCGTCATCTTGGAGAACTTGCCCAAAGCCATGAGTCTTAGATTCGATAACCCTCCATTGATTCACGACGATCCAACCACCACCCGAACCAGTGACATGGCCATGGCCATGTCGAGCCTTCCGACCTGCTTGATGCCAAAGGCCGACGCCCGACACCACGTTGACAAAGCCGGCTTGGCCTGACGCCACAGAGTTGCCGTCGTTGATCTCACTTTCACCAACAAACTCATCAACGCCGAAACGATCAAGACTGAGGAGAAGAAAACACAACCGAACCAAAAATAGATTGGTGCACAAAGAAGACGACGGGAAAGAAACCCACAACCTCCATCACATAAAACACCATAACAAATGGAAGATCCTTTTCTACCAGTAATAAAACCATAGACATATGCCGCCAACGACAAACCCTAGCTAGCAGAGAGCCTTTCATTTTGTTTAGTTGTTTAATGAGATGGTTAATGTGTGAGTGATATGCATGAATTCATGGATGAAATGTTTCTATTATATAAATTTAGTTGGTTAATTCGAGTGTAACGTGTGTATATAAGGGGTTGTGAACTTACCACATGTTACTCCTCTTATTATTATTTTTGAATAGTACGAAAATTTGATTGACCAAAGATAGAGGTTACATTGTAAAATAAAAAACTTTTTCTCCTAAACCTAGAACGCACCTCACACGCGCAAACCTCTGACTTTTGTCGACGGCTTCTTTTCCACCTGTCCGGCTGTGCAATGGCGTTGGCGTTGGCCTCCGGCCTCGTCGAAGTTCATTTATTGCGGTTGGACAGACCGTCAATATAGGAGCTTGCTCCGATGATTGGTTGGGTCTGTGTGGGTGCAGGTTTTCTTGTTTTCAGTCGATGGTGGCGGTAGTACAAGTGGAGTCTTCGTGGACGATTATGATGATAGATCATATTCGGCCGGAGCTCGCTGCAAGAATCGTAGATCAGACCCGATCTAGAATTTGGTTTTGTGATCGGATCCTTGTGGATCTTGCCGGAGATTCAGCCTTGGATGATTGGGAGTGGGTTTCGGTAGGTGTAGTGGAGGACGGCGGGGGGATGGTTTGTGGGCTGTGGCGGTTGGGGGTTGTGGAGGTGGGGGTGTTACTGCGGAACCAGGTCAGGGGCGGTGCTTCGAAGAAGGTCGAGATCCGAAAGCAGCGGCGTGACTGGGTTACGGACCCGCTGGGGAAGAGGCGGCTGCTTGTCCAACAGTTGGGTCGGGCTAAGATTAAGGGCTTAACCTGATGGGCCCAAGTCCAGTTACGGGCTTGTTTTGGTACTATTAGAACATGGGCTTGGAATTCCATACTAGGTCCATTCTATTTTATTATTATGCTTTCTTATTTAGTTGTTTCAATTCTAGTTCTAAGCGGCTTTATGTCGCAAATAATTCTCTATCACATTTTGATAGGGCGTGAATGGTTTTGTGCCGGTCTATGCACCTTGTGTGCCTCATTTGCTCTAGGTAGGTGGCGCGTCCAATAGAAGATGCTCACAACAAAGCCCAACAAGAGTCCACTACCATCTCCAAAGTTTGCAGCTCTCATGCCGGTGTACTGCCTTACCTTCCGGTTGCCGCTGTCATGCCATGCCATGACCCAAAGCCGACCAAGACACACACCGTCGCTGTCTTGCGCCCAAGCCATCATAGAAGTTCACAACCTGCGAAACACCGCCCTGGCTAAGTTCTTTTAGAACCACAACCATGCCGAAGGCACAAAGGCATGAAACTCGCCAATGCCCTAGACGTAAGCCATCCACCACCACAGAAGCCACTCTCCTTGAGAGAAAGACCATGGACCATGCCTCAGCCATCAACTAATCCTTGAGTCAAGATGCATCCCTCTAGATCTCTCCGAGCAAGAAGATTGCAGATCCTGTCCGGCAGCAGACCCTGAGGCAACGACAAGGCCAAGAGGCCCGCCGAAGCGCTCGGGCACCACCGAATGAGGTTGGATCTGAAAGTTTTGGGAGCGATAACACTTTTTTTGATTTTTATTGATGAATTAATATCTCGCTAAATTCTCAAGGCCTGTAAAGACTACACACATTTAGTTTGTTTTTATAAGACGCTCGTTTTTCATGAAAAAAGAAAAAAGAAAAAAAAGTAAATGAATAAAAATCAAAGTTGGCAAAATATATAAACCTCCCGTCGGGGACTCTGGCACTCTGCTTAATCAAAGTTTTGCTTCTTAAAATTTGCACTTTATCTTACGATTTACCTACAAAGATATTACAAGGTAAAACTCAAGTAATTAAAGTTTCTCTATGTTTTCAAAGGGATCGTATGAGATTTAGACGACAAGCCACATGAAGAAGGCAGACCAAAACGTAAGCGCTACAGAAGCAAGAACATAAGTCCATAGCATGATAACTGAACACTCCTTCTCTCCTGCTCCGAACAATTGAGTGATGGTTGCTGCCATAACATGATGGATATATGTTAACAGACATGATCATCGAGAAACAAATGCACATTGCAATTTCTGGTGTGTGTGTGTATATAAATGGTACCTATGTTCACTGCAGGTGGGAGTGAAAATTGAAGGAGAAGAACAAACAGATACAACGGATCAGAGTGTACTAAGCCAAATTTCATTGCCCCTTTAACGATCAATATGCCGGTGAGAGGCAGCGCAACATAACGAACAATGATGACGCCGATAACGAGAGAAGTTTGTATCCCAGACCCTCTTAGACCTGAAAGGAAATGGTGCATAGATGGAACTTTTCAGTTGAACTCAAAACTAAGTATGCCTAATCATGAAAGCCGGACTCTGTGGATGGAGTTATCCATTACCTTTAAGAAGGTTTCCTCCTATAATCAGAGTGACGGTAGGGATAGCTCCACCACTGCAATCATTAAGAGAGCATTAGTTTAAAGACTATAATGTCACGGAAAAATAACAAAGTACACACAAATGGAATCGACACCAGATAATGAACTCTTAGCACTCATTATTCTCCTATATATCCGAGTAATTAAGATTATGTTAAAATAAATATGTATATAACATATACGTACGATGGACCAAACATATATTTTCCCTAGAATCTCATAGCTAGGAGCTACATCAAAGTGCTAAACCCCTGGAGCTGGAGACAGTTTTTGCATAAGTTTTATACCCCAACAAGGAAACAGTGTCATTAATCACCCGTAGAGGAGCGCCATCATCTATGAATACTTTTCGAACGGGAGGGACGACTCCGATTACAAAGCCGATGATCTATATTGAAAGAAAAAAAAGAATTATAAACTCTATCAATGTGTCGATAATCATAGAAAGGGGAAAAAGGAACCACATAGATTGCATTTCTCAAATTAAAGGTTATACCGCTGCAACTATTGAGGGGGAAAAGATCGTTTCTAGATTGAGCTTCTTAACCACCTTCATTACACGGTTCTTTAGTTTGCCCGGAGGTGCCATGATCTGCAGCAATGAAATATAACAAGAAGCTTGCATTATTATCGAAACTTAATATATAGCTTGCGACATACGTACATACTATCGTATATACATATGTCAATTTCCTGTCAGCTATTTGGAAAAGACTCGAAACTTTACAAATAAGTATATTTGTAGTTGAAACTAGTTGACATCACAGTATTAGACTATTAGAGTGTTAGTGTACACTCTAAATAGATGAAAAAATACATCCAACAATTCATATAAGAAAAAAAAAAAAGGACAATGCCCATTAGCCCTAATTTTAAGAATTTTATTTTCACAAACAAAATCAGATTTTAAAATTCCCAAGAGTCAACTTAAACAGGAAAAAGACAATTATACTCTTAATGATTTAAATAAACTATAATAGACCATTATTATTATTATTATTATTTAAATAAATAAAACTTTTTATTAAATAACTCACACACCCTTACATATGTCAGCGAGGTTTGAACTCATGACCTCAACGTTGTCAGTTAGGCTACCTAACCAACTAGGTCACGGCTCACCGACGTATAATAGACCATTATAAGAATAATAGAAGGTCTATTTTGAAATAAATATCTATGACCGGATTCTTGCACACCAATGACCGTTGACCGTGACTCCGGCAACCGTTGACCAGAATCCGACGACCGTTGACCGGGATCCGACGACATTGACCGGAGTTCGGTGACCGTTGACTGAACTCCGATGACCGTTGACCGGACTCCGACGACGGTTGACCAGTCTCCGGTGACCGGATGTCTATTGAGGGCAGTAGAAGGTTTATTGGGGGCAGTAGAAGGTTTATTGGGGGCAGTAGGACCTCCTATTGGGGCAGTAGGACCACCTATTAGGGTCAGTAGGACCCTTAAACTTAACCGTGCTTTAGTCACTTATAACATGTCCCTATTGGGGCTGTATGACCACCTATTGGGGGCAATATGACCACCTATTGGGGTCAGTAGGCCACCTATTAGGGGCAGTATGACCTCCTACTAGGGTCAGTAGGACCCTTAAACTTAACTGTGTTTTAGTCACTTATATCAGGTCTTTATTGGGGGCAGTATGACCACCTATTGCGGTCAGTAGGGCCTCCTATTGGGGTCAGTAGGACCTTCTATTGGGGGCAGTATCATTCAAAATGGAAACCAAGTTCTTGTACACCCAACACTGTTTTCTTAAAAAAAGAAAAACTAAAAAATTGACACGAAAATAAGCATAGCATAAGAGAGACTTCAAATCCAACCATTCTATGTATCAATTATAGCTATTTAAAAAATCTTGACATATAAATAAATCAAGTGGTCAATTAGAGGCTTAGAGGGGCATTCCCATCTAGTGATACCATACAAGTCTTCCCGGTATATTCAACCATATACATATAAACCAGAAAGAAGTACCAAGTCCTAACAGCTATAGTAATGGAATAATCAAATAGAAATAGTTAAGGTAAAGCAAAATGAGAGAAAGATGCAGGGAATATATGATTTCTACTATAGATTGAGGGCACATGAAAGCTTACACAGTGGACTACTCCACACAAATTTGCAAAGCGAAATCAAAAAGCCAGAAGAAATTAATTAAGAAAGGATTAAGAAACCCCTAAGAAAACATTGTCTGTTTAAAAAAACTTAGCTAGCTAACTCATATCCACAATCCACAATTTTCACTTCATCATATCAAATCAGATCAAACCCTAACTCCAATCCATCACACATCAAATCAAACCAAAGCATTCAAATTCCCAATTTCTCCGGGCAAAGTCTTCATCTTGTTGAACGAAAGGCCCAAATACTCCAAGCTCTTCAAGCATCAAATCTCCGGCGGTAGAAAAGTTATAGAGAAATAACATACCGATAGCTTAGTCAGGAGCTTGAGCCCGGCGACCTAGATAAGAATTAGAACCGCCGAGCACAGGGACGTGACTTTGGAGAGCTCCAGCTCCTTCAGCCCTTGAACTTGTGCAGCGGCAAGCCGTCGAACTCCGGCGACGAGATCCTCAGGCATTCGAGGCTCACCAAGTCTCCTGGACTAGCCAGTCGACATTGATGGAGGTGGGCTTCGCCGGCAGCGTCGTTGTCGGGTCTGTGTCAGCGACGTCGTCATCGAGCAGAGAGAGAGAGAGAGAGAGAGAGTAGATACGAATGAGGGGATGGAAGAAAGAGAAAGAGATAATAAGAGGCAGGGGTAATTTGGTCAGGAAAAAAACACAAAAGGTTAAAAATTTTGTTAGTGAGAATAGATCTGTTAAGAGTGTATGGGTTGATGGGAATATTGAAATCTGTTTTTGTTAGTGGGAAAAAGATCCCCAAATTTAGGGCTAGTGTGAATTTTCCTAAAAAAAAAAAGTAGCTTAAAGTCTAAACTTCTTCAAAAATGTAAGAAAAGGCCGTACTATCAATATTGTCGGTTGAATATTGCTGGAGGAACCATCTTTTTTGGTAATACATGCATCACATCTTATGTGAGAATTGAAGTGACACAATATGCACGACACAATATGCACGCCATTTAAGAATAGGTTCGGCTTTGTGGTACATATATAAACTGCCGATAAGGTGATATGCAGATGATAACCAAATAGTTGGTTCACCGAACATTAGAGTATTGGCAACAATACCACTGTTGGAATAGCTAGGCTTTTACATTAGTAATGGAAAGAAAGCAGAGGCTCAATGCAACTTGGTTTTTTTTTATTGAAATTAACTTACTTGGTTTGTTATGGAGGATCTTTCCAAAGATTGGATCGTGTCTTGATCAAGAGTGTTTCTCTTTGAAGCTATCCTCATAATATTATAAACATAGGACCACAAATAAACAGCAGATATCTGGCGAACAAATGGGATTGAAATTAAAAAATTATGATAAAGAAAGAATCTAGAAAAATAAAATAAGCAAACTAGAGAAGTATACCGCCATTGAAAGTGAAGCATATGCCATTCCAGAAGTATAACAAACATCAGCAGCTCCAAATGGACTCCCTTTTTCTTTACAAACAGCCGGAATTATAATGAGGAGCAAGTTCCCTAAATTTCCTGCTCAAATCCACAAGCAAATTTATATTACAGAAATATTTCTGTATGCTGATCGATTTCGGAGGTATAAAAATTTTGCCATTCATCTTTTGTGGACCTTTCTCTTTCTCTCTAATTTCTTTTCTTTTATAACAAACATTTCATATTGACAATTCAAATTTACCAGCAGCACAGAAACCCATAATAAGGCCTCGCAGATGTGGAGGAGTTCTTGTTAATAAGTTGAGTATCCATCCAAATATTGAACCAACAACAAAGGTCAGTAGGATGTTCACAGGCATGAACCACCTATATACATATAGCTAGGCACATATATAAGTCATTTATAAACGCATGCAATAGTACTAGCTCAGAAATCAAATTAAATTGTAAAATCTCACTACTAAACGAAAGACTATTCAACTCACAGCTTGATCATACTGTCATATGTTATGGTCTCAGCAAGGCTGGAACCAACCAAGGCTGGGTTGAACACGAAAAATGCAACCTGTTCATCAATAAACACAATAATATACAGTACTACTCATCAATTCACTTCATTCGATCAGTAAGAGAAATGAAGAAAAAAGAAGTACGCTGGCGGTATACATACACTGTTTAAGTGCTTCCTAGTATCTTCACCCAGAATATTGACGCGTTCTGTAGCAAGATATGAGCCAAGGGCAGTAATCAATAGGGTTTTCAAGACTGGAATGGATGCAGTGATGAAGAGCTGCAAAAGCTTCATCTTCATCTTGTTTCAGCTAAAAGTAATATTAATATTTCCAAAGCAAATTCAAGAATGAGCAACTTATGTTAACCCAAAGAAAGAACACTACTACTTGGTGGTTCCTCATATATTAGACTTATATATACTTGCATTAATATGGAGGACACTGCTGCAATGCGTCACGGTTCACGAACTTAACTGTGGTTGATGCCCCTGGAGGCAATATTATTGCATAAATTCTACGTTTGAGTTGGGTTCTGTCTTTTCTAGATTCCCATATTAAATATCGAGGGGTTAGTAACGAGTCAGCACATGGAGTTATAAGAGCATTTTTAACAGACTATATTTTCTCTACTTTATAACAATTTAAACTATTTAATCGTTATTTAAGAAATAATATTAATGTAATGCTAGCTAAAATAGGGAGTATTGATGCATACGTAATTCAAAAGCGACTAGTCAGAATAACATTTTAGTTAATTTGACTAAAGATGACTAGCATTGCTAAAAATGCTATAAGCGCATGAACCCAAAGGCTCTTTAAACTTGCTAGTGATAAACCAGCGTCATTGTTTGTGCTAAAAAAGGAAAATAAAAGGGTCGCAAAACGGCCGTAGATTTGATCTGGCGCGGCGCCTTGCCGCCTTCCCCATGTCATGCCATTGCAAACGAGACTCAGACACTAGCAAAAGCACCATGTTAAGAATTGAGGAAGAGCAATTAAAACTTAGCTACCATCTATGGTATTGTTTAAGAGGATTCCACTAAACGATTGTAAAGAAAGAGAAAACCGATCAATAGTATCTCCAAAACGCACTTAAGAAATGAAATGGAAAGTGAATTATTCATATATGGACGATGTAAAACGCACTACGTCGATAGCTTTTGGTTTGTGTACATATTTTCAACCTGAGGCGCATGAAACACTGATTTCATAAGCACACGTTCGAAAAGTTTTTGGCTCTTTCATCAAATGTATAATTGTATACTATGAAAAGAGTGGGCAACACTAAAAAGGAAGATCAACTTGCAATTAACAATATCAGAACCCAACAACCGATTGCATATAAGCATACGACGTGATTGATTTTGCTTTCCTTAATTTTAATTTAGACTGAAATTAATTTACAAAATGTGTTCAAGCTCATTAGGTTTGGTCCGGGCCATTTTCCGTTACTATTCTACTGATGAACTCGGGTTCAAGCATGGATAGATTCCGTTACGAGTTGAAAATGATCAAGGTGAGCATCAGTGGTGTAGCTACATGGTGAGTAGGGAAGTCAATTGACCCTTCTCAACATCTTTCCACATCCATTCCATTGTTTTCAGATTTTTACTTATATCTAAGAGTAATATAAACTACTTTACTCATTTTGCCCCTTCAAATGTGATAATAAATATACTTGCTTTTAAGTTTTAACTAGTTCATGAGATCAAAGCAAAACAATGTGTTTATTTCTTTGTATTTATTTTATTTATTTTCTCTCGTTTGTTCTCTTTTCTTAATTTGAGTGGTTTATCTCATACACATATATTAATAGACAAAATATTGGTCACTCCTCTTATTTTTGAGGTTTCGACAGTTTAGTCCTCCTTTTTTTAATTTCGACAGCTCACTCTCATTACTTTTCAATGTCAAACAATTAGGTCCAACAGTCTACTTTCCATCCAATTTTACAGTTAAGTTGTTGAGCTGTCATTTCTCTCATGCCAAGTCAGCTGAATGAAGGGGTAAAATCACTATAACACTCTTTAGTTTATTTTCCCGTTTCTCCAACAAAAGAAGGATGGAAATCCCTCCAAAACAAAAATTGGATGATGCAATTTTTGTTTTCGGTAAATTAGCACTTTATTGATTGGCTTGCTAATTTTGAAGAATATGCAATGTATTTTTGTTGACAATAACAGTATTATGAAGGTATTAAGGAATGTAGGTGAAATTTGTTTTTTATTCAGTTTCCTTTAGTTATGCTTCAGTTTTTTTTTTTTTTTTTTTTTTTTTTTTTTTTCTTGATACAAATTATGCTTCAGTTCTTGAAGCTTGAATTTTAATGACTATCTTGTACAATGATTTTAGAGGGAAATGGTTTCCGTTTTGGAAAGATTTCCATATTTCTTTTGCTGGAGAAGCCAAAGGGTGTTATAATGATTTTACCCTTCATTTTGCTGATTTGACATGAGAGAAAATGACAGCTCAACAACTTAACAGTGAAATTGGATGGAAAGTAGACGGGTGAACCTAATTGTGTGACATTGAAAAGTAACGAGAGTGACCTGTCGAAATTGAGAAAAAAAGAACTAAACTGTCGAAACCTCAAAATAAGAGGATCCGAAGTGACCAGTATTTTGTTCTATATTAATCTATAGTTTCTTCTCGGCTTGACACTACTGGAAAATAACACTTAGGAGGCGGAATGATTTCGTCTCCTAAGTAACAAAATTGGTCTCCTAAGAACTTAGGAGACGGAATTATCGTCGACTAAGATCCGTCGGCTAAGTATCGTGAAGTAGGAACTTAGGCGACGGAATTTGAATTTCCGTCTGCTTGGTGGTTCTTAGGAGACGGAATCGTTTCGTCTCCTAAGATAATAAGAGACGGATTTTTTTAAACAATTATACATTTATACTCTAAGGCGACGGAATCTATTATACATTTATACTCTTAGGCGACGGAATTGATTCCGTCGCTACTTCTTAAAAAAAAAAAAATGATAAAATCCGCCGTAGGCGGCCTCTGCTTTCTTCCAAATCTCAATCCAATCTACCATAAAACCACAATTAATATG
>NC_020495.1:18981686-18985355 GCF_000184155.1 Fragaria vesca subsp. vesca
GGGGGTTTGAAGTATCAAGTTGTGGAAGAAGAAATTAGATGGAGATGGAGGTGGTTTGAGTTTGGAAAGGGGATGGAGATGGAGGTGGTTACGGGAGAGGAAGAGAAAGAATTGAAATGATGAGATGAGATGAGAAGATAGGGTTAGTTATCATTGGATAGGGTTAGGTGGTTTTATTATTTTTAATTTTTAAAAAGAAGGTTAGTTTAATGAGACAAGAAGTTGAAATTTTTGAGAAAAAATTGTTTGAATTTTTATCAATTTTTTGGCGGAAAGACTGCCGCTAATAATTTGGGCACTTAGACGACGGATTGAATATTGTTCCGTCGCCTAAGCGAATAAATTTTTTATTTTTTATTTTATAAAAATGATTCCGTCTTCTAAGTAAATTTTCTGTCTCCTAAGTAGAACTTAGAAGACGGAATATTGTTCTGTTGCCTAAGTCAATAATTTTTTTTATTTTATTTTTTTATAAAAATGATTCCGTCTCTTAAGTAGAACTTAGGCGACGGAATACGATTCCCTAGCCTAAGTGACCACTTAGGCTACGGAACAGTATTTTGTCGCTTAAGTTCTACTTAGGAGACGGAATTAAAACAATTCCGTCTCCTAAGAGCTTTTTTTCAGTAGTGCGATTTGTTTATTATTCGATGAACTCTAGAGATAACAAAAAATTTCTTCCTACCTAAGCCCGTCCAAAGTTTAACCCCTCTTCATATAATTTCTGGATATGCCACCGGTGAGCATAATTCGAAAAGTACATATGCTTTCTATCATTCATTTTTACCATCCACCATTGATCAGAGGGGAGAGGGGCTAATACGACCAACCAAAATTCGAAATGATCGTTCTCAAAACAATCTCAAGATGAAGTACTATACAACTTTCAATCTCATCATGGTACTTCCCCGTAACAAGGGCAAAGAAACGCCCCGTCAAAACTTCTCAGTCGGACTGCGCTCACAGTTTATCAACAAGGCCAACAGTTTGGCTTGACATGGAAATTAACTAGAGGGCAAAGGCCTCCAAGCGTATTCATTAAGCCATTGCCACCCTCTGCTTAAGAGAAAGAAGGAGAGCCTATAGATTTTGATTTTGTATAATATTGAATTCATATGAGTATGGTTATTGGGACCTCCTAATTTACTCATTTAACTCAGGGCCGGTCCTGACATTTTAGAGGCTTGAGGCGAACTACCAAAATGTGGCCTCGTAAAATAATTCAATCAATAGAGCGATTTTTTCTTTTACTTATAAATTAGTTTCATGCATAAATATTATTAAATTATCTTGCATCAATATGAGAAAACAATGAACAAAAAAAGTAACAAAAGAAAACAGAACGGGAAAAAAAAAAAAGAACAAAACGAGCTAGCCCCAAGTTGAGGGTGGAATGAAACAAGGAAAAAAAAAGGAAATAAAGTAGTATATGCAAGATGACTATATATAAATAGACAATATTCTGGCATAACTTAAAAAAAAATAGTAATAATAATAGTCAGAGGTCCACTAAAGACGGTGGCCTGAGGCGGCCGCCACAAACAACTCCCCTCAGTGCCAGTCCTAACCTCTATTTTGAGTTATTGAATGACAGATATCTCCTCTCACATAATTTATATCACTACTACAATCCTTACCTATGACCACATCCATCAAGTGTGGCAAAGTAGGCCAGTAACCACACTTATGTGTGTCCAAGCCTCCATTGCAACAATGCAGCAACACTTTCTAGGTTTGTGGGCAACAGAGCCGTTGCAAACAAATAAAATGCCACATTTGTGTTGGATGTGGGTTAGTTCATACTAGGTAAGAAGCCCGCGCCCAGCTGCGGGTTATGCTACGGGTGTACCACTAATTTGGTTCAACTTACAAAAGTGCAATTCGTCAAGCTCTTTTTTTCTTTTGGGAAGAAATTCGTCAAGCTCATTCAAGTCTTCAAAGGAGGAAAATGCAGGGAATCATATTCATTTGTATAAAAACCTAGAGTTTTGACTTAAATCAAAAGTTTGGGCTGATCGCCAATTAACTTTATCTTCTTCTTTTTTGGAACAATTAACTTTATCAATAGGACATTATTTCATTCAGAGTAACCAAAACTCCCATCTTAATGTATATTTAACTAAATAGAGTAACCAAAACTCTTATGATAACTAAATAGCAGTGAGAACAAATGAAAGGATTTTTTTGAACACTTCTGAAAAGAGGGGAAAAAAAAAAGATACAACAAAACGATCGAGCAATTTGGGGCCTCCTTTTCTGTCCATATGACCCACTTATTCCTGAATCTTTGCTCTTACAGCAGCATTAGCACCTCATTAGCAAATGAAGAGCACAACTTTGTGTCTCCTACTTTCTGCATCTTGGCAAATTCAATGTGCTCTTCCTGCAGAATAAAAGAAAAAGCCATTTAACCAGGATCTCAGCTCATGATGGATCCAATTAATGTTGTTGTTATATTCACCCTCTTTTAAAAGTAGTTCTAAAAAAATAAGAGTGCGGCTATGCTCACAGCTCACACTACTAAATCCTTTGTTCATATTACATTTTCTTTTTGACCAATCAAGTTTCAATTTTACCCTGAAACATTAGAAAAACTGAAGAAAGAAAAAAGATTAAACCTAAAATTGAAACATATATATAAAACATGGATAAAGAATTAGAACACCCAATTCACCGAGACTTGAATGGGATTTCTAGTAAGGGGCCATAAATACAAAAGAAAAGGAAAAAAAATGTAAGAAGAAGAATACTGCAAACAATTTCAATCGTGTTCTGAACAGAAATCCCAAGAAAAAAAAAAAAAAAAGTTCATCGGTACAGAGGTTAGATGACATAGATTTCTGCAAGGGAAAATGATAAAAGGCCGTGTGGGCTGAAGTTGTGCTTTAACTAATATATAAAGGCAAATACTTGTGTGCCTTAAGGTATGGATACCTTAACCACATGGTTGCTTATGATTGGTCCAACTAGATTAATGATGACCTGCTACCTGTTTGACTGGTCATCCAATTTAAATCTCAAACTAACTCTCACTCTCTCACTAACGGGGTTAGTTTCTCTCTCTCTCTCTCTCTCTCTCATTAACGGGTTAGTCTCTCTCTCTCTCTCTCTCTAACTTAAACAATTTGAACACCTTTGTCTCATCGATCTCTCTCTTGTCTCATCGATATGTCAATTTCTTACTAAAATTGATCTCGTTGCAAGAAACTAATTCCTCTTGTATGCTCTCTTGAGATTAAACTCAATGAAGGCAAAAGTTGCAAAGTTTACATTTAACATAAGACACAACTACATTTTTCATAAAAATGGCTACCATTAACATAAGAGAAATCAAAGAAAAGTAGACTCTCTGGAAATCAAAATTGTTCTTGAGATTGAATCAATAATTATAAGTGAAAGTTGCAAAGTTTACATTTCACATAAGACACAACCATTATTTTAATGAGAAATGTCTACCATTTAGATAAGCAAAATCACAAAAAAGTAGACTTTCTGAAATCAAAATTGTTCTTGAGATTGAATCAATAAGGGAAGGTGAAAGTTGCAAAGTCTACATTTAACATAAGACACGTCTACTATTTTCATTCGAAACGCCTACCATTAACATAAGAGAAATCAAAGAAAAGTAGACTTTCTGGAAAATTAAATTGTTCTTGAGATTGAATCAAA
>NC_020495.1:18985375-18987017 GCF_000184155.1 Fragaria vesca subsp. vesca
ACCCTTCCTTTTTATAGTTGATTTCTATAAATAGTAACTTTCGTTTTTAGAGCATAACTATCCCCCCAAAATGGAAACTTACCCTTCCTTTTATAGTTGATTTCCATAAATAGTAACTTTCGTTTTTAGAGCATAACTATCCTCCCAAAATGGAAACTTACCCTTCCTTTTATAATTGATTTCCATAAATAGTAACTTTCAGAAAGTCTACTTTTGCATGTCAGTTAGCTCATGTTATTATTAGACTTAACTCATGTTAATAATAGACTTTACATCTTAGAGTACTTGATTCAACTTTGAAAAACAATCTCAAGAACGAATTTCCAAAAAGTCTACTTTTCTTTGATTTCTCTTATGTTAATGGTAGTCGTTTCTAATGAAAATAGTAGACGTGTCTTATGTTAAATGTAGACTTTGCAACTTTCACCTTCCATTATTGATTCAATCTCAAGAACAATTTTGATTTCCAGAAAGTCTACTTTTCTTTGATTTCTCTTATGTTAATGGTAGACATTTCTTATGAAAAAAGTAGTTGTGTCTTATATTAAATGTAGACTTTGCATCTTTTACCTTGGGTTGGTTCAATGTCAAGAACAATTTAGATTTCCAGAAAGTCTACTTTTCTTTGGTTTCTCTTATGTTAATGGTAGACATTTGTAATGAAAATAGTAAAGGTGTCTTATGTTAAATGTAGATTTTGTATCTTTTACCTTGGGTTGCTTCTATCTCAAGAACAATTTAGATTTCCAACAAGCCTAATTTTCTTTGATTTCTCTTATGTTAATGGTAGCCATTTCTTATGAAAAAAGTTGTTGTGTCTTATGTTAAATGTAGACCTTACATTTTTTACCTTGGTTAATTTGCTTCAATCTAAAGAACAATTTAATTTTCCAGAAAATCTACTTTTCTTTGATTTCTCTTATGTTAATGGTAGACGTTTCTAATGAAAATAGTATACGTGTCTTATGGTAAATGTAGACTTTGCCACTTTCACCTTCCATTTATTGATTCAATCTCAAGAACAATTTTGATTTCCAGAAAGTCTACTTTTTTTTTGAATTCGTTTATGTTAATGGTAGAGATTTGTAATAAAAACAGTAGATGTATCTTATGTTAAATGTAGAGTTGCAAATTTTACCTTGGGTTGATTCAATCTCATGAACAATTTTGATTTGTAGAAAGTCTATTTTTCTAATGAAAACAGTAGATGTGTCTTATGTTAAATGTGTCTTTCGACTTGCAACATTTTCTGTGATATTTTTCATGACAATAGTAGATGTTTCTTATGATAGTTGTAGACAGTCTCAAGAATCATTTTGATTTCTAGAAAGTCTACTTTTGTTTGATTTTGCTCATCTGAATGGTAGATATTTCTAATGAAAACTGTAGATATAGAGAGACTTAACGGAGAGTTAACAGTGTTAGTTTGCTTTAACCTGCTATACCAAGTCAAAACTTGTTGGGTATTCATACCTTAAGGCACACAAGTGGAACCCATATATAAATAGATATTTTACAAAATTTCTTAACTGTAGGTTATATTGTAATATTTGATTAAAAATACTATAGTAAGTAAGGTCAACAAAGTATTGGGTGGCCATAGTCGTACCCTAAAATAAAAGTTTATCACAAATTTTTTTTT
>NC_020495.1:18987037-18988281 GCF_000184155.1 Fragaria vesca subsp. vesca
TACCATTAACATAAGAGAAATTAAAGAAAAGTAGACTTTCTGGAAATCTAAATTGTTTTTGAGATTGAAGCAAACCAAGGTAAAAGATGAAAAGTCTACATTTAACATAAGACACAACTGCTGTTTTCATGAGAAATGTCTACCATTTAGATGGGCAAAATCACAAAAAAGTAGACATTCTGGAAATCAAAATTGTTCATGAGATTGAATCAATGAATATTCACAAAATGAAAATTGACCGTCTGATGTGATCATTATAGTGAAACATGGCTATGGTATAAAATTCAACTGGATTCAACAATGTTCGGTGCTCGATCAAAGCGGTCAACCCTAATTCATCTTCACTTATCACACGAAAACTATCTTACCTACCTCTTCGTGACCTAGTTTGGTGGATTCTTCAACACAATAAAGTGTCACATAGATGAGACATAATCACCCATGTAAAACTTTGGGGACGTTTACCACCCGAGGATAGGGCTCTCCTTATTGAAGCATAAGCGTAAATAGGGTTGACCGCTTCGATCGGGGCCCAAACATTGACGAATTAAAGTGATTTTCCTACAGTAGCCGTATTTTACTATATCGATCACATCCTATTTCATGAGATTTTTGAAAATTTTGCTTCCTCTATATAGTTGGCTCACAAAGTTGTACACTAGCATATAACCTACCAAACAAGTTATACCACATTAGTAAACACGTTATAATTCCGATGACTAAAATTCACAAAATAAAAATTGACCGTATGATGTGATCATTACAGTGAAACAATGCTATGGTATAAAATTCAACTGGATTCAACAATGTTTGGGGCTCAATCAAAGCGGTCAACCCTAATTCATTTTCACTTCTCACACGAAAACTATTTTACCTACCTCTTCGTGACCTATTTTGGTGGATTCTTCAACACAATAAAGTGTCACATAGATGAGACATAATCACCCATGTAAAACTTTGGGGCAGTTTACCACCCGAGGATAGGGCTCTCCTTAGTGAAGCATAAGCGTAAATAAGGTTGACCGCTTCGATCGGGGCCCAAACATTGGCGAATTAAAGTGATTTTTCCACCGTAGCTGTATTTTACTATATCGATCACATCATATTTCACGATATTTTTGAAAATTTTGCTTCCTTTATATAGTTGGTTCACAAAGTTGTACACTAGCATATAACCTATCAAACAAGTTATATTACTTTAATAGGCATGTTATGATTTCGATGACTAAAATTCACAAAATGAT
>NC_020495.1:18988301-18999165 GCF_000184155.1 Fragaria vesca subsp. vesca
TTATTCTTTTTAAAGAGTTAAAGTTTTTTTTATTAAATATTACAATTTCGTGACTCAAACTCACAACCTCCCACTTATTAAGTGGAAACTATGTCACTAGATCAAATGGTACTGGACTTAAAGAGTTAAAATTACAATTAAAAAAAAAAGAACAGAATTTTATTTATTAAAGTTTTATATTGCTAACCATAGTTAGAGAGGATTATGAAAAAAGACACATGGAATGAAATTAAGTGGGTGGGAATTTAAAGTGGGCAAATGCGATGGTCAACAAATTTGCACTCGAACAAAAATATATGATTTTCTTTCTTTAGAATTAAATCATTGTATGCATATGGCTTAATCTTGATAAGTGCTTTCAGCTTATTACTACGCGTAACTGATCGATTAAATTCATTAACGTTGCCTTTTATATAAAATTGTTATCAGTATTGACTCAGCATACAACAATGTTAACATTAAAACAAAATAGACAAGGATCATCTTCTTCTTGACTCTGCTAGTGCTTGTTTGTCCTTGAGTTTTAATATCATCCGTTGATTCTACATTTCATGATTTATAAACCTTCATCAGCACTTCACATTTAATTGACTATGCTTACGGCGTTTGATTTCGGTTTTTCCGTCATCGATTTGTCTTCTTTCTCCATTGGCCATTGCTCTCTTCTCTTTGTTCTCCCTTCTCCAATTTTGTCTACTTACTTGCTCCAGAAATTTTATTTTCCCGGATACCTAACACTAGAATAGGTATGTGAGAAGGGGTTGATAGAGAAGAGGTGAGTTTGTGTTATAAGAGAGCAAAGTCGTTGATGGGTTTAATTGTATTTGTCGTGGGGCGGAATCGATGACGGTTTCTGGGTTTTATCAGTCTCCTCCTTCTAATCATATTCATCTTCATGTTGATGGGTATCATGAAATATCTACTTGAGTCATCAATCATCGAAATCTAGATATACTAGATGAATGATTCCATCCCTTAGATTCTCATCAACTCAATGTTTCTTTCCTTATCTTGAACCCAGTAGAGTATAAACAACAAATCTGCATTCTGCTAAATCTTTTCTTCATTTTTCTTGTTGTCGAAAATAATGCATACTATTTACTTAATCAATGAAATTACAATCCAACGTGATGAGTTGGGTTCTTTATATGATACATCTCGAGTTGATTTTTTCCTCTGTTGTTTCGAGTGAATGTAATTAAACAAAAATTAACAGAGTGAGAAGAAGAATTCTTGCAAAAAGAAATGTAGAAAGATTGAGCGAAGAATAGATGATTTTTTCTTCAATGGATGATGAGAATAAAGTAAAGCTGAGGTGAGGTTTCTAGGTAAATTCGATGAAGGGGAATTAATCCTCTGTTTTTGTAAACAAAGAGACTGAAATATCAGCTTTTGATCTAGGTGAATTTACTCTTCCTTTTCCCTTTCATAGTTTCGGAAAATTCTATAATGTGTTAATATGTGATGCATTAACTTTTTAAATTGACTCCTCAAACTAGTAATATTAGTCCTCGAAGTTGTAATACGAGTCCTTAAAGTTGTAAAATTTTCTAGTTACAATATTACTAATCATGTGTCCTTAAAGTGGTAAAATATGTGCTTAAAGTGGTAATTGAGTTCTCAAAGCAGTGACATAGCTACATGGTGAGTAGGGAAGTCAATTGACCATTCTCAACATCTTTCCACATCCATTGTTTTCAGATTTTTACTTACATCTAAGAGTTATATAAGCTACTTAATTTACTCTTTTACTCATTTTGCCCCTTCAAATGTGATAACAAATATACTTCCTTTTAACTTTTAACCATTTCATGAGATCAAAGCAAAACGATGTTTTTGACCAGAAAAAAAAAGAAAAAAAAAAAGCAAAACAATGTGTTTATTTGTTTTTTTTATTTTATTTATTTTCTCTCGTTTGTTTTCTCTTCTTATTTTGAATGGTTTATCTCATACACATATATTATCTCTAGTGTCTTCTCGGCTCGACTTGTTTATTATTCGATGAACTCCAGAGATAACAAAAAATTTCTTCCTACGTAAGCTCGTCCAAAGTTTGACCCCTCTTCATATAATTTCTGGCTACGCCACTGTCTCAAAGTGATTAAAAAAAAGTTGTTACAACTTTCTAGACTCAATTACCACTGTCTCAAAGTGATTAAAAAAAGTTGTTACAACTTTTTAGACTCAATTACCACTTTAAGAATAAATAAGGACTAATGTTGTAACTAAATTTTTTTACAATTTTAACAACTCATATTACAACTTTGAGGACTAATATTACTACTTTGAGGACTTATTTTACAACTTGAGGACAAAGTTGATGCATCACATGCATTAACACACTACTCTTACCCCATAGTTTTACCCATCATTTTGACCATATGAATAAGGAACTATTCAATGCTCTTCAACATCCATTGAATACGGTTCAAAACAAGGAACTATTCCAATGCGGATTAAGCAGCGGCTGAGTTTCTCCTTTAGGCTTGGAGCAACTTGTCACAATCAACATTTCAACCATATATGATCATGTATATATTAAAACGAAACCCGCTTATTTAGTTCATCTTAGTCCAATTCCAAAAACATAAATGCAATCAAATATTTATCGTCATCATAGAGGTTACGACATCTTATGAACGGACCATTTTTTTGCAGCTTTCTTGGCTTATCCTCCATAAGTTTGGTTGTTAGAAGGTCTAATTTATTCCCCATCGATGCTCTTCAACATCCATTGAATATGGTTCAAAACAAGAGATCATTTCAATGCTCTTCTTCACTTGATGGATTAAGCAGCGGCTGAGTTTCTCCTTTAGGCTTGGAGAAACTTGCCACAATCAACATTTCAACAATGACAACAACTGAGAGGATGATATTGGGTATCTGATTAAGAAGAAAATTTTAATCTAAGAGAGATTCTGAGGCAATCTCCTTCAAAAAGGTAGCATCAGATGTCGATGCACCCTCTTCTAAAAAGGCAACATCAGATGTCGATGCAACCTCCTCTTGGGGCTCAGCAACCTCAGTTTGCGCAGCAACAACCTCAGTTTGGGGCTCAACCTCAGTTTGCACAGCAGCAACCTCAGCTTCGGGCTCATCCCCTGAGGTTGCACAGCTGCAACCTCAGGTGATGAGCCCCAAGTTGATGTTGTTACTGTGCAAGCTGGTGTTGTTGTTGGGACCTGAGGTTGTTGCTGCGCAAACTGAGGTTGTTGCTGCGCAAACTGATGTTGCTGCGCAAATTGAGGTTGCTGAGCCCCAAGAGGAGGTTGCATTGGCATTTGATATTGCCTTTTTGGAAGAGGGTGCATCAGCATCTGATGCTGCCTTTTTGAAGGAGGTTGCCTCGGAATCTGTTGCTGCTGAAAGGGAGGAGGGTGCCTCGCCATCATTGCCATGGGCTGAGAGGAGAGAAAATTAAAGTTGATGTTTTCTTCAATCATGAAAATGTAGTGTTCTAAAGCCTTTTCTGGAAACAATCCTAGCATCTCTCTCGCTAATGTGCATCGAGGTACCATGTTTTGGGCAACCATTTCCTTTATTTCCTGGAAACAATCCTAACATCTCTCTTGCTAATGTGTGTCGAGGTACCATGTTTTGGGCAACCATTTCTTCTATTTCCTTTATGTTTACAATTTCTTTTGCTCTACCATTTACCTTAACTTTGTTTATTTTGATGTTTTTGTGTCTTTGAATTTTCTCGTTCAAGTGCTCAAGCACATCCTTATAGTAATAAACAAATCCTAGTATGAGATTTGTTGCATAAAATGTGAAGAATTCTTGGATAAATAAAAATAATAGTTTTCGGCTATGATCATGTATATGTTGAAACAAAACCCGCTTATTGTAGTTCATCTTTGTCCAATTCTAAAAAACATATATAAATGCAATCAAATATTTGTCATCATCATAGAGGTTATGACATTCTATGAACGGACTAATTTTTTGCAGCTTTCTTGACTTATCCTCTATAAGTTTGGTTGTTATAAGCTAATTTATTCCCCCATCGCTTCTAACTTTTCCAAATTCACATATGGACTTGATATTTTGAGGCCAGACTTTCTTTCCACAGTGTCTCGAAAATTCTTAGGACTAATATCGTTTGACGACACCTCATTCTTTACCAAGACCTTTTTACCGTTACGCTCTTGAGCCTTTGTCTACAAGCCCCATAAACAGAACTATAAGTATGCAACACTAAAAACATAACAAAAAAATACTCTAAATGTAAATTAACATTCCTTAAAAGGTGTTGCCTTAAGATTATCATCGTTCAATATATGACATGAAGAATCAACTAAATCTTCCTTCACATATGGTGTTTGAAACACATGTTAATTATGTTGAAAATCACCAAGTTGTTCCTTTGCATTGACATTATTAATATGATTATATCCTGCTTTCTCCTTAAGTTGCTCCACACTATCGTTTACTTCATTTACTTTTTTCAAAATATCCTCTTTCAGCTCTCCTAAAGCCTTAGTAATCATGTTATCAAACACATCTTTGAGTTGTTCATTTACTGCTTTGATAGATTCCTCTCTAATTTGCACCACAACATTTGGAATAATGGTAGCAACAACACCTTTCACATCTTGTTGGAGAAAAAAAATGACATTGTAGATTTTGTTTAATTGTTTTTATTATTAAAAGAAAACAAAATATAAAATGAATGACAGTATGCAAAATGCAATGAGGTTACGAAGAAGAGTTTTGTTTAGCTCTAAGGTTTATAGTCACAAAATGAAGACTTAGAGACTAATGAACAATGCAAAGTAAAACTAGAACCCAACAAAGCAAATGTAAAAACTACATTTTGACAACCATTGAGCAAAGGCAGCATTGCTCAATATATATAGGCTGATATTGTGCTCTAAACAAGTCAGGTACAAAGGCTAATGAGGTACCACAAGAGGGCAGACACGAGGGCCAAAGCAAGGAAAGAGTTTTGGACTTTCGTCCTTGGCCAAACTAAGTCCAAAACTCTGAAAGGGAGAGGACATATGCAGCTGTCCTAGGCCAAAAAAGAAAAAACAAAACTTTCCTAAACAATGTTTGATTTAAAAGCAAAGGACAAAAGGTTTTGCAAACTTTTTCAAAAGTATAATATCAAATTGATAAAGCAAAGCATCTTTTCCCTGATATCAAACAAAGATAGCTGCAAAATTGGTTTGTGTATCACAAACACAGTTGTAGCCTTAAAGCTCTTAAACCATGGGTCACGGTTTTAGATGAAGGCATCAAACCCGACTAATTTGAGCACCAAGGCAAGACCTTTATTCTTGTTGTCAATTTGAAATTCAAATTAGAATCTCAACCAGACATAAGTCTTAATTCAACAAGGGTAAAGAAAGTTAACCCTAAGACAACATAACAAAATATCGAAAAGCTGGAAACCCAATAATTCAACACATCGAAAAGTTAACCCTAAGCAATGTTGTTATCCTCAGTGAAAATCCAGAAATGCACATGCATGATTTTACCTGAGTTTATGTTGGTTCTTCTATTTCTTCAACTTGTTCTTTAGTTGTGAAAAACCAATCTCCTAATTGTTATAGGCTTCATAGGTTGTATTTTGTTTTATATAAGGATTGCCAACAACTTTATACTTTCATTACTGTCAGTTTCACAATTTCTTTTGAAGAAAGGGAATTTGAGCGGGAATTAGATTGCATTGTTTAATTTAAGAAGACCATTAGTAACTGAACGTCTTTATCAGCCTTGCCTAGAATATACAGTTTCATCTAACAGACCTACTCTCTCAAATTTCATTTTCAGAAACATGTTTGTCCAAAAATGCCTTGGCTAGATTACTGAAGCTGACACTTGCTCCTTCAGCAGCGGCATATCTCTTCATGATGTCAACCACTTCTGGCTTCATAATCTCTTCCTTATTAGATGTGTTGCAGAGATAATATAGTGATCCAATTGCATAGTTCACGGTGTTTCTAACAGGCAGTGGCGGATCTACATACAACGTTGGTGGGGCTCAAGCCCAACCAAGATTTTCAAAATAAAGTTTTCATCATATACGGCCATATCATATCATCAGCTGTAGCAGGAGTGGCTTAGGTATTTTGTCAATGTCAAGACCACCCCAGTTCGAACTAGACAATGGTCATACAATAGTCTTCTTTTTCTTCTTTCTACCCAAACTGGTTGTCTTCTTTTCTCTTCTTTCTACCCACACTGGTTTTTTCTCCTTTCTCCCCTAGCACATTAGCCTTAAACTGGAGAAGGGGCTTCGTTTTTTTCTTTCTTTCTTGGGTCAAACTGGAATATAATGACCTTCTCTTCTGTGTAGTTGGTCTCTACTTTGGGTGATAATTTTTTTTCTTAAGATGTTATGTCTTTTTTCTATGTAGGTTGCAAAGAAACATTAATTTGTTGTACTTTTTATTTTCATATGAGATTCTCACTTTCATTGAATTGATTAAACAGAAGTGCAGACAAGTTCTTAATTTTTGTGTCTCAAAATAGTGTACGTATAAAGGTATAATATATTTTTGTTTAAAATTGGTATATTATAAATTTTTTTATCAAACAAAAAAGAAAATTCAAGTCCACCCGGTTCATGAATCCTGGATCCGCCACTGCTAACAGGGCTTGATAGACATTGAATAACAAGGGGTATCCCACCACTCTGGGTGACAATTGCTGCATTGGCTGGATCAGGGCAACAGTTGCAGATTCCGCCTACCCCAAATTCCAGAAGCTTCTCATTTGGTTCTGTTATGCGGTCCAGAAAAAGTTCCACCACATTGAGCTGGCGCAAATAGGTATAGTTGTAAGGATCATAAGCAAAGTTCGCCAGATTAGCAACAATCTTCTCTTTTGATTCTTCACTGGTAGTACTCTGAAATTGAGTCACCACTTCCTGAAGGTATTGTAGCCTTGAAGTACCATATCTTCCAGTTCGCTCTTCTTGCCTCCTATCATTGGTAAACATCTGTTGAGTTGGTGAACCTCACTGACCTTTTGCTCAGTAAAGTCCTTGCTTAGTCATGCTCAGTAAAGCCCTTGCTTAGTCACGTAAGTCTGAACACGATTGCCTGAAACAAATGAATTTGGTTAGCATGCAAGCCTAACTATATAAAGAGGCTTTTGAGTCTAGTTAAGGATGAACTCTGCCCAAGTGGATTTTTCGAACTCAAAACATCAAATAGATTAGAATCAACAAACTACATAAGGAGCAAAGAAATACAATTCAATTCCAATGAAGCGATAACTAGTATGTAACGTAATTAAGTTGTTTTTTAACACTAGTGCCTACCTAAAAGACCTTCTATACAACCCAGTATGGCATACAAGCCTTGATTGGGTAATCATCTTTGGTTACTGAGGTCATTTTTTCATGCAACAGTTGCAGCAATCATCAATTATGATCTGACAATATCTATACATGATGGAACTACATGTACAACGGGATCCAACAAAATGAATACAGCACAGCAATCCCAAACTGGGCCCAAGTCTGAATGTTTAACACTTGATTAAATGCGCCTGTTCAAGCCTTCACCGCATGGACACTTAAAGGTGCCTGCTCTCAGTGCATGTTCTCACTTGAAATTTCCATTTCTATCCTAAGGGCAATTTTCCTGACATATCTCCCCAGATTGTCTATGGGAGCCTGGGAGGTATCGCCCGAGCAACAACCAATATCCACCCAACTAAACCCCACTTCTTTTCTAAATCTCCTATCTATCATAGAGTTCCTTATGTTGGAACCGAGATAAATAGAGTTCCTTATGTTGGCGCCAGTCTCCCATTCCCGTTCTCTGCATACAAGTTTAACAACAACACATAAGAACCTGGTTTACTTGGCCCAAATCCCATCAAAACGTCTGCTGCTCACTGAACCCAAGAAAGCTTTGCAACAGAGAACACCATGTCTGTCCTTAAGTCCCAATACTAAACTATTCTAGAGGAGATGGTTCTGTCTAATTACCGTTCACCATTTATTGAAAGACCTGAAGGCCAACCTCAACCCCTCCCTTTCTAACCACATGCAGTCGGTAAAGAAAGAAATATGACTGAATCAGGTCTCATCCCTTCTTTTACCATCTCCTTGTATATTTCTGTCACAGAGTTATATGCAGAGAGTACTGCAGCTGAAGCAAATTGATTTCTATGAGGTCTGACACTCGAACACTCTTTGGGACTCGTAAATGCTTCCTCACTTTGCATACATATCTAGTCATACCTTAGATCATTCAATAGTCCAAGCTTTATCAGAAAATAGTGACATTTGTTGGCTGTACTTGAGTGAAATAACCTGAGCACGACCAATTGCACCTTAAGAGACGACCAAATGCATAAATCTTTGGCTTAAGTTCCATAAATGCTAATAAGAATGTCTTTACTGCATCCTAACAAGCATAACCTGACTTCAGGTATGGTTTCTCTATGGTTCAACTCATCAAAAACCATGACAGGGTCAAGCATGGGCTCAAAATACGCATATAGGGTCAAGGATAGACTCAAAATAAGCATATAGGGTCAAGGATGACTCAAAATTAGCATATAAAAGCTATTGCAAACATTATGCTTTGGCAGAAAGCCAGTCATAATGCAAAAGCTGTAGATCATCTGCCTTCTTCATCCAACTTCACAGTCGATATAGCGGATTAGTCCTTCATATTCCAAATTAAAGTTCAACTAAAGGGGGTGTATTGTATATGGAATTAGTGGAAGTTTTAAAGAAGTCTATGGAATTTGAAAGTCTAGGTGTATTCAATACAGACTTTTAAAAATCAATCAAAGTCTGGGTGTATTCAACTAGATTTTAAAAAATCATTATGAATTCCACCAAAGTTCAAGGGTATTCAATTAAGACTTTTTAAAATGAATAGAAGTTCAGATGTATTCAAAATATCATTCATACTTATGGAATTAATAACTCATGGATAATTGTGGACTTTGTAGTGTAAATTACACACACCAAACTCTAATATTTTTCCATCCACTAGAGCAAAGATTTGGAAAAGTTTACGACAGACTTTCTCTTTACATGTGAATAGGTTGATCCTACGATACATCATTTTTTTTAATAATATTGTGTGTTATCAAAGTTCTATTCTACCTATTCTTTTCAATGTTTTTTGAATGTTAACATTTTGTTGTCTTTCAATTGTAATGCTTGGAACCCTCGATAACCTAAATATTATCTACTAACTCTTGATATTAGAACCACATGATTATATTATTATATTTGCGTATATGAATTAAATTTGTGAATATCTAATATCCCACTTTAGAACATGTGTCTTTGGTTTACGTACAAGTATGCGTGTTGTTAAGTTAATATAACCTTTTTTGTTACCTATGTTTATGTATTTTAATCAAATATTACAACTCTATGCATCGAAATTAGATAGATGAGCACTAAACTTATAATCGGTGTCATTATGTGTGTCATTACATCTTTATTTATTTATTTTCTTTCCTGTAACTTTGTAAGTATTGAGAAATCTACATAAATCATTCAAATGAAATCTGTAGATTTCAGAAATCAGTGAAAGTCTGTGATTAAAAATCGATGGTTTTAAGAAATCAGTGAAAGTCTATGAACTTTTCAAAGAGTCTGTAGACTTTTCAAAAAGTCAGTTGATTAAAATAAGTCGGTATGAATCCAAATCATATAATCGGTGTCATTATGTGTGTCATTACATCTTTATTTATTTATTTTCTTTCCTGTAACTTTGTAAGTATTGAGAAATCTACATAAATCATTCAAATGAAATCTGTAGATTTCAGAAATCAGTGAAAGTCTGTGATTAAAAATCGATGGTTTTAAGAAATCAGTGAAAGTCTATGAACTTTTCAAAGAGTCTGTAGACTTTTCAAAAAGTCAGTTGATTAAAATAAGTCGGTATGAATCCAAATACAATACACCCCCCTAAATAGATATGCATTAGACTAACATTCATTCATAATCAAATTTCCATATACCCAAATGATTGCAAGGTCTCCAAAGCAAAACCAACTAACCTTACAACAGATTCCGAAGAGGAATGCAGAATTGGGGCTTCTGGGTTCCGATGAGTATCAATTTCTATTCCAGAACAAGCACCAGCTTCGAGGTTGGAGCCATAACTACCAGAATAAACACCCAAAAATACCAATCTATATTAAAACTTGATCAAAACCAAAAACTAATCGTATCACCATGTAGAGGAGTATTTCCTAGCTACCTCATGCAGCCCGACGATGACCGATCTTTATTAAGAAATTGGATTGTCTTGTTGGGATTTCTGATTGTGTCTCTGGAACGATCAAGTGTGCTTCCATAAGTTGCGAGTGTTGGGTTGGGGTTTCTGATTCTTGATCTTTAGTCAAAATTTTAAATATTGGGAGTGTGTCTCAATTTCTCCACTGTGTTCCTTACTTCCTTATGCCCTTGTCTTATCAACCAAAACAACCTGTAACCTAGTAAATAGATATTCACATGTAACTCCATTTAAAATAAAATCAAATGAGTAAAATCAATTTCTCCATGTTTCACCGTCTCCCTAACACTCTAATCAATATGTTTTCAATTTGTAGACCTCTTATTACTCATTGTGAAAAACACAATATATAGCAGTGCTATCATATGCACAGAACATCTTCAGAGGCCTGGAATTCTGGAAACAATAGACTCCACCACTTTAGGTCTGCAGAAGAAAACTCTTCAGCCAAAGTCTTTGACAAAGGCCTTCATATATACTCAGCTTGCATGGTGGATGTAGCTATGAGCGTTTGTTTCACAATTATCCAAGCAATAGCTCCATTAGCAAGAATAACAACTTAGCACTCTTCAGCTAGCACTATGTAATTCTGCTGTGAAAGTCCAAGTAAGCATCTTTTGCTCTCTCTCTCTCTC
>NC_020495.1:18999467-19015164 GCF_000184155.1 Fragaria vesca subsp. vesca
CTCTCTCTCTCTCTCTCTCTCTCTCTCTCTCTCTCTCTCTCTCTCTCTCTCTCTCTCTCTCTCTCTTTATTTCTATTCCCAAGACATCTATGAAGGTTCACCAAGATCTTTCATATCAAAATTCATTGATTGAAATTTCTTGGTTTGGTTTAACAAGTCAATATTCCTACAGGCTAGTAATGTCATAAACATACAACACAAGAAAACTAAAATGACTGGTCTTCATATAAACACCATTTTCCACAAAATCATATGATCTCGCAACAGATTCAAACATGTTCAACTGTTTCCACTAGAATTTCATCTTCACTCTTCAGCTTCTGGCTACTCCAAGTTGTCTTGAGCTCCAAAATTGTCTTCTTGAATATTTTGCTCAATCTTAGATGGCGTTGCAGTAGGTGTCAGTAGTGGTAATTCATCCTCAAGCCTGAACAGAGGTGGCACGCTGTAATACAAGATCCTACTTATCATCCTTTGTGGCACTAGGCGGGTCAAGAACTCAAGATTAAGGACCAAATTCTCAAGGGACATGGTGTTCAATATGCGATGTTATACATTTTGATTGCAGGAAGCTGCCTTGTATGTCCTCAGACGCTAGTGACTCCACCATTGATGGACAAAGTTCCCTCTCAATCGAAGGAGAAATTGAACATCATTATGTATGTTCCATAGTAACGGGTTATGCAAGAACGTTTGAATTGTGAGTCACTGTACACTCCATATAAGTGATATGCCATTATATGCTCTTTTGCTGCCCTCATCTCAAACTAAAATCAACAATTTGTAGTGAATCGTGCATACGAACATAAGAAAAGCGTCACCAACACTAGTCTATCATAACGTACAAGGTCAATACAGCTGCGCTGATCCTCTGCTTAACTCCTACATAGTACCCCGTTAACACTAAAAGCCCACTAACCATGCAAACCAGAATTTATATAATAGCAACCATAAGCACCACAACAAGATTATCCAACTATCAATAGATGGTCATGTGCTTAACTCCTATAAATAGTGGTTCTAATAACACTTCACGGATACCGGTCTATGAAAATACACAAGGTCAACCGAATCGCAGTGATCCTCTGCTTAACTTAGTGCCCCATTAACATTTAACCCCCAAGAACCATGCAAACCAGATGTTGAGTTTAGCTACTAGCACCACAACAACATTATCAAACCATCAACAGATTGTCTTGTAACTCCTACCAAATAGTGGTCCAATTAACACTAAATGCACACGAATTTTGCAACTATTAGCTCCACAACAAGAGTAAAGAAATAACTAGACAACCACCTGGATGGAAGAGGATATTGATGTAGAGATGGGAGCAACACAACTTGTGCTCAAGAACTATGAAATTTTTTTAAAGTTCCCTTTGATTGTTGGTATCTAAGCAATTCTGGGATTCTTTTATATAACTTCGGTTGTTAATTAGATTTCTTACTCTGGTAAGTCTAGGAAATGGGTACCAAGACAATAAGATTAAAATACACAATAATGAACAAGTATGAATATTAACTAGGACAATAGAGGTAAAATTTTCAGAAATCATTCTACAGTAGTAATTCTAGTCTCGAGTTACATTAAAATACTATTATGAAACCAGGACCAGTGATCAGACTAGCAAATTCTACAATGTGAAGATTCATGCACTAGTACCACCTGAAGCATGTATATCATCCAAGAAAACATTTAAACAGAAACCTGGCTTTTAACGCCTAGATGAGACAGAGAGTCGTGAAACTCAATAATACTTGTGATCCTTCAACTTCTTGCTTCCTCTGGGTTTCTCTATAGGGGCATTCATTCCTGCCATTTTAGCATTGTACTTTCCCCGAAGAGGATCATTGTAGGTCCACCTGAAATGCAAAAAGCAGTAAACTCAACCTCAGACCCAAAATGAAATTTTGTTCTAGCCACAGAAATTGAAACTTAAGGTCTACGCACAGCCTTTGAAAGCTAGAAGCACAGCTATAGACTGCAAATATAATTGAATCTCTAAACTACCAAGTCAGATGATGCTCTCTCATTGAAATAACAAATTGCACAAAATGAAAATATATGTAACAATATCAATATGACCAGAAGAAATTGTTACAAGTAAATACTCAAACAAAACAAACAATAAATGTTCAATAATTAGAAGCATGACAAGCAGTAAGGATCTTATAATGTGACGTTCAAATATCCAGAACAGCTAACCTACATCAAGAATCTTCTAGGGTTTAGTTGCGAAAATGTAGCACTAGTTTCAGAGTTTGACGTCCGTAAAGGTTTCTCAAAATCACTTCAAGATCGACATTAGAAAACTTTCTGGCATCCACTAGATTAGTTAACATAGTTGTCTTACATAGTTAAGACGATAGTCACTCTATTCTAATTATCTTGGAAAGTTAAAGTTTGCTTTACATATATGATGTCATAATCAATACTGTTTTGTCTCCCCTAGTGCAATTGATACAAAATAAATATATCTTTTCTTCTTCTTTTTTGTCTTTGCAATGAGGCCTAAAAAAGCCCAAAACCAAAAAGCAACAGTAAAGTGAACTATATATTCAACCTATTAGAAGGCTTAGCCGCAGTTCTTCTAGCAAGATACGAAGAACGTTTCATCAATGAATGCTAGTTGTTGCAAATAAACCCTTTAGAACTCTAACTTAAGTGACTAATAATTTTATACTTGTATCCTTGTGTCACATTTCTTATGCTAATCTCCAGACGTACCCGTAAATCAGCACATAGGATTCAACAATGTTGATGCTACAGTATCTTAAAAGAAAATGTTGTGCTACAGTACCATTATAGATGCCTCCATATCTTAGTATTCTCTAACCAATAGAATCTTAAGTGAACAATGCATATTGTAAACACATGACCACACACATAGTTAAGTGATAAACAAAATAGATGATAATTCATTTAGGGAAAGTCAACTTACGGATTGTTCCAGTCAGTAGTATCCTCATTCACAAGATGGGTCCATTTTGTCCTCCCACTACGACCAAAATGCTTGACTTGCATGACCTTCGGCAATATAGTTTTGTCCATTTTATCTTCTCCAGTTGGAGCAGAGAAATCACGAGTGAAAATTCCATCTGTTCCAACAGTTGCAGCATGGTCATCTGCGTCCGACTGGAAGAAAGCGCCTTTGTGGTAGTATTTCTGCATGAACCTCCACTTTTGCTTTGGTCGTGGTGCAGGTTTAGGATTCTTCCTCTCCCATTCCCTCCTCTCTTCTTCTGTCATATTTCTTACTCTTTCAATCTCTTCCTTTTCCTTCAACAATGCTTCCCTTTCCTCCCTATCCCTCTTGATCCTGGCAATCTCTCTTGCCTTCCAAGCTTCATACTCCTCGGCCTCGTTAAGTTCATCATCAGTATCAATATCAGCAATGTTAGCGTCCTGTTCCATACCTTTCTGAATCTCTTCATCCTTTCGGATTTCCTCAACCACAATCTGCTTTGTCTCTCTTTTCCTCTCCTCCAATTTTTTCTTCCTTGCTTCCTCAAGGGCCAGTTCTTCTGCCTCAATTCGCTCCCGTTCAGCGATGGTATCTCTCTCAGCCTTGGGAACAAAAACTGGCTTCAGCATCATCATACCACCATGCTCATCTTCAGAGTCAGTTGAATACTCTGATTCCTCTTCCTCCTCCTCTTCCTTATCTTCTTCCTCATCTTCCGAGGGCAGGAGTGGAGCTTCTTCTTGCTCCCTCTGACGCAACCTCTCCTTAATCCTTCTCCTCTTTTCCTCTAAAGCATCCGGATCCTCTTCCTCCGCATCTATGCCTTCCTGCCTCCTGGCTTCCTCTTCAATCGTCGAAACAATCTCAGCTTGCCGGATACGCCTATGATCAGCCCTAACATCCTCACGATTATCTATCCTGCTCTCAGCCAAACGACGCAGCCTCGGATCATCTTTCCTTCCGACATCCGAATAATCCTGAGTGGGGAAGGCTTTCTCGAGGGAGGCAGCCGCAGACATCCTAATATCGCCATCTTCATTCGCATCATCTCCCCACTCGGGAGCTTTTCCGGGCCAATACCTCTTAACCTTAGTTTGTCCAATTTTACCTCTCAGCTTATCCCTAATGGCAATCACAGTATCACTAACACCTGCCGTCACCGACATTGCTGCCGCTGACCTGATTCCTAAAAATAAAAAGCTCTATTCTCTTCCGGGTTTCTAATCCTATCAAGTATGTTGAACCAAAATTTCACTGAAACGAAAACAAAACACAAATCAAAACATATAGTTAAGTAGTTAACTGAATTCTATTCCCTATTCCAGTATTCCCTATTGAATTCTATTCCCTAATTTAGTAAAATAACAATCAAAATTTACGCAAAGAACAAGTCAAACAACAATCAAAATTTAGTAATCCCTATTCCCTAATAAATTATATAGTTTGATTCAAAGAATCAAAGTTTAGGCAAAGAGCCATTAGCCAATAGCCATACCTGAGGATTGAGGAAGACAAGAAGTCAGGAAGTACGGATCGGGGACTGCCGGATTGGGAATCTGGGATGGGCATCGGCAGGAGCGACGACCAAGGGCTGAAGGGCGACGGCGGCGAGATCGACTGGCGAGAGCGACGGCCAGGGGCCAGTCTACGATGGGCAAAGGATTTGGGGCTTTGGGCGTGGTTGTGAGTAGTGAGAATGAGAAGTTGAGAACGATGGGTAAAGGATTTGGGTATATATATATATATATTTTTTTTTTTTATTAGTAAGTTGGTTTTTTTTTTGGGCTTCAACTTCATCTGGGATCCAGCCCAGTCAACACTGGGCTAGCTCCGCCCCTGCAAATCAATTCTTAGCGCAATAAATAGTGACCCAATGGCAGGAATTTGAGATCTATTTATAAAGAGATGAAACCCTAACCCTAGAAGTAAAAGGACACCAAAAACATTATATAGCAATTTCATCTGAAGCGTAGGATTCAAATTTACCAGGGGCGGTTCATCAGAGTTGTGCGGCGGTTTCCGACGTAGGATTGGCAAACTGGAATCAATAAGGGGGATCTTTTACTTGAGAGGCCACGTTTGGTGAAGGGTGACTGGATATAACCTCCGGATTATATTGAATAGGATGGCGGTGGCTCAAGGTTGATGCTTGAAGACGAACATGGAAACTTGGAAGACGAAAGCGCAATGCTGGGTTAGCGTTTTATTTGCATTTCGGGTCCATGGTTTATCTTACCTGGGTTAGCCTGGCCCAAGTGAATCAATTGAGAACCCAAGTAAGATAAAACTTACCTTTTAAAAATAAGAGGCATTTAAAAACGAGAATGGTAATTACTATGGTTTAGAATTTTTTTTTTTTTTGGATTGCTGAAAGAAAATGCAAAACTTGAACACAAAGATTCTAGAAACTCCTTTTCTCAGCTGATCCGAATAGAACATTTGAGGAACACAAAAAGGGGAAGACAGTTAAACCAGAACAAAGGAGTAACAGAGTTAAGACCAATTGAGACTATTTTATCCGCTACAAAGTTTGCATCTCTATGAACATGTTGGAAGTAACAAGCATGAAAATACGAAGCCAACCAACAGATATCTTGAACTACAAAGCTAATACACCATGGAGTAGCAGTCCTACCATTAAGGCAGTCAATAAAGACCTTGGAGTCTCTCTCGATGACCACTGATTGCATCTTTTGAAGCCATGATGTATGAAGACATATTTTCAAAGCCAAAAATATAAGTCTAGTGGGGCACAAAAAGAAAGTAGTAACATTAAAATGTAAACAAACTTGAAGCCATGATGTATGAAGACATATTCTCAAAGCCAAAAATATAAGTCTAGTGGGGCACAAAAAGAAAATAGTAACATTAAAATGTAAACAAACTTGAAAAATAATAAGAAGAAAACTGTGAATTTGTTATTGAGTTGAGAGTTAATGCATGTTGCAACCATGTTTTTCCATCTTACAAGAGTTCTTCAAATCACTAGAAAAAATGCTAATTGTTGGGCTCGAACCCGAGCTAATAGGTACACATAGTAAATGTTTTACCACCAAATTATGGACAAGTTTATAAAAGTGGCATTTAATTGAAAAGCTTAGTGGGGCACAGGCCCACCGTGTCTCATTGTGGCTATGTCTCTGTTTCAAAGCCAAAGTTTCAGCCACTGGCACACTAGTATCTCCAATATAAGAAGGTTTCCATTTAAATCGCAGCTTTATTATGTCACACCGAAGCATCAAAGTTAATTTTTTACAAAACTGGAATCAAGAGGGTACCAATAAATCATGGGAATACCATATGTTTTTGGTTTATGGTAAGAGGTATTAACTGATAAATAATTATTTAAGAAATTAACAACATGAAAGTAGCAATGACTGGCGCTTGCCATAACAGTCTTGAAAATGAGTTTGTTCCTGATATGCCAAATTCACTAAGTAATCGTAATAGCCAAATGTAAATGTGAGTTATCAGTATGATCAAAGAAGGATTTTAACCAAGAAATAAAAGAGTGAATACCATTTGGAGAACGCCCAGTATACAAATAAGACCATACTTGCTGAGTAAAAGAACATTGAGAGAAAATATGATCAACAGTCTCCGCATGAGTGTGGCAATAAAGAGGTATGTTAGGATTATAAGAAGCGGTAGCGTATCACGAGTTTTTAATTTGTTCTTAAAAATCAGCCAAGCAAAAAGTTTTACTTTAGGAGGTAAAGACAATTTTAGAATGTTTTAGCAATGACTGTACGTTGTTGAAGTGAACAAGCAGAACTAATAGCAAAAGAACCTGACCTAGACGGGCCCTAAATAAACAAATGCGGCTAAGAGTGCAAAGGAAGAGGAACCACAATAATCTTATTCACCAACTCCATGGACAGAATCTGTTGTAACATTCCGATTACCATTTAAAATGAAATGACTTACAATCGTGTCCCAATCTATAATATGCCTTTGATCATGAGGAATCAATGAATTAATGTAAAGGAAAAGGCACAGTATACTTGGTGGAATCTGGCATATCTTAACCAAACCTTTTGCATGGGCTTGTCGTAGCCAATTAAACTTCCAAAATAGAACAAAAATACCATCACCAAATGATCCATCACATTCCATCAAGAAGAATATCCCTAGAATCCAGGATACTTTTCCAAGCAAAAGAGTGAGAAAAATTTTTATGTATAGGGAGGAAATGATCCCTCTTAAGTTATTTATTTGTGACTAATTGAACCCACCAATTGGTGGGTTGAGTTAAACTTTCCAACCTAGTTTGGCAAGAGCAGCTTTATTGAAAATATGTGCAGGTCTGATACCTGCCTCCAACCTGTTTGAGGGCAGTAGCTTGAGACCAAGCCACAGAAGCATAGGACTTACCCCAAAAGAACGACCTACAGTCTTTGTCAATGGCACCAGTGAATTTCTCAAACGTTCAAAACATGGAAGAATATGATTCGACATTCCATACAATTTACTATATACTATTTTTTCGTCATGTCGGTTACTGTTCACATGTACAGTGGTTTCACTGTTCACAAATTACAGTGTTAGGCCTATCTGTTGGGCTGCTGATAATTAGGAGATAGAGCACCGATTGTGTTGGGCCTGCGTGTTGGGCTGCTGATAATTAAGAGAGAGAGAGAGCACCTACATTTTAGAGACAAAAATTTCGAGAATTGCTAAGAAGATAGTACCAACATTTTAAGAGAGCCCCAACGTCTTTCAAATATACCAACAACATCACCGACTATCTATGTTTTAGCAAGAAAATTCAGAGAAGAGGAGAAAGAAGAGGAAGAAGGATTCGTCGTTCAGCAAGAAAATTTAGAGAGAAGAGGAGAAAGGAGAGGAAGAGGGATTCGTCTATCTATAAAAGGTGAGTAACAGTAGGGATTTTTCTGGGTTTTTAGGGATTTGTCTGGGTTTGTATCTGTAAAAGTTGAGTAATCGAATCCAATTCATGGTGAGTAATCGAATCATCTCTGGGTAGGCTCGATGTTTGCTTTTGATTATATATGATTGAGAAGGCTCAATGTTTGCTTTTCTTTTCTCAGTATTCCATAGTTTCATGAGCCTCTTTTCTATAATCTCAATTAATTAGTCTCGAAGGGAGTGTTTAGGGGTTTGATAATTTAAGCCATGAGGGCTAGCTGCAATGGCTGTAGGGTTCTTTGCGAAGGGTGCAGTGAGAACTGCGAAATCCGACCCCGCATTGAGTGGATCAAATCGCCGGAATCCCAAGCGAATGCCACCTTTTTGTTGATGAATTCAATTCGTTGCTTATTATCCATCATCTTTTGTGACATAAAGATTGGTTTTCAGATTTCATGGTGATTTTAAAGCTTTTGATCTTAAAATAACATATTTCATTCCTGTGATTGCGACCAAAGATTTCAACCAACGATCGAGGACAAAGAAGAGAGGAGAAAGGAGAATAGGTGTGCGTACAAGAATTCAAATCCTTTCCATATCCCGATATCGGTTCCAGTAATTTCAGGTTAGTATCTTTGTCTCCTCTTCAACTCAAGACATGGATTTGTGCAATATGTGTACTGTGATATTGATGAAGTAGCAGTATAAACTTATCTAGATGAATGGGATTTCAAGATATCATTTTCACTTCAGCAATTTGTAATCAACTAAATAAGTAAAGGGTTTGTAAATTGATATTTATTAGATATGTTCAATTTTACATTTGATGTTTCTGAGATTGTTTATTTAGTGATTTTATTTGGTGATATTGAATATCCATTTAAACCTATATAATCGTTATATACTCTGCTTATCCAATTACAGTGGAAACCTGATACTTAGACAAGAGAATGACGAAGGTTACCAATTAGATGATACAACAATGATACAATGATAAACTAACATTGACTGTTTGAACCTAATATTTTGATAGTTTACAAGGCATTGTGTGTAAATGTGTGTGTGTATATAGATATATAATTTACACATGATTGCTCTTTTTCTTTTTTCCTTTTTTTTTCTCCTTTTTTCTTGGGTCTGTTTGGTGTGGGTTGTCTGTGCTTTTTGAATTTCAAATATCTCCTTTTTCAGTTAGAAATTTTGATCCAGCTTCATATTTGATAGAGTTTGAAAGCTTGCTGTACAACTTTATTGTGTTCTCATAGGTTTTGGATTTGACTTTGTGCACTTATCATGAAAAAGTTTACAAAGAGCAAACAAAAAAGAATGAAATGAGCGGCTTAAGGAATAGATCAACAATGCCAAATTGCAAATTAAACTAATCAGTTTGTTGGTGCTACATCTAATCTCATACATGCATGCATTGATTTCAGTGGAGAACCTATACAAACAGAACATCTTTCTTCTTTCTTTTTCTTTTTTTTTTCCTTTTTTTTTTTTTTGTTGTGATATATGAAACTATTAACCATATTTGAGACGGTAACACATTTAGTAATCAATCTTTATATTTGGGTGACAACAAATTATTCAGTTGCGAACGATGTTTCTTCCTGCAATTTGATATCTAGCTTTTGTCAATCAGAAGGAGACGAGAAAATTCAGGCTTCATCCATCACCGTTGAGTTTCAGGTATTTATTGTTTCTGTCTTCTATTCTTCTCAGTTTGATAACAAATTGGAGAAAATTTTAGAGTCGCACTAATAATTCTTGGGCTCACCATCTTTCTCTGTCTGCAAACTGACCTTCCTAACAAGTTTTGTTTTAGTTCAAAGGTTTGTTGTGTATAAAACTAACTTGCTTACTTTTTATTGCAGTTGTGTAAAAATCTTTGATCAATAAGTCCCCCCCCCCCATTTTGCATATTTAGATAAGAGGGAACTATTAGATTATTTAGTTCTTTCAAACTCAGGTAGAGCAGATTTAGGGAACTATAAACCTTTGTGTACTGCAACCTTTTTGAATTCAAGTATATGGCTATTTCATTTCTGGATAAAAATATGTATCAATCAATATATTGGTGGTGAAATTAATTACTATTTTTTTCCCCAACTAATACATGAATTAATCATATACCACTCTATCCAGACCTTTTATCATTTTCAAGTCTGGGATTTACAATTTTGCATCATTTCTGCAACATGGATCAGACATCACTACTTGAACTATGCATTTATATATGTGATTATCAATATACTTGGAATTATGTTTTTTATTTATTTATTCATGATCTCTTTATTATCTTTTTGAGTAGTTTCTAATTTGTCAGTAGTAGTCTTATTTATTCATATTTTATTTGTCTTTCTTAGCTTCAGATATTAATGTTTATTTATGGATTATGATACAAATCACAGATATGCCACGTGGAAATCCATCGTCTTCAAGGAAGAGATTTTTCCAGCAACACATCTTTCAAGATAATCATACCATCGAAGATGAACATGGATTGGAAATTCAAAGGACATCAATTTATGAAAATACATCAAATGATGATCTAAATATAGGTATTTATGTACAGTTATTATATGTTCACTGTGAAGGTATTTATAATAAGTGTTTAACAGTCATTAACTTTGAATATAATCACTGATTCTTCAATTTTGATATGTTTTACAGTTACTGAGCGTGGAAAGGCAAAGTCCTCAAGAAGAAATTTTTTTCAACATTTGAAGAATGAAGAGACATTGAGAGCTTCATTTAACGCTTTAGACCAAGATGATATGACTAATGCTGCAACGACAATGGATAGTGACATTCTTAAAAATGAACATGTAGCAGCATTGGAACAATGGGATGGTGAAATGAACAATCAAGAAGAAATTGGTAATTGCTCTTATGTTAAGCTTGGCAGAAATTGGCAGAAATTAACCATGTCTATATAATTTTATATTTGAATATCTGAAAACATAATTATTGATGTCATTGTTTTCTTTTTTTTTATTATGAATTGCAGAACATAATACACTTGAGAATCTCCCTCCATTTGGTCAAGCACACTACCAAAGACAAAAACAAGGTTTTGCATATTTTGTGTAATTGTAGGATTTGTAGCTCTTTTCCCTGATGAACATACAGTGAATCTAAATAATACAAGTTACTATTACAGGTACTATTATAGAGTACAAAGACTTTGGAGACAATACATTTCAATGCGTTCATTGCAATGCCTATTGTTGGCGAAATGAGAAGAACGCACGTGGAATCTACACTGGTTGTTGTAAGCAAGGACAAGTGAGGTTAGAACCATCCAATCCGACTCCAACATTTCTTGAATATCTATTAGATCCAAATAATGGCCCAAAAAGCAAGCATTTTAGAGAAAATATACGTTTTTATAACTCAATGTTTGCTATTACTTTGATGGGTGCAACCATTGAAAAAGACATAAACAAAGGATCTGGACCTTATGTTTTTAAAATATGTGGACAAGTGCATCATTTGATGGGTTCTGTTTTACCACATGAAGGTGAATCACCTAAATATGCAAAATTATATGTTTATGATACGCATAATGAAATATCAAATCGTATCAATGCTTTAAGTCCTAATAAAAAACAAAAAATTGATCTTGATATTGTAAGTGGACTTATCCAAATGTTTGATGATATCAATGAATTGACAAAGATATTTCGAAGTGTCAGGAATAAATTTGAAGATGATTCTTTACCTTCATTCAATATGACTATGCTAAATTGTCAACCATTTGATAGTAAACAATATGAACTACCAACAAATGAAGAAATAGGTGGTTTAATTGTTGGTGATATTGGAGAATATAATTCTAATAAAGATATTGTTGTTCAGTTTAATGATGGACGTTTAAAAAGAATCTCTAAAATACATCCAAAATATATGTCGTTGCAATACCCGATACTTTTCCCATATGGTGAAGATGGATATAAGATTAGCTTATATTTGCAACGAACATCAAGAAACGAGGATGCTAATAAAAAAAGAATGTCAAGCGTAACTTCATTGCATACCAAATTCAAGATAGAAATAACCAAATGAGCACTCTTTTAAAAGGTGGAAGATTATTTCAGCAATATTTAGTTGATGCTTATGCAACTGTTGAAGAGAATGAGCTAGATTATATTAGAAAACACAACGATGATTATAGAATTGAAAAGAAAATAGATATACTTGCTGCTTCTTCATCTAGAGTTACTGAAAGTTGTGATGTAGGTCAGAAAATTATTTTTCCAAGTTCTCATACAGGAAGCCCCCGAGATATGATTAACAATTATCATGATGCGATGGCGATTTGTAGACAATATGGTAATCCAGACTTATTTATAACCTTTACTTACAATCCTAAATGGCCCGAGATAATAAGATACTTTAAAAATAATCCTGGATACAAACAAGAAGATAGACCAGATATAGCTTCAAGAATTTTTCAATTAAAGTTAGAAGATATGATCGCATACATTAAATCAGGCGAACCCTTTGGTGAACTTGAGGCCAATGTATATACAGTTGAGTTTCAAAAAAGGGGACTTCCTCATGCTCACATGTTATTTTGGTTAAAAAAGAACTACAAATGTTATACAGCAAGTGACATAGACTCTATTATTTCTGCTGAACTACCCAACAAAAATATTGATCCACATCTCTTTGAAATTGTCAGTCAGTTCATGATCCATGGACCTTGCGGACCAATTAATTTAAATGCTCCTTGCATGCGTGATGGAAAATGCTCTAAATTCTTTCCAAAGCCTTATAATGTTAATACGATATTTGTGAGAATTAAACCACCTGTATATAGAAGACGTGATGATGATACAAAATTTGTGTTAAAAGATAAAGTTCATATCGGAAACAATTTTGTTGTACCTTACAACTCAAAATTATTATTGAGATATAATGCTCATATTAATGTGGAATCATGTTCACAATCAATGTTAATCAAATATTTGTTTAAATACATTAACAAAGGTCCAAATCGAGCTCGAATATTATTGAACGAGGATAAACATGATGAAATTCAGACATATCTTAATTGTCGGTATCTAAGTCCTTATGAATCTGTATGGAGAATATTTGAATATTTTATTCACTCAAGATACCCTGCTGTCCAATACTTGGTTGTTTATCTACCTTCAGAAGAAAATATTGTATTTAAATAATCAACTTCTCTTGAGTCAGTTATTAAATATCATGCCAATGATCATACTACACTAACTAGGTGGTTTGAAGCAAATAAGAGATACAAAAAAGCAAGACAATTAACTTACATTGAATTTCCTACCAAATATGTTTGGGATAACAAAAATAAAGAATGGACACCAAGAAAAAGATATAAAACTATCGGTAGAATGCAACACATTCATCCTTTAAGAGGTGAAGTATATTTCATGAGAATGCTATTAAATATTCAAAAAGGATGTAAAGATTATGATTCGATTAAAACAATTAATGGAGTTCCATATTCTACTTATCAAGAAGCATGTCGAGCTTTGGGTTTGTTAGGAGATGATAAAGAATGGTGTGATGTCTTAACAAATTCCACACATTTTGCTACAGCATCAGAATTGCGTCAATTATTTGCAACAATTATTATATTTTGTGAAGTTGCTAACCCACAAAAATTATTTGACTCATATTGGCTTAATATGTGCGATGACATTTTACATAAAATTCGAACCAAAATGAGAGATCCAGATTTAATCATACCTGAACCTGAATTAAAAAACAGTCTTTTATATGAATTAGAAAAAATATTTAATATGTCATCTAATTCGTTAAAAAATTTTCAATTACCAATACCAGATGAAAATAGAATAACAGAGCTTAACAATAAATTATTGAAAGAAGAACTCAATTATAATTTACATCTGTTAAAATATCAGCACGAAACTTTTATAACCAAACTAAACAACAGTCAAAGAATCATATACGATTATGTTATAAAAGTTGTTCAAGAGAAAAAATCTGGAACCTTTTTTGTTCATGGTAGTGGCGGAACTGGAAAGACATTTTTGTGGCATACAATAACAAGCAGATTAAGATCTGAAGGAAAAATTGTTTTAACCGTAGCTTCATCTGGTATCGCATCATTGTTACTTCCCAATGGTAGAACAACGCATTCTTGATTTAAAATACCACTTAATGTCACTGATGATACGATATGTCCAATAAAAAAAGGGACTCATCTCGCAAAACTTTTAGAAAAAAACAAATTTAATTATTTGGGATGAAGCCCCTATGTGTAATAACTATTGTTTTGAATCACTAGATAGATCTCTTTGAGATATTATGTCACACTCTTATAACAAAAAAATTGATAAACCATTTGGCGGGAAACCAATTTTACTAGGCGGAGACTTTTGACAAATATTACCAGTTATCCAAGGAGGAACTAAGGAACAAAAAATTCATTGAAGCTTCTTTAAACAATTCCAAACTTTGGCCATCTTTTAAGATATTAAATTTAACCGAAAATATGAGGTTATTAAAAAGTGGTCTCACTGACTATGAAAAGAAAAATATCTCACATTTTGCAAATTGGATGTTAAAGATTGGCGAAGGTCGAATACAATCAATACTACATACAGATGATAAGGACATTTCATGGATTGAAATCCCAGAGCATTTACTAATAACTTTTTATACAGATCCTATAAAATCAATTTTTTTGGCCATTTATCCTAACTTTGATATTAACTACAATATCATTGATTATTTAAAAGAACGCGCGATTGTTACACCGCGAAACTCAACTGCTCTTTGTATAAACAATTACGCTATAAATTTAGTGCTTGGTGATAAAACTACATATTATAGCTCAGACACAATCTCAGCAGATTCTGGTAGCAATGAAAACATCGATCTTTTATATCCAACAAAATTTTTAAATCAACTTGAGTTTAGTGGATTACCAACACATGAATTAATTTTAAAAGTTGGCATGCCAATAATGTTATTAAGGAACATAAATCAAATGTTTGGCTTATGCAATGGCACAAGATTAATAGTGACAAAATTATTTGATAGAATAATAGAGGCAAAAATACTAACAGGTAACAATATTAGACAAAAGATTTTTATACCAAGAATTGTTTTATCAGCAACTGAACACAAATGGCCATTTGTATTTAAACGACGTCAGTTTCCTGTAAAACCATGTTACGCAATGACTATAAATAAAAGTCAAGGTCAATCACTAAATCAGGTTGGTGTCTATCTTTCTGAACCAGTTTTTACTCATGGACAATTTTATGTTGTTTATGTTGCACTAACAAAAGCTACGTCAAAAGATCATCTAAAGATTCTAATAAACAATAACAACTATATCCCAAATAAATACACGAGAAATATAGTATTCAAAGATGTTTTACAAAATCTATGAATTCTTACTAATCTACTCATGGACGACCTTACGTTGCATTATCAAGATAAATACACCAAAATATTTTACAGAATCTTTTTACTCTAGTCATCGAGAAACTTTCAGACTATGAAAGTCCTTATCCCAAACAATATCTCTCCAAACTACTGCGGAAGTCAGGTGAGTCTTCTTTGACACCTATGTTTCATTAGATTAGTTTCTTCGATAAGTTGGCCATCAGTGGTTTAATGAGTTCTCATATGTGATTATTTATTTTCCTTTTCTATTATCATCTTCTATAAACTTTCTTTTCTTTTACCACAATTGATGTTTTGTTTTTTGGAGAAATCAGATTTATTATGACATGAAATTCACAAACTACTTTGTTCCTGCAGATCTTATATTAGCTTCCCTTTAGTGTCTCCATGGTGATTCATTGGATGGATATCACATGAAAGGAAGAATTGAAGATGAT
>NC_020495.1:19015184-19090135 GCF_000184155.1 Fragaria vesca subsp. vesca
GAGAGAGAGAGAGAGCGCGTGTCCCGAACCCGTAAAATCTCCAGGCTTTGAATTTGATACTTGTGACGAGAATCCATCATATTCAACAGTATGATTAGTATCCCAACATATATTCATCACATGCTTTACTAAGGGAATTTTCGGAAAGATTTTATACTCCTCAGTCCTCACCTTCAAAACTGGCAAAATCTGGCAAAATGTGGACAGCGGCTGTGGTGATCCATCATTCATGGCTTCAAGGATTGACTGTTCATTCTGTTCCAATATGTGAGAATGGTATTAGTGAAAAAAATATCTATATTGTTTTTTGGGGAAAAATATAGCTAGTAGCTCATTCACAAATTAAAATACAAACAAATAAGTCAAATATATATATGGTAGATTTAAGCTGCAATACAGATAGTTCATGGTTAGACTGTATTGGTTTCCCACCCCTTCTGTCATTCACACAATTCAAATATCCCTGGTATCCAAATTCATCACTTTCTCTCCAAAAACAAGTTGTTTCAACCTTCATAAGCATCACTAACTACTGATTTGTTCCATTTAATTAACATTCACGCTCTAAGATCCAAAAACAAGGGAGGCAAATCAGAACTAATATAACAATACGAATAACATTACGAGAAAGTATAAGGCAAAAAACACTTCAGATCATAAAAGAGTTTACAACAAATAAAAATAACGCAACCATGAAATAGCAAGATAAGACATCTGTATGTAAAGCAAACTACCTAGAATCGTTTCGATAAGCCTGTTACATGAAAGACCACCAATTGACAGGCAACTCAAAATCGTATCAAGTTCTCTTGCTTATATAACTTGATATCTGCATAACTGATTTCCTCCAGGATTTGAGATCTCTTCCAAAACATGTTCTAGTTCTGCTTTAGCTCTCTCGACAGACTTTTCGGTATGACCCTCAATAAACAAGTAGAGCTTGCGATCTGCTGGTCCTGGAACCTTCCCTGGTGGGAAATACTGACCCCTGGTAGTAACGGCAACTCCAGTCCAGTCTGTTATAGGTCCTACCGTTTCCTTGTGGGTGACTTTCCATCTACCATTCTGGGGCAAGTCATTTATCTCCAACTCTGCTTCGTAGTGTTCAGGCATTGCATCAGCATGGATCTTTTCCAGGGAACGCTTTAAGTTCATGGCAGCTACAAGTGCTGCCGCCCGCGTCCGAGCTTCCACATCTTGAGACATACCTTCTTCATGATTGAGAGACATTGCTGCGAGGTTTGCAGTATTAGCAGCGTTGATCATCTCCTCAGCTCTAGACTTAGACATCATCTATGGGATAGGGCTTTAATATATGTGTTGTTGTAGAGAGATCGAGGGACCAACGAGGCAACGACACACCTTATTTATAGACAAATTTTCCTAAGAATCCTAATGTATCAAGGAATACAAGATTACGTTGTAAAATCTAACTAATGAATCCCTAACCAATTAAGTCAGATATACTTGACCATATTGGTTTCTAGCAGCAGGTATTGACGTATATCTCCTATAAGATATATCTAACAATCTGAGGGCAGGACTGAATATGTAAAACAAGATCTGTTCTTCAATTCGGAAGTGATCAAGGACAATATAATACAAGCACGCATTGAACTTTGTAATATTTGAATCAACTATAAAAATTCACACTAATATATTAAAACTGCGAGTTGCTCTTTTAAATACAATTTTTGAGAGACACATAATTAAATCTGACAGTTCGAGAATGAATGTAACCTTTTGAGTTATTATAACTTCAGGCCTATATTGTTATAGTTCGATCAACATACAGTAATATTGGATTGCTCGTACTACAAGGATCATAGAGAATGTGCTTACTTCCACTTCAAAAAATATTGTGGAAGAGGATTTGGGAAGCTAATCTGCATATGGAGGGCATGTTCTAAACTTCTAATCTGTTGCCAACTCGAAGGAAGCTTTGCACCAAGGGCATGCTCTAACAATGGCTACTGCAGCTATCATGCCCTTCATTTGCAGAAAAAAATGTGTTTGTTAATTGATGATGATGGAGCCAGCCTCCTCATGATTTAATGCTGGGAGCTCTAGCTTGGTTATACGAGTTCAACAAGGCAAGGTCTGTGCCAAAGCAAAGCTGGATCATCATCCAAGCAAAGCTGGTAGCAGGCAGTACAAGGGAGGTCGGAACTAAATGTCAATGGCAGTTTCTCGCCTCTCTGTAGTGGCTTCAGCTATACAGGTGGAATTATGCGCCATCAAATAAGGTTTAAAGCTGCTCAAAACAATGAGGGCCGGTTAGGAATCTGGCAATCAAAACACTGTGTGGAAGCCATCTCAAACATCTTTGATGTGCTACAAGGCACGCATATTGGCTTGGAGGGCCTCTCCTACAGCCTGCAGGATGTCAGGGCAGCAATCTGCTCTATACCTACCTGGTGCAACATGCAGGTAGAGAATGTAACATGGTCCACGTAAACTTGCAAGCTCTGCGTATGAGGCTACACACATATCAGGATGTATTCTTGATCTTCTAAAGCATGATGTAACCACCTATTCTTGATCTTCTAAAGCATGATATAACTAACCTGGGTGGCTAATTTGCACCCATAGTTTTTAATACAATCACCTACTATGATATGAATTTATCAATAAAAATTGTTATTTTTTTAACCTTTGATGGAGATGGTCAAAGTGAATTTTTGAAAGATTTTATACTGGTGATCCATCTTTATGGATTCAAGGATTGATGATTTTTTTTTTTTTTTTTTTTGAAAAACATTCAAGGATTGATTGTTCAAGCTAAAACAGAAGGGCATATGTGAAAGAGAGCTCCCACATGATTAGAGAGCTCTAACAATCACTGGAGTCTCACTATAATACCATACGTTGGACGTTATATTTTCATGCATTTTTAATTTGGGTACGAGGCCATTATTTTGTCTCTAATCCCTATACAGAAATAATATGAAATGAGATAAAGATATGCATCAGGCCAAGGTATTATAGTGATTTCTTACGTTCTTCAACCTTCATAAGCATCACTGCTACTGATTCATTCCATGTTTACATCTCCATTGCTCATCTGCTCAATTGCTGCCACAGGAAAGCATCCATTCTAAGGTCCAAAAACAAGGGAGGCAGAAACATTACTAGAAAGTAAAAAGGCAAAGTACACTTCAGATCATAAGAGAGTTCATTACAAATAAGGACGGTAAAAAGCATCCATCAACTATAGATTTGAAACTATGGATTTGAAACAGTGACGCAGCACGCCAACAAAGCAGAAGGTGCATGGGCTACTGCTCCCTAATTGTAGCAAGGAAGCATGTATATATAGTAGCAGTTGCCTCCAGGAAGGAATCCGCACAGCCTAGAAAAAGAAAACACCAACAAAAAAAAAAAAAAAAAAATTAAGTCAAATGCATGAGTGAAGTAATTACAGATCCCACAAACCCATGGAACACAACCCAACAGAACATGCGCTGAACACATTTGTTTAAACTGAACAATAGTGGCATCAGGAGCAGGTGTTGCACCACGGTCGCATCTCTTGGCCAGCTTTGTAATTGGAAGACCATATGCATACAACATCCCTCGCGCCAGGGGAATTGATAAGCAAGAAAAGAAAAGAAAAGACAATCAAAAGGTGCCGATAAATTGTGCAAATGAAAACAAATTCATAGGAACTCACAACTTAAAACATCTGATTACCCATTGACATATTGAAATGACTCCCAGAACAACCAAGTAAATAAGGTTAATACATGATTATGAATCTCATTATAGATTAACATCATAGGTCAAAAGTTGGATTTAATCATTAGAGTCCAGGAGGACAGACAAGACATCTGCAACATATGCAAACTACCTAGAATCATTTCTATAAGCCTGTTACAAGACTGACCACCAATTAACAAGCCAGTCAAAGTCATATTAAGATCAGCATAAGCAAATAACATCATACCTTGAGCTAGGACCAAGTTCTCATGCTTATATAACTTGATATCTGCCTTGCTGATTTCCTCCAGGAAGTGATAATGCCTGATTTGAGATCTCTTCCAAAACACTTTTTAATTCTGCTTTAGCTCTCTTGACAGACTGTTCGGTGGGGCCCTCAATAAACAAGTAAAGCTTGCGATCTCCTGGTCCTGGAACCTTCCCTGGTGGGAAATACTGACCCCTGGTAGTAATGGCAGCTCCAGTCCACTCTGATATAGGGCCCAATGTTTCCTTGTGGGTGACTTTCCATCTAGCATTCTGGGGAAAATCATTTATCTCCAACTCTGCCTCGTAGTGTTCAGGCATTGCATCAGCATGGATTTTTGCCAGGCTATGCTTTAAGTTCATGGCAGCTGCAAGTGCTGCAGCCCGAGCTGCCCCGTCACTGCCAACAAGAGGCAGACCAGTCCCAGGCACAACTGCTGCAGTTCCTGGTAATGCAACACTTACACCAAGGAGACCTGGAAGAGGAACAGGAAGTCCATCGGGAAGATGTTGGGCAGCAGGTGTAGGTGTCTGCATTGCGGTAGTAGCTTTGGAGGCAGCAGCAATAGCAGCTATCTGAGCAAGAGCAGCCTGCTGTGATATATCACCCCCTGCCTTTCGGATACCTTCATCTTCATCTTCTGAATCCGACTTGTCTTCCTCAAAACCATATTCTTTCGCCTGTGCTTTCTTTGCCGCTCTCCTCACTTCATCTTCTTCTACATTAAATTTAAAACCACTTCCCCCATAACCAGTCCCATGGGCTTGCGCAAGTCCCTGCTTTACTTTTGCCATGAAACTATCCGCAAGAGATTTCAAGTCATCTGGAACAACTTGCTCAGAAAGTTCCAATGCTTTCACAAGATCTGGAGCATATCTAGCATCTTCCTCAGAGATAAAAGTAATAGCACAGCCTTTTCGTCCAGCTCGGCCAGTACGTCCAACACGGTGAACATAATCTTCATAGTGATTTGGGGCATCAAAATTTATCACCAGTTCAAGCTCCTTGACATCTAGCCCTCTGGCAGCAATACTGGTTGCAATCAACAAATTACAAACATTGCTCTTAAAATCAGCTATGGTGGACTCACGATCTGTTTGATCTTTAGCCCCATGAAGTGAGAGACAAGGATATCCATGCTTAAGTAGATCTCTAAATAAAGCATCACATTTGTCCTGTGATTGTACGAATATCAAAATTTTTCCTTTTTCATACCATTCTCCAAGTAACTCTAATAATCTCAAAAACCTTTCATTCTCCTGTCTCACTTCAACCAATTGCATGATGTCCTTATTCACAACACTCCTTCCGCCAACTTGTATTTCCACAGGTTTGTCTAAAACTTTACGAGCCAAAACTTCAACCTGGCGTGGAAAAGTGGCAGAAAATAACACAGTTTGGCGATCTGGACGGACATTTTGAACAATTCGAGTGATTTGAGGTTCAAAACCCATGTCAAACATTCGATCAGCTTCATCCATGACCAAATAAGTTACTCTACGCAGATTTGTTATTTTTCCTCCACTTGTGCAAAGTATGTCAATCATCCTACCAGGAGTACAGACAACAATTTCAGCACCCCGCTTCAGTTCACTGATTTGTTGTGCAACACCTGAACCTCCGTACACAGGCACACACCTGAGACCCAGAACCTTGGCAAACTTCTTAATATCACTGTGAATCTGCTGAACAAGTTCCCTGGTTGGTGCCATAATAAGCCCAATAGGTCCATCCCCAGCTACCACAGGTGGCTGGTCCTTGATATGCCTCAGCATTGGCAGTACAAATGCAAGGGTTTTACCTGATCCAGTTTTTCCAATGCCAATGCAGTCTCGACCGCTCATAACTATAGGCAGGGCCTGAGCTTGAATCGGCATCGGCTTTTCATAGTTGAGCTTCTTTATTGTTTCCAAAATTTTACTTGTAAGTCCAGTCTGGTGCCAGCTCTTAATGGGCTTTGGTACATCCTTACCATGTATCTTCAATTCCAATTGTTTCCGGTACGCACCGACCTCCTCCGGTGTCATCCTTGAGATCTCCTTAACCTCAATATAAAAATTTTTACGGAATGGTATATAATCTATCTTTGAGTGGTCAACTAAGGAAAGTTTCTCAGCTTTTGTTTTCTTCACCCTTTTTATGAACTCATCATCATCTTCATTTTCTAAAGGATCGTCATCATTCTCAAGGTCCCCATAATCTGAGTCAGAATCCCCAGGAATTATTCTGCCAATACCTTTACTTGAACTTGCCCTCAGCTTTTCACCATTACTTGAATCAACCTTTTTCTCCTTGTTCTTGTCATCAACACTTGAGGGTTCCACAGTAGTGTTCAGCTTCTCAACTTCAGGCATAACCACAGAAAGCATAAAAGCATCTAACGGATCAACTTCCTCATTCTCTGCAGCAGCTGTTGTATTATCAGTATCTGGCACGACGGCGTCTATAATTTCACCATCAGTAAGAACATCCCCATTGACCTCCATATCAACGTCCATGGCTGTCTCTGATTTCCCTGCTTCTTCGTCATCAGATTCTCCATCAAGAGTCCATGCCTTCCCAGACTTGGTTTCATCAACATTTTCTTCCCCAAGCTTCTCTCTCTCATCCTCTTCCTTCTTTCTCTTTAACTCTTGCCATTCCTGTACTCTCCGCCTCCGCTTTTCCATTTCCTCATCTAATTTCCGTTGTTCGTCCTCTAACTCCTCCTCACGGGTTGGCTTCTCCGTTTTATCTGAATCATCTCCATCACTCCTCTTTCTTGGACTCTCAATTCCATCATCCCGATGTCTGTTTGACCTACTAATACTCCTTTCCCGATCTCTTTCCTTGTACTCATTGTCACTCTTCTTGTGCCGCTTCCTACCACGCTCCCTAACATCATCCTCCGAATCGTCAGTATCAGCATCCCTATGCCTTTCCCTCTCCCTTATCCTCCTATCTCGATCTTTTTCCTTTTCCCTCTCCCTCTTCTCCCTATCCCTCTCCTCTGCCTCCCTTACGCGTTCCTTTCTCTCCCTCTCCTTTTCTCTTTCTCTTTCCCTTTCCTTCCGCTCCCTCTTCTCCTTTTCTTTGACTTTCTCCCTCTCCCTCTCCTTATCCCTCTCTTTATCTTTATCCCTTTTCTTGTCTTTGCTTCTCTCTCGTTCATCATCTCTACTCCGTCTATCAATGTCCTTATCTCGATGCTTCTTTCTCATATACCTCTCCTCAGAATCAGAACTCTTTTCTCGCTCATATCGTCGGCTATCACGGTCTCTCTTATCTACTCTATCTTTGTCTCTGTGTCTATCTCCTTTCTTTTCCTTCTCTCGATCCTGACCTCGGTGACTCCTCTTAGCTTCCCCTTCCTTCCTAGATTTATGCTTGCTATCTTCCATTGCTTTGTCCTGTGTCATTCACAAAACAAAAGAAAAAAGTCACCAATAATCCCAAAGTAATTAATGGACGCAAACACAAGCAATAGCAAAATCAACACTACTTTGTATGAGGAATCATAACAAAAACATAGATTCCTTTTACAAGCCCATACAAGTTATTATACCTAAATTTCAAAGTAGAAAACAAGTACAAAAGAGACCTCATTTTATTAATAATCAAACCTCATTCAAAATGAACCAAAAAAAAAATGTGATTTGAAATGTAAAGCTTATATGAAACCAAATTAAAAGAAATGAGACTCTTGCCTCATAACCTAATTGTGTATTTAAGGATTGTAATACAAGGTCAAGAAGCGAAACGAAACCAATGTAACCTCAATTAACAGTACCCTTATCTGAAGAAACAAGGGTCATGCATGTGTATATATTTATCATTGATCAAATGGAAAGCCTGGCGGTACCAGAAAGCCAAAAGGCGGGGCTGCAACAATTAACTCAGGGTCCCGTTCCTTAATAAACGGTATACCCGTTCTCAATCCTCAATCCAATACGCAACACATGATTCATCCCCATCTGTACCAACTGAACTCTCACAATCCAATCTCAATCAGACCTACATCCCACTTTTGAGAACGCCTAAGCTCACCTACATACCCATATCTAAACAATTGGAATACAGAACATTAAACTGCAGACACTGAATGAACAAATCATGAAGAATAAAAGATGAGATGAACATGCAAACCAATATAGTAAAACCCCATAAGTTCAGGTAATATACGTTTTGATTTAAATATCAGGATGATGTGTTGAATACGCTCACACTAGAGTTTTCTAAGAGGCAAGTGTTCCTCAGTCCTCACAACACACAAGGTGCCTAACCAATAACTAATTACATATTAATCTCAGCCAAGAAAGGCCTTCTTGATTCCTGATCCTGCGGAATACCACAAAATCCTAATGCATCTGCGACTGAGTTACACTCTATCCATATGAAGGTGCTATATCGTTGCAGTTATGCACAGCCACTCTACTTGTGTTTGCAACACCAGATTAACTTGAATCAAATTATAAACCTGATGTAATTCAAGGGGCAATTACACCAATTTCCATGGAAATTTTACTAACAATCAACAATTCACCATCATCTGATTTCCTGAATTTTCATAATTAATCTCAATTATTTCAATAACTCTAACAATCGTAAACCTAATCATGAAACCAAGACTGCTAGAACGAAATAGACAACAGGAATCATCGGCCCATCCATAACCAAGTCAACATAATCAAACACCCAAATCTCAAATGAAGCGGAAAACAGAATAGATGGGGAAAAGGGTTAAAGGGGAAGCTTACAGGAAACCCTAGAATTGGTGTAGAGGCTTTAGGGTTCTTCGAACTCTCAGAGGCGCCTCTTCAGAATTAGCGATTCAATTCGTCCAGGATGGATCAGAAGAAAGGATTCTTCCACGAATTGGGGTTTCGCTTCCACGCTGGTGGGTGAGGACGATATCAAGTTTTTTAACAAGAAAGAGAATATATAGTCTTTTTTTTCTTCTTTTGTTTTTTTAGTTCTTCTCGCTTTTATTTATCGAATTTTTTTTTTTCTTCGACCAACAAACAACTGAAATTTTTTTTTAGAGAGAGCTTTTATTTATCGAAATAAAAATGAAGAAGAGTATCTTTTTTCCTCATGAGAAAAAGAAGAAGCAAATTAATTAATTGTGATATTGATTTTATATCACAACGCATTATTACGGATTACAACATGCTCTTTCTCTCTTTCACTTTCATCATTTTGGATTTGGTGATCAATGTTGATCAACTTGCATGCAATTTTGATTTGTTGTTGATTGGTCGGTTCGAGTTTTATTATTGTGGATGTCTTTTTTTTTTGGTAAAATTTTGTGTAGTCATTGTGGTTAAAGTTGACAAATGTTCAATTTTTGTGGTTTTATTTTAATTTGAATGGTCTTTAACGTCACTATTTTTCATCCAAATGGTCATTCCGTCAATTTTCTCAGTTAAATTGATGACGTGGTTGTTAAAAATTACAATATTTTTTATGTCACACCCTGAATTTTGGATAAATAAAAAAATTCCAAATTCAAGGTATGATAACCAAAAAGAAAAACAATCAATACAACATTTTAGTTTTACAACTTGTGAAAAATAATTTGAACAAATTAAAACTTCTCTCAATACTCACAACAAACTAGAAAGTAAACAAAATGAATAATGCCTAATTGCCGCAGCCTCCACTCTGCTAATCCTGACATGCAAAATCAATCTCTACACCATAGATTGGTGCACCGGGTTGTAAACAACAAACCCGGTAAGCTTTAATAGCTCGTATGAGTAAATCTACATTAACGGACTCAACCCAACATCACATACGGTAAAACCAGGAGTTCATGCATTAAAAATAAATTCAGGAAAACACTTACAAGCAAGAGAAATCAAAAGAAGTAATTAAGAAAACACGACAATTCAAAATCACTCAAAATCATAAATGAATCCTGCAAAAAGCGTAGTTCAGGAATTCCATTAAAATCACACAATTAAGATTAAAAAATCTCCTGCGAATAAGCAGAGTTCAGGAGATACTCAAAACAAAGAATTTAAATGACAACACATAAGAACATCACACAATCATTTCTCTACTCTTAGTTATGAGTTCGTCAACACTTAGTCATGCCCCATAAGTAACCAAATAAACGCATACTCATGAGTTCGTCAACACTTAGTCATTCCCCATGAAGTACCAACAGACAGACTAGAGCTCTAAACTGACCGTAACCAATCATTCGGCCAAGGCTTGGTTCCCGGTCCACCACGAAGGCTCCTAATCCAATGCACACAATCACCACCAAGACACACACATTCACAACTAATGCACACAATCACCACGCACACAATCACCATGCACACAATCACCACTAAGGCACACACATCCACAACTAATGCACACAATCACCACTAAGGCACCATTCCACAACTAATGCACAGAATCACTACAAAGGCACACATCCAATTATAACCCATGATCGGAAGTCGTTTTGAAAGATTTTATTTTTATCAGAAAACATATTTTCACTTACCCATGAGCCGTTGACGATCAAGCTCATTTATATTTAAAAACAAAATCATTCTCCTTCAAGGACAACTTCACAATTAGCAATAATAAACTATAAAATAAAATCGGTTCCTTTATGAACTCATGTGAGATTTACTCACAATATAATAATAGCATCATAACCGTAACCAATCACCCGATTAAAGGCTTGGAACCCAGTTTGACTATCTAAAACAATGAATCACAATATAATAATATCATCATCAACAACACAAAGAGCACATCATAAAAATTATATCCTTCCACATAGATATATTTATATGAACAAACATAGATATTTCCACAAGAATAATCTATCAAGAACCAACAATATTATGATCACATAAACATTAAACATAATCATATAATAGGAAAACTTGTTTTCTCTTACCTATGAGCCGTTAGCGATCAAGCTTATATATTTTAAAACAAACAAAAGCAAAATATTTTAAATCATCAACATCATCATCATCATTATTATCATTATCAAAATGACCATAAATAATTGGGTCCTAAAGTGAACATTGGTGAGATTTTTACTCACCTAAAATCCCGCTGTGTCTTCACAATAACTCAAGAGCCAAGCTCAAATATCAACTCCACAAGCTACCTATTTAACACAATTAATAACCTTAGTAACCACTTGAACAGAAAGAACATTGCACCCTTAACAAGCCTTAATCCAAAGGAGGACAACCTTCCAAGGTCGTCGAACTTAACAACCCATTACTGCTGCTTCTATTTCCTAAATCTTAAACTCAAAACCTCTCACAAGTCTAAGATTATACATAAAGTCCTAACATGCAATCCTTGCTCAAAACTTAGAGATTCCACATCTCAACAAGCTTACAACAACATGAGCTAGCTAACCACAACAACCACTACACACCCTGCCAGACACGCCACCACGCACCGCCACAAGCGACGACGAGTGGGCCCCACGCGCCACCGGCGACCCACGAACCGGGTCATGGTTCATACACCAAACTCTTCATCTCAACAATCCCTACAATAGTCTCAACTATCACAAAGTCCAATTTTAACTATAGAAGGTGGAATTTACCTCTCAAGTAAAATGGGTGATTGAAACCCTAGGATTTCAAATCCTCAATTCACCCTCCACACTTCAAGTCGGTTCAAGAGGCTTGGAGGGATTGATCCACGTCTCACAGGCTTCAAAAGCCCCCAAGAGTTGTCGCCGAAGGTGACCGGAATTAGGAGTTCCGACGAAGAACCCAAAACGGCACCACCGCTGCTTCCCGGCCTTGCTGCACCTCCAGCTGCTCGAATCTTGCTACCAAACCACCATAGACTTGTATAGAATCAAGAGAGCTTTTCCAACGGTACCTCATTTGCCTAAATCCGAGCTCGGATGGCCAAGATATGGCTGAAAAACTAAAGGAGGTTGGGAGGAGAAGAGAGATACGCGATTTTCAGATTGGAAACTTTTTCCTTTTTTTCTAATTTCATTTTTTCTATTTATATACAACTTCCAAAAAAGTAGGAACTTCCGCTGACCATAACTTTTTCTTACGACATCCATTTTACGCATGCCGCCTGTCTATGGACTCATATCATCGTGCTCTACAACTTTCGTGAAATAAGTTTCTCAAGAAACCTAACGAATAAAAGTCAACTCTATGACCCTTAAAGAATAAAGAACCGTTTTGGGTAATTTATGCGTCTGAACACTTCCGCCTTTCATTTGAACCTCAAAAACACACTAACTTCTAACTCGAAAATTCCCAAATAAAATTAGAAACTAATATCTAATTTTCGGGGTATTACATTTTAACAGCCACGTCAATATTCTGACAAAAAAAAATTGACAGAAACACCATTTGGATGAAAAATTGTGACTTTAAGGACCATTCAGATTAAAATAAAACCAAAATGACTAAACAGATGTCGACTTTAAACCACAAGGACTAAACAAATTTTAATTTTGTTTTTTTTATTAGGGTTTGGAACCTAGCCTAGCTGGGAGGCTCAGCCCCACATCCGGTTCCATTTATTTTATTAATATTAAAATTTTGCAACGGGGGAACGTAATACCAATACTCGTGCTACATCAGACAAGTAACTAATCCTCGTACATAACGTCCTGAATAATAGCAAGAGTCTCATCTAACCACAAAGACTGAACTCTCATACTAGCTAGGTGTGCTAATCTATTTGTAACACTATTTGCCTCTCTGTCGATGTGTCGAACCCGAATAGATCTAAAAGCCTTCATATAGTCTTTACAATCCTCCAAGACTCGACCCATCTCAGATAAATCCTCACCCTCTCTAGGGAAGCTATGTAGAATCACTCTCAATATCAACATCAGTCTATCCTTGGTGAACAAATATGGTGAAAATGCATCCCCTTGACGAATACCGCGCTTCGGTTTCAAGCTTCCTTGTGGCACACCATTCAACAGAAAAGAAAAGGATCCCGTTGTAACACACCTCATTATTTGCCTCACTAAGCATCACAGAATCTCATCCTTTTCATGATAACATCTAAAAAATTCCACTCGACCCTATCATATGCTTTGCACATGTCAAGCTTAAGCGCACAATAACCTTTCTTACCTCTTCTCCTGTTCTTCATTAAGTGAGTGACCTCAAATACTAGCAGAGAGTTATCGGAAATCTGTCTTCCCGGAACAAACGCTCCTTGAAACAGTGAAATAATCATATCCATAACAGGTTTGATTTTGTTTGCAAGAACTTTCGAACCAAGTTTATACAACACATTACACAAGCTTATGGGGCACAACTGACTCATGTACTTGGGAATCAGAACTTTTGGGATTAAAGTTACAAACGTCCTGTTGATAGAAGCTGTGGAATCAGAACATTTATTGTGGATGTCTTTTTTTTCTCTTTATGCAGTATTTCATGAACTTTTTGCAATAAGCCTCATGTGCAAAAGAAAAGACTAGCTTTCGTACAAGGCGTTTTTACTTAAGCTGCCTACCAAACGACCTTAGTCGGTATCATATATTTGAAATTGTCGTAAATCCGACATGATTTGTACACCGACTATTGGCAGCCTAACTTTCGGTACGTTGGTATCGATATATGGATATGTTGAGTTCGCGGGACTTGTAAATAGCAAACATAATAGGCTAACGAATAAAGTACTCTCAAAATGATTAAATCTAAAATTTATCGAGACAAAGGAGAAATGGAACGTTAATCAAAAGAGTTTTTGGAACTAAAGTGGGGCGAATTCGAAACAACACCCACAAGATCATCATATGCAGGCTTATCAAACCTACTAAAAAAACATAGTCGCAAGACAGGATTAGAATGGTGCCCATGTCTAGTAAAGAAGCTGCGGGCTACTCCCCGACAATGCTTGTTCATGTGGTTTTAAGTCTAAAAAAGTTCTTGGATCAAAGTTCATTAAGCCAATCATGCACCCTTCTTCTCTAAGCTTTTGGTGGAATGCAATAAACTCCTTCACTTCAAACCTTTGATAAAACAGGGATGAGATTGGACGTACATGTTTACGCAGTGAATGATAGCGGATCCAATACCAAGACGACTTCTTTCTTAGGGAAATTACATAAGGAATTTTCAGATATCATGTCCGAGAGTGAGTTGTTTCCATGTGCCCTAAGAGGGGAGCAGGGACGTATCTAGGATTAGGATATCAAGTGGGCTAAATATATTGGTACTCATTAATTTTGTTGATTTTCATAGCCTGAAGAAAATTAATGTAAAGAAGATGAAATTTTGTAAATGAAAACATGCAAAAAAAAAAAGGCAGAAGAAGAAAGGAAGAAAAGGGAAAAAAATGATGAACCGAAAAAATTGAAAGATAAGGTAGAAGAAGAAATGAATAAAAGAGAAAAATGATGAACTGGAACAATAAAAGCAATATAAACTATATGCAATCGAACCATTAATCTAGAATGTGGAAATGCAACGCCTTAAGAGCATGTCCACCCCTTGCAAATTGGTTAACCTAGGTCATTTGCCACATAGGCAAAGTGACGCAAGTTTTTTTTTTCCCTCCTTTCCACCCATGAAAATGGACTAGTTTCTAGAATGACCCAGGTCATTTGTTGGGTTAACCACTGACCCAGGTTCCTTTGTTTTTTGACCCACAATGACTACAAGTCACATCAGACCAAAGGCCCAACGTGGCTGACGTTATAATGCCCCATACCCAATTTTACCTATTTACTGGGTATTCTACGAGTTACTGAGAAATTTAACCGTGCTCGGTAACTTGGTAATTTAACGCTCGAGTTGATTTTCGAGTTTTTCTCAAAATGTTAAATTCCTCTTTTAAGGCCCTGATGTAGTAGTACATGTCGACACGAGTTCACCGGTGTCTTCAGATTATTTGTCAGAATTTCGAGTTATTTTCTATGATTTATTAGACGTTTGGTTATAGAAATTAATTTACTGAAGAAAATAGCTCATTTAATCTTGCCATCGGATCTTTAGGGTTTTGATCTTAACCGTTGGCGCATGTATTTAAGGGAGGAGACGGGTTGACTTTGGGGGAACCCAAACTTGGGTGTTGACCTGAGCCTGGACGGCTCTCTCCCTCTCCGCCTACCTCCATCATTTCCGGCGTGGCGTCGCCAGTTCCGGTCACCACATGCCACGAAACCGCCACCAATCTCTTCCTCTCCTTCTTCTCTTCAAAACCCAGTGATCAAATTCCACAAACAACCCCGAATTCATGGAGGGAATTGATGAACACCACTGTGTTCATCAGAATTCGGGTAGCTCCCAGCGACGACTCGACCTTTGAAGGTAGGTTTCAGTTCGCCTCTTCCCTCTTCTTCTTTCTGGGTAGATAGTTCTTGAATCAGGACCTAATCATAACTTCTCTGTTTTTGAGTTTCCCGAGTTCCTAGCTTCGGCGACCTACGCTCGGTGGTTTCCGACTAGTGCTTCGGGTTTTGGTGAGTCCTTGAAGCCTAGTGGGGAGTCCGGTGGGACCTTGGAGTGACTTGTGGAGCTGCAGTCATCAAACCGGACCAAGGCAGAGGCTTGGTGTGTTTGGCTAGAGAGGACCCGAGGTGATGTGGTGCTGATTCGGTGAAGGTGGCAACTAAGGCAGCAGCTGGGGATGTTTAGAAATCCTGCAAGTTGAGTTTTGGCAAGGAGGAGCTCCTGGATTCGTGTGTTGGGTAAGCATATGGTAAGGTTCGATCTCTGATATTTTGAAGCTGTTGTGTTGATGTTGTTTGGAACCGAGTTGGTTGTTTGGTGTTTATTTCAATTGTTTGGCTGTTTGCATGTTAAGAACTTGGTGATTCAAAGTATACGGGGAAGCTATGGCCACTTTCCGGCAAATATTTCCGGCAAGTCGTCGGAGTCCGACGAGGGATAGATTTGGCAGAAGCGGATGAGGTAGTGATCGATGTTTTCCTTTTCATTTTATGTCACTTCGGAAATAGAAATGTTCAGGTTGTAATCGGAAAACTTATTAAGTTAGGAAAATTTCTATTTTGGGAAACTTTCCCCTTTATAGAAACTTTTCATTTATGGAAATTCTTTTGGGTGCCCTTAGTAAATTTTGGTGTGAAGTTGTGTAGAGAGGAATTGATGGAAATTGTTGGTATTGTGTGTGGGCATGCATGAACGTAGGGGACCATAAAATAATTTTGGTAATATGAACACTGTCCATAGTAACTCTAGAATCTAGACCAGATTACTATGTGATGAATTTGGAAGTAAATTGGTTGATGTGTTAAAGGCATGGAAATTGATTGTGACTTCGATTCCAGGTTAAGGTTTGGTTTGGAACCGAATGAGTTATAGTTGCGAAGTTAGTCGAAAATAATTATTAATATATGTTGGTCAAACATGGGTCAAACCTGGTCGATTCCTGGTCAACCTAGGAAATCCTAATCAAACTAGGAAGAAGTCGAGTCAATGATTATTTCAGAGTCCGGTCTGACCGATTTGTTTTACTGTTTATCGTCAGACGTGGGATTGACTCGAGATTGTGAATAGTTAGAGGCAGAGCTCGAGGAGTATTCCGAGCATTTAGAAGCTTGGGCCTAATACTGTGTGTGGACTTTTATTTTAAATTATATGCATGCAATGGTTTGTTGGTGAGCAGTTTCTTGTTATTGGAGCTTATGGCGTCATTCTTTTTAAATTGGCAATTTTTATTATTTTGGAGAGTTACCGAAAACCATTTTCGGTGGATTTATATATATTTATAATTATGAGAATAGTATGTATAAAAATGCTAGCTAGCCATACGTGGTTTTCTGCCATAATGGTGTAACAATTAGCCGCCATTATGGTGTGACGTGAGCGTGGGACGCAAGCGTTGTAGCTCTATATGAATGTACGTAGGAATTCATATAGAGGATATGCACGTATATACATTAGTCTTTTCCGCCATAATGATGTAGCGATTAAACCCCCATTATGGTGTGACGTGAGCGTGGGACGCAAGCGTTGTAGCCTTGTATGAATTTCTATTTTTCACAAGAATTCATACAAGGAGTATGACGTGTGTAAATACATACTTATATATTATAGCCTGAGAGGCTCTATATTATAAAGTTTTGGAGACTAGCGGGGCTAGTCACGTATATGTCAGTTGATAAGTTAAAAGCTTTAAAGCTTATCGCATGCAGCATAGCTTTTCTATAGAAATTAAATCGGGAAAGCAAAAAGACTTATTTCTTTTAAACTTTATTTTTGTCCACTCACTCTAACGTTTTCAAATTTTTCTTCCCTGGGCCCTTCGGTTTTATATGCCCTGTTAGCAGGTTAGCATAGTTGAGGTTGGGCGTACATGGAGACAAGGCATAGTCAATTAGTATAGCTTCCGCTCATTTATATATTTCTGTTTCTTTTCTTCACTATTAGAGTCGCTCGGAACTTATGAATGTTGGTTGTGAGATTAATTATTTAGATTAGTGATTAATGTGGGAGGTGTTGTGAAGTTGGGGAGCACGAAGGCTCCAGGAGTTTAAGTTGGGAGTTGGATTTTTAGAAGTGTTTGTAAGTATTTTCAGGTTAGGGTTGTCCATTTTCAAGAGAGGTTATGTCAAATTTTCGGTAAATTTTCCTTAGAGATAGACCCCGCAGAATTTACTTTGAGTTACATGGTGAAATTCGAGATGGGTTCTGACAGACGTCACCAACAAGCACGCCCTTAGATTCACACCAAGGCGAGACGCATGAATGCCACGGACGAATCGCGTCCAAGCGTTGCCGCGTGAAGACCAGTCTTTCGTCGTGTTGTGCAACCTGTCTCCCCCACCGACACGCAGCACCTTCACGTAGGTTGCCACAGCCATTCAAATGAAACGGTCAAGAAATTTAGACCGTTGCTTTCATTCCAAAAGTTGGATCTGACGGCTTAGAATGGATTACCGTTGGGTTTGATTTTTTTTTTTTTTTTTTTTTTTTTTTTTTTATTAAAAAAGAATCTGACTGTTGTCATAAAACAGTAGAATGTGTATTGATCATTAATTTCGAACGACTCTTTTGGAAAGAGGAAGAGAATAACAAATACCATAAATCCCACACCCAAAAATTTGATAGTTTTGTAGCTCATTTTTCATTTCCTTAACCGTTACAAAATTTCTCTCATTCCCTCTTTTCAATTAATAGTTTGTGGGAAAGGATTCGCAAGTCCCAAGAGGAAGACGATGAAGATGATCTAACAACCAATGCCATTGTCATCGCTGCAGTTACTCACAGTCAAGCCGAAAACTAACCTCGAGCATGCAGTTCTCATCCTGGCTGTTGTCCAAACCATGCAAGAGAAAGAGAAGACAGAGGCAAATGTATGCTCCAAGACTACTTTGTCGATTGTCCTATATTTAATGATGAGGAATTCCGAGTTCGTTATAGGATGAGTCACAAGGTTTTCAACCGCATATGTGGTGACCTTTGCAACTATGATCGCTATTTCGTTCAAAAAACAGATGCTACCAAGAAAGTCGGTCTACTTCCGCAGCAAAAGATGACATCTTCTTTACGGATGCTAGCTTATGGTGCTAGCGTATATCAATGCGTTAAGTATGTATTGTCGGATGGCAAAATCTACATCCATTGAGTGCCTTCAACGATTTACTAGAGGAATCGTTGATCTGTATTCAGCAGATTACCTCTGAGCTCTTAGTCCGGCCGATCATAAAAAGCTTTTTGCTAAAGATGAAAAGAGGGGTTTTTCAGGGATGATTGGGAGCATCGATTATATGTATTGGCAATGGAAGAATTGTCATTCCGGTTGGGTCAGTGAATATAGTGGAAGAAAGCAAATCCCCACTATCATTCTTGAAACGGTCGCATCTTAAGACACTTGGATATGGCACGCCTTCTTTGGAATTCTCGGGTCATGCAACGACCTCAATGTCCTAGCAAAGTCATCGTTGTTTGACGAGCTTACCAACGGTCGAGCACCTGAGATCCATTTTGAAGTGAGTTCACGAGTTGGACTATTATATCGCCGACGGTATTTATCCAAGGTGGGTGGTGTAAACACGGAAAATCTGCAACAAATTACAGAACAACACGTGTACAAAGAATAATATAATTTTATTGATATGAATGCGGGTTACAAATCTTTGTGAACTCCTCTGATTCTATCTCCGAATACGGATTTGACTCAAGGGTGACGAGCACTTGTTCTTGAGATGTAAGGGGTCACGAGAGTTGATCACGCGACGAGTGTTTGGGATTTGAGTTTGGTGAAGAACTGGCTATTTGGAAGCTTGGTAGTTCTTCGAGAGATTTTGAGACTTCTGGGTTTTCGGGAGTAATTTTTCTCTTTGTTGTCGGAAGTCCTCCTATTGATATGAGAGGGGGTATTTATAGTGTCAACATACCTCCGTTTATGGCATGTAATGAAGACACCAAATTAATTGTATTTTTTTAACGGTAATAATTAAATCAATCAGTTTTGATTAATTGATTTAACTATTAATTTTAACATAATTAAATCAATCAGTTTTAATTGATTGATTTAGTTACGACCGATAAGGTATAACTGCTTTGGATTAAATGTCCGACTTCTTTTTTTGATAATTAATTTAATTTAATTGATATCTGATTATCGATTGACATTTAATAATTGATTTTAGTCCGGATTTAAGGTTTTTTTATCAACCGACCATTTACAAGTCGCCACTTGTTATTTCCGACGACTTTTTAACGTTGCCAACTCACGAGCCACGTATGCAATTTGTCAGGCCCACACATCATTTGAATAATTCAACGATTATTATTATCGTTAAATTTTATATGTATACAGGTGGCTTTTGTGACTATTATTTGATAGGATCGAAATTCTATTGCTATTTAATTATCTCACCTATAAAGTATGTGACTATTATGTATATAGCATTCTTATCATGACATTCCTTACTCTAACAAGTAAGCAATTAAAATACCTTGCTACTCAATCTTGTTAAATGTATAGGCTTTTTACTTGCTCAACCGTGAGAATATGTGTAACTGACTGACAGTTAATGAGAAGGCTAGGCAAGGGAACGGGTAAGCAATAGCCGACCACCTGTAGGATCATCCCATCCTGTGCTTGACTGTGACCTTAATTTTACTAGCAAGGGGACAAGTACCCCGAACGAAGGTATTCTATATGCGGTAGGAGAAGAAGAAGAAGACGGAACACCTCATGCATAATTGGCAAATGTTCTTTTACGATGCAGTAGGTTAGAACGGAATTCGAGTTGGAAGAAGTCATTATGTGACGACTATTATGATTTATGTATATAACATTCTTATCAACCATGACATTCCTTACTCCAACAAGTAAGGAATAATTAAAATACCTTACTAACCAATCTTGTGGAATGTATGGACATTTACTTGCTCAACCGTGTGAATATGTGTAACCGACTGACAATTAGGGCTGGGCACTTAGTACCGGAATCCCGATCCCGTACCGGTCCCGTCCTGAAAGTTAGCGGGACGGGACGAGATAGGTTTTGAAAATAGCAATCCCGTCCCGTCCCGTCCCGTTTTAACATTACCATAACGGGACGGGACTATCCCGAAAAATCTCGTCCCGTCTCGTAATATTATAATACTTGATTTTATTCATTTTATACTTGATTTTTTAGGTTGCATGGTGTTACAATGCACTCAACCACACTTAATTTGGTCTAAAATAATACTTTTAATTTCATTCATGTTCTTTTTTTATTGCTTGTGTGATTTTGGATATTTTTAGTTGTTGTTTGAGGGTTAATTTTTAATGTGGGATGTTTAGTACTTTTAAAGTGGGATGTAATTTAACACCTATGCACCTATGTTCTTGTTGATTTTAGTACTTCTAATTTCATCAATGTTCTTTTTTTTTTGTTTATGTGTTTTTGGATTTTTTTTTTCCATTAATTTCATTAATGTTGTTCCAAACAGCATAAAAATGTCGAAAATTTCATACACTGATCAATTGTGGTGGAGCATTTGAATGCTTGGAGTTTCTCAACCCATTTTTCCACCTGTGGTGGTGCTTGATAATCAATTAATTTGTTCTTGAAAAAAAAAAAAAAAAATATTTGTCGGGAAAAAAAAAAAAATTTGTCGGGATCCCGGTCCCGTCCCGATCCCGATCGGGACGTACGGGACAGATTTTTAAAAACACATTCTCGTCCCGTCCCGTTCTTTTATTTTCGGGACGGGACGGGATTCACCAAATCCCGGCCCGTCCCGTCCCGTGCCCAACCCTACTGACAATACATGAGAAAGGCAAGGGAATGGGTAGGCACTAGCGAACCACCTGCGAGATCATCCCATCCCGTGCTTGAATATGACCTTCATTTTACTAGCAAGGTGACGAGTACCCCCGACGAAGCTATTCTATTTGCGGTAGGCTAAGAAGAAGACGCAACTCCTTATGTGCAAATGTTATTCTACAGTGTAGTAAATTAGAATGGAAAGAAGTAGCCCTTTTTTACAAGCTATCTTACAGCTCGCCAAAAGGAGTCTAGCCCATACTTCAATAGCTATCAGTTTGGGAAAAAAAAATATTTAGCAGAATATTTTGCGTGTATCACAAGCGCTTCACTCCCTCGACTTGAGAATCAAAGAGATTCATGTATATAGAAATTCGTCACTTATCATCTTTCAGACAACTGGTAATTGAAAAACTAAATATCAAAAGATATTTCGGGAGTGTCGATTAAAGAAGCTATGCAAAAAGTTGAAAAGGAAACAAAAAGAAAACTTGTATCGACTCAAATCAATAAATCTCACAGTCAAGTAGAGATTAGGTGGCGATCCATAATATTTGACAACCAACGATAAGAAAAATTCAGAAATGTGTTGTGTGCTAGGTTGAGGGCTGGTGAAGTATTGAAAATACCTTTCCAGCCTCAATCTATAGAGGAAGCAAAATGTTATTGAGGTTTTGTCATATCTCTCGAGAAAAACTTTTATCCTTTATTAAAAATGTTTCACTGTGTACGTATCAAAAATAAAGTTAGTAAAGACCAACGCCTTTTGTTGTGAATAGTCTTTATTATACTAGTGAAAAAAATGTACATGATTTGTGCATGAGATTTTCCTAGCTCGGTTAATGATTTTTCCTATGAATTCTAAGAGTGGCACGTTGTCTTCCACAATGTAGCTCTCGGTTGTTGTGACTTATGACCAGGCCAACATGCCAATTAATCCGTCCACAAGAGCTCTGTTGTTAGTTGTTACTTACGAGATTGGTGTTTCTTGCAAAAACTATGTGTTTCAAACTCATGGCCCGAGTCTTTCTACAAGTATGCTTGATCTCTCCTTTGGCATTTGCCACATCGAGCTGCAAGTTGCTGCTTGAGAAACCCTCAATCTAGATCTGTTAAATTGCCTTAGGTTCCTTTTTGGGAAAATATAGTATCGGGGAAGAACATTTTTTGTTGGAAACCGGGTCTTCTTGAGGTAGTAACATGGCATGGTTATTGTATATGGTCCTTTGAATTTAGGGAAAAAATGATCAGGTGAAAGAAATGTTTGATCTTGAATAATGGTTCGATGACCAGCAAAAACCCCAGGGAAAAACTCATATAACCACCGAATCCAAAGAAATGTAATTGTATCACTCCTATGTGCTTGGGAGTGCAACCAAGTCTTATCAAAATCTGGATAACAGCCATTCCTCTGCATAACACTTTGGTACCTGATCGTTTGTTTTGGCCTCTTCAAAAATCTGGAAACTATTCAGTCAAGTCTGCTTATCATTTCATATATGCAAATGTTATGGTTCCAACAACAAATAAAGCATCAGTGTCCCATCAAATTGAGCTTCAACTTTGGAAGTGGATATGGAGCTTACATACTTTGGCAAAAATTAAGTTCTTCCTTTGGAAAGCTGTTCGAAACTTCATGGCAACAAAAGGTAATTTACATTTTCGACATATGTCTCTGTGTTATCTATGTCCTCTTTGTAATACATTTTCAGAATCTTTGGAGCATACTCTTTTCTCTTGCCAATGGGCTGTGTGTGCTTGGTTTGCTCATCCTTTTGGTTACCATGTTCCTTGCTCTCAAATCACTTCTTTTGATCGTTGGCTTGTTGGATTGATTCCCTTCAAAACTCCTATGTCATCTGACCTCCATCATTTTTTCACTCATATTTCCCTTTTGTTGTGGAACATTTGGAAAAGTCGATGTGCTTTTGTTTTCAATCATATTGTGCCAGATCCCATTGCTGTTTCAAGAAAAGCTGTTATGTAGGCAGAAGAGTTTATTACAGCACGGTCTTTAGTTTCAATTACAAAATCCCCATCTTTGGACTGCCCCACTGCTCCTCCATATTGGATCCCTCCTCATACAGGTGGCTTCAAAATTAATACGGATGCAACTTGGAATCGTGAGACTTTCTCTTGTGGTTTGGCAGCCTTACTTCGAGATTCATCTGGCTCTTTAAAGAATGGTTTGGTTAGTATTGGACAGGCTTTGTCTGCAGAATCTGCTGAAGCTCAGGCAGTTCTTCTGGGCTTAAAACTTGCCAAATCTCATTCTTTGCTTACTTTTTCTCTTGAAGCTGATTGCCTTCCTCTCTTATCAGCTTTGAAATCCCCAAAGGGATTAGTCTCTTGGTCTGTGTTTTCGTGGCTTCAAAAGATCAAGACTTTGGCTAATTACTTTTCTTCGGTTAACTGGTCTTGGATCAGTAGGGAAGCAAATTCTGCAGCAGATTGTGCAGCTCATCTTGCTTCAAGGCTGGAGTGTTCTATGAACTGGATTCATAATCCTCCTACCATTTTACTTCATGTTCTACAGTCAGATGCAGTTGCAGCTCCTCCTTAGTTTTCTTTAGTTTGGTTTCTGTTTGCTGTTTCTAAGCCTATGTGCTTTTGTTTCTTTGTTTGTTTGTAATGGTTTGGTTGTACAAAAAAAAAAATTCCTATCAAAATCTATAAAGAGTACTTTGAACAAAAAAGAGAGGCAACACTCTTCTAAAAGTAATACTAAATACTTTTATTTTAGGAAATTTAACAATATATAAGAAAGAATAAATTCAATTTACCCAATTGTGGTTTAGAAGTGAATTTATGTTAGTCCCTAAACTTTCAATTTCATCAGATTATCCCCCGAGCTCTTGTTTTTCTGGTAATTTTGCTTCTCAACCCCCAAAACATCATCACACGTCATCAAATTTCAACGTCCCAATTGGACGGAGCATGAGTGATAGGAGACGATAGAAAGAAAAACAAGAGCTCGAGAGGTAATCTAATGAAGTTGAAAGTTTAGGGACTAATATGAATTCACCTCTAAACCACAGTGGGGTAAACTGAATTTAATTCTATAAGAAATTATTACTTGTAATACTAAATTTGATTCTTGCTTTACGAAAGTGAAAAAAATAAATTTATTTTTTGAATAAAAGGCTGGTGCGACTGCCCTCAAGCCTCCATTAACGAAAATATTGAATATAAGGGGGGACATGGAACCTGAACCCCTGATTACAATGAAGTCCCGACATAATATCGAGAATATCTACAAAATATCTACAGCATAAACTAGCAAAGAGTACTACTCTAATGACCACTCTATTTGCTTTGTCACAGCGGTGACATAATAGAAAGATTTCTAGATATGTAACACGATTACATATCCTATGTTGAATAATGCAGATTTTCTACTATATTGCCGCCGGGTTATAAGCCCGACAACTATACTTAGTTTCATCATGCTACTAGGAGGTTACGACCATTTGTCATATCCCGACTCTTAAATTTTTACCTTATTTACTAGCTTGGTATTAATAAGAATTTTACCGTCTCCGTCAATGAGGTTATAGTTTAATTGGTCTTTAGAGGGGTTTTGGGGGACGATTATTTCGGAGAATTATTCGTAGGAGAAAAATGTGACGACGGTAAAAATGGTAAATTTTGGCTAGTAAAATGTAATTTTTATTGGGGTATTATTTTGTGGTGTTATTTTTGGAGTTGGGTTTTTTTTTTTTGGTGTGGGTATATTGGTGTTGGACCGATTTGGGGAGGCCCAAACCATTTCTCTCCTCTCTTCCTTCTCTTCTTCTTCCCGACCTTCTCTCTTCCTCACTGCACTGCCGGAGACTCCCCGAGCTCCATCGCCGTCGTCCGGTCAAGAGGAGATGCCACACCGGTCCAGTATAGTCCGCCGTGGTCCTGGACTGGTGAGCGACGCTGCAACGCCGCCGAACGGAGGAAGTCCTCCTTGAAAGCCCCGTGGTCTTCTCGCCGAAACTCTCTCTTCCGGCCGCCATAGCTAGCAATCCACGGCTCATCTTGAAGCTCTCTTCTAGGGTAGTAATCCCTTGAAAGGTTTTGGTCTGGTTCATGCTTGGTAAGAAGAAATCCTTGATTGAAATTCTAGGGCTCATTTGATGTTTTTGTTCGATTACCCTATCTAGGCTGGGAATTTATGTTTGTGCTAGTTAGGAAAGTTGTAGAGTAGGTTGAGAGGAAGCTGCTGTCAAAATTTGGTAGGCATTAGAGGTCGCCGGAGTCGGCCTCCGGCGGCGCTGCCGTCGCTGTTTGGGGGATTTTCATGATTTTAATTGTGTTATATTAAGGAGAGTTTATTGATGTGAAGTTTGAAATTTTTGAAAGAGTTTTGGATAGGTTTGAGATTTTTCAAAATTTGGTATATTGGCAGTTAATTAGGATAGAATCCGGTTGTTGGATTAAAGTTGTTTAATCTGAGGAAGGTTGTAATAAGGCTGCCGATTATGGTATTGAAGTTTGGAATGTTTCGAATTGGGAATATCGAAGTTAGGCAATGATGAGCGGGGGTTATGGCTCACGTTTAATTTTTGCCCATTTTGTATAAATATTGGAATTTTAGTTGGGAAATTAATTTTACATTTGGAATAGGACGTGATGAGGCTCGAGCAGAAGAGACCTCTAATCGACACTTAGGCCTATTTTGTGAGTGGACTTTTGTTTTAGTTAAAAGCATGTGATGCATTATATTATTGATCAGTTATTCTTCTGCTGAAATTTATTGCTTTCTAGATATTTGACAATTTTCATCTTTTGGAGAGTTACCGAAAATGAGATTTTCGGTGAATATGTTTATTGGATGTTTATGAGTATAGTATACATATAAATGCTAGCTAGCCATACGTGTTTGGTCCGCCATAATGGAATTAATGAGGTAAAATTCCATTATGGCGTGACGTGAATGTTAGACACAAGCGTCATAGCCCTATATGAAAACTATTTTCTTATCTGCTTCATATAAGTTTTCATATAGGGAGTCCACACGTATATATATACACCCGTCCCCTTCGGTCATAATGAGGAAAAATTCCATTATGGAGCGACATGAGCATTAGATGCAAGCGTCGTAGCCTTGTATGAATTTCTATTTTTCTATCTTCTTCATAGAATTCGTACAAAGAGTCTGACGAGTGTAAATACATACATATATATATATATATATTTATTTATAGTTTTTCCTGAGAGGCTCCAGTTTTATTGAGTTTTGGTGACTGGCCGAAGCTAGTCTTGTATTTGCCAGTTTGTGAGTAGAAAGCTTTGAGCTGTCGCATGCAGCATAATTTTTATGGAAATTAAAATGGGAATGCATAAATATTTATTTATTAATTTATTTTTGTCCACTCACTCTAACGGTTTCCAATGTTTTCCCATTGGCCATTCGTTTTAAAATACTCAGTCTGCAGAGTGCGGGTTGGATCTAGTAGGAGGCGAGGCATAGTCATCCATTTCTCCACCACCTTTCACTAATAGGTTACCTGTTAACCTACCAGCATATTTTCTTGTTTCCTCTAGTTTTAGCAGCTCTAATTTCCATGAGGATAATGTATATTAGATCGGTTGTGTGCTAAGTTTTAGATTTAAATTTGGAATATTTGAAGATTGAAGTTTGTTATCTTAATTGGATATTTATGTGATGGATTGGAGGATGATTGTATAGTCTTTTTGTGGTGGTTGCGATGTGAGGAGCGGGTGGCTCCAGGAGTTGAGGATGGTTGATGTTGTTATAGGAGTGTTGTTGTCGAATTTTTTAGGTTAGGGTTGTCTATTTTCAAGGGAGGTTCTACCAAATTTTTTGGTAAATTTTCCTTGGAGGTGGACCCCGCAAGACTTACTTCGGGTTTCAGAGTAAAATTCGGGGTGGGTCTTGACACCATTTGACTAAGCAAAAGATGTGCCTCCTACCTAGAAACATATAAGGAACATAAAGTGCATAGACCGGCACAAGGCCCTTTACGCCCTACCATAAAATGATAGGGTATTATTTGCGACATAAAGTTGCCTTGAAATAAAACTAAGGACGAAATTCAGTTTACCCTCCTAAGGTTTAGGGTTAACTTCATTTTAGTCCCCGTTCTCTTAATTTTGAAAATTTACCCCCTAAAGTTTCCAATTTTCATCGGCCTTGCTTATTTGCTAAGACAATTTGGAGGTTAAATGCTAACATAATATCTTAGAAAAAGGGTCATAAAGTGTGATTTTTGTTCAATTATTGATTGTATTAGCCCTAAAAGTGAGCTATAAAGTCAAAATTTACATTAAATTTTAACGGAATTCTAGCAAATAACCAAAGCTAATGAAATTTGGAAACTTTAGGGGTAAATTTTCAAAATCGAGAGAACGGGGACTAAAATGAGGTCAATCGAAACCTCAGGAGAGTAAAATGAATTTACTCCTACAACTAAAATGCAATGAAACATAAATAACAAAATAATAAAAAAGTATTAACTTCAGTTTACCCCCTTGAGGTTTGGGGTTAACACCATTTCAGTCCATATACTCTTAATTTTGAAAATTTACCCCCTAAAGTATTAAATTTTATAAATCATGCCCAATTGCTGAATTTCCATTGAATTTGGACATTAAATGTTAGCATGGAATCTAAGAGAAAAGTAACTAAAAAGCGATTTTTGTTGTTATATGACTATTTTGGCATTTAAAGTGAGTTCAAAATTAACGTCTAGATTAGACAAATATTTAGCAATTGGGTATGATTTATGTAAGACAGAAACTTTAGGGGGTAAATTTTTAAAATTGAGAGAACGGGGACCTGAAATGAAGTTAAACCCAAACCTCAAGAGGTAAAATGAATTTAATCCAATAAAAAAACATAGAAGATAGTTTGGGCCCAAGACAAAAACCCAAGCCCAACATTCACCAAACCCAGACCAAGCTTAAAGTTTGCAGACATAGCAGCACCACCATCCCGCCCGCTGCAGCCATGTCGTCGTCCCGGCCCCCCAGCAGCCGTGCTACTGTCCTCAACAACATCTGATCGACCCTCCAACCCTCCACCCTCCCCATCATGCCAACAAGCTAGAGGCGGGGCGGTGAGAGAGACCTAGGCGAAGTCTGTTTTGAACACGTGTCGCATGGATAGCATGGTTCGCGAGCTAGTCGTATCCTTGTGGGATTCTAATTGATGAGTCCGAATGGGTTTGTGATTATGTCTCTGCCAACTGTTTGCCGGTTGCTATATAAGGGAGTTTGAAGATTTGGTTTACACACAATCAAATCATACAAAAACTACTTACAAACTCTCGAGCATCCTCGAAACCCTAAAGTTCTAAGTGCACCTCGCCTTAGTTCTCAGAGCCCGTCCGGACTCGTCCTTTTTACCTAATTGTTGCTCTGCTCGCTCTAACAGTGAGTATTGATTCACAGGTGACTAAGAGGTTTTGCTCGTAATTCCTCGTTCGCGAGGTGACACTGGAGCTCCCTTTCGCTTGGTTAGAAGTCAAGAACGCGCACAGTTCACATCCCGCGTCCGCGCGGTGGCACGCCCTGCAACCCTAGTTTACTTTTGGTAGTACTAGTTGCCTCTCTACTCCCTGCTGAGGATCGTGGCCAAAACATTGGCACGCCCAGTGGGACCGGGAGTATAACATTCTCGTCACCATTGGGAAGTCAGGCAGATCCCGGTACTGGAAACCCTCGATTTCTTGTCTGAAACACAAGTCACCACGTTACCAACCTCACAACAACGTGGCCTGTCGCTCGCTCACGAAGGATCAAGTCTTAACTCAGTTCGGAAACCCAGATTTCAGCGAACCTACGATGGTAGGACCAACACCCACCAGCAACTCTGGCCCCAACACGCCCACTGAGGAACAGATCCGCCAGGTGGACGCTCGCCTAGCAGCTATGGTTGAGAGCCTGAAGGCTCATACTGATAAGACAACCCGCCAATTGAAGGAAGAGTTCGACTCCCTCAACTCGAAAGTCGACACCCTCACCGAGCAAGTCAAGAAAGATAAGACTCTCTGGCAGACTAACCAAGAGAATCTCGCTGTACTCAGCGAGGATTTCGGCCATCATGCAGGCCAATGCACAGAGAACAAAGCCTTGGTCGAAGGATCACTTCAACGGATCCAAAAGGATCTGCTTGATAACACAGAAGCTCTGAAGCTTGCCCGCGCAACCGTGGATGAGCAAACTCATCGCTTGGACAAACACGACACCAAGCTATAACAACAGCAGGACGCTTCCTTCTTTGGAAGTAAGAATGGCATGGAAAAGCTCGAGGACTACAAAGAACGGCATGAGCTTAAGGGTCCTGCAAGTGGAAGACTGGATGCGGTCTCAGGCACCAAAGAATCATGCTCTGAACTTAACTAGTTTAGGTGCAACTGAGGGCTCAAGGTACATTCCACCTAATGAACGCCCTAGGGGAAATCCGAAGGTCGGGGCCCAGAAGACCCCCCAATTCACATTGGGGGCCAGTTCGTAAAAAACGCCACCCCTTCTACCTTCGCCGTACAGCCCTGGAGTCACACTAAGGGGCGCTGGTAGTTCTCCATATCAAGGGATCGGGACACCAGATGACCCAGTTATATCTTATTCCAGTTCATCCCCTAAGAACATCGTGCAGGCCCCTAGCCTCTTTGCATGGCACAACCACGATCAGGGGGCAGAGTCCACACCAGTAACGGCAGCTGATTGGCGCCAACTCATCTCCAGCATAGTCAAGGAGCAAACAGGAAAAGGTGATGCTAACTTGCATTATCGTGATCCCTACCCTGATAGCGTGGCACAATATCCTTTCCCTCAGGGGTTTAACAATATTGTCTTCACCACTTTCTCTAGGGAGACAAGGGAAGATGCAGCAACACACATGACCCGTTTCAAGGTCCAATGCGGCCAATACGGGAATGATGACATGCTCAAGCTCAAGCTTTTTGGGACTTCTTTGTCCGGAGCTACTTTCACTTGGTACTCCAGATTGAAGCCAAGATCAATAGCAGACTGGCCCACTATGGAAAGACTTTTCCGAGAGATGTACGACACGATTGAGCCTGAAGTCGGCCTCGACTCCCTCACACAGATGAGCCAGCAAAGCATGGAGTCTGCAGTTTCTTTCCTCCAACGTTTCAAGATCCAACAAGCCAAGTGTGATTACCTGCTACCTGAGCAGGAAGCCATTAAGTTGGCTATTAGAGGCCTGGAGCACCGCCAGAGATTGAAGCATCACGGAGAGCGCTTTACTTCCATGGGTGACCTGATTAACAAAGTCGGCAGCTACGAGTTAATCCTAAACGAGTTGGACGACAAAATGAATGCTTCCAAAGGAACCTACATACCAGGGAAGAACCGGACAGTGGGGGCACTAAACCTACAGGCCCCTACTTATGATCCATACTATCAAAGATCTGAGGAAGCTCATACGGATCAGGACCTGGAAGATATTGGCGCAGTAGAGTTGACTGGCAAGCCATTAACTCATAAGTTGAAGAACCTGAAGATGACGCGTGAGCCAATCACCATCCAGTCCTTTGCATGGACCAAGCCAAAGTATGAGTCGTACACCTATTATGCTAAGAACGCCCATCTAGTCTTTAATGACCTCATCAAGGCAAGATATGTGCGCTTGGATCATAAGATCCCGCCCAAGGAAGAGTTGAAGGACAAGAAGTATTGTGCCTTCCACAATGTTTACAATCATGACACCAAAGATTGTGTCAAGCTTCGAGGCCAGTTACAAACATGGCCGAACTCTGGCGAACTAAAGATGAAGACACCCGGGTAGTTCAACCTCGTTGGTAGATATAGACCCTTTCCCACCTTTAGTTAGCATGGTCGAGGTAAATTGGGCCGATCAGGCTGAGGATGAAGAACGACACCGGGCACCTAAAAGGGGCCGCGAGGAAGGTGATAATGATGCCCGCCGGCCGCGTCGCCAATATACCTACAACGTCAACTCACGAGGTTTTGGATGATCTCATAGATGACGGGTTTGTCACAGTGGCCAATTCCTTACCATACATAGAGTATAAGGAAGGGCGCATACACTGCAAGTTCCATAATAGTTGGGGGCACAGAACCTGCGAATGTCAGCAACTCAGGGATCAGGTTCAAGATTGGATCGACCTCGGTTACATTCGCTTTGAGAATAAGGGCGATTTCATGATCGCAACGGCTGACGTTGCTTGGCCTCGGGTCGGCCAACGAAGAATAGCATTAGACTTATCGCCAGGCCAAAACCGCAAATGGCCGACGAATAACTATACTGTACAGAATAACCCAAGGGGGAAAGTAGACAACCCGGCTCGGCAGTTGGTCGATAAGCTCGAACCAGATCGCCCCTCTCGCAAAGATAAGGGCAAAGCAGTCATGAGGGACGATGGACCGTCCCCCGCTGAAAATTCCCAGCCTATGAGTCCTAGGACCCGAGAAGACCTGGAAAGGAGGATAGAACGTCTCGAGACGTTCGTCTATACACATTGGACAGAGATAGTACCTTCGTCTCCTGCCACAAGTGAGATGGACGTGCTGGACTCCAACAACGATCGTCATGACAACGAGGCCTCAAGCCCTCGTGCAGGTATCTTGACCGACCCCTATATTCCCCCGACGTCCAAATCAGCAATCAAGGACGGGGTTTGGTACACACAGCAAGGGGGCAAGGCAGTAACCATCAGCAAGTCCAAAAAGCGAAAATTCCAAAAGCGGTACAGTAGCATCCTGCGTGCCTTACATGTTGTCGACGAGGGCGCTGTCCGTCCCTCACAGCTCACACAGATGCCTGAGCGAATGTGGAGGGAGACAGAGGGTTTGCGCGCATTCCTTCAAATGCCGCCTGTCACACCCCTAAGGATTTGCGAGCAGTTCGTAGACGAGCCTGCACCCAAGGCAAATGTCTTCTGTTGACTCACGGCTCCACCAAAATAGGACCCACAACCTTCTAGGCGCAGGCCATCACCTGAGCCCGAAAGAAGAAGGGATCAACAACTTTCCAGGCGTAGGCCGTCACCTGAGCCTGAAAGAAGAAGGGATTCACAAGCTCCTAGGCGCAGACCGTCATCGGAGCCTGAGAGGAGAAGGGATCCGCCTACGGGTCCTAGGCGTAAGCTGTTTATGACACCCAAACCAGAGTCAAAGCGCGAACCGCCTCAGCCCTCACGGCGCCGGGAACCTCAAAACCCGGAAACAGATACCAAAAAGGAGCCACCACAACCACATCAGCCTCGGGCACGATCTACACCAGAGCCCAAACTTCGGATGGTTCCACGAGTCTCCCCCTTGCAGCGGTTGAAAAAAGAGGACAATGATAGGACCCCTTTGGCAACAAACAAACAACCAGCCGGGGACCAGCAGCCTTCAACTAAGGCAGTATGGCGCCTGCGGCAGCCAGAGGCTCACGAGCCACCAGTAGCCGCACATGCGACCACTAGTCCTAACCTCGCTCAGCAAATGGCCCAGCGTTTTCGCGAGAATTCAGCGGACGACAAGGCACACTCCGAACCTCAACTTAACCTAGAGGAAGACCGAGAAGAAGAGCAGGGCGAATCATTCACCTGTAATATGGTAGAGGTCTCAGGATGGGTTGCAGACGAGGGGTTTAGCCGCGAAGCAGACGCCTTCGCAGTGCTCGAAGGGGAACACGGGGTCATCGACACTCCGCTGGTCCCAGTTCACGGACAATTCTCCTTTCAGGTCGGGATGGTATTCTTCATATCGGAGAGATACGCTCTTTCGCCAAACACAACCTGCAGCGCGGCAGATATTCTAGTCAATAGCGAGAGTGTCAGTAGCATACCCCCGCCATGCAGCATCGAAATGGGGCCAGTTCCGACACTAGCCGACGACGCCCCACAAGTGGAGATTACGAGCAGCATCAAACACAAGCAAACTCTGACCTTCTCGACACCAACCTTAGACATGGCCACTCACATGCGGCGACTATATATCACGGCCGAAGTAGAAGGGAAGATGATCAACAAGGTCATGGTCGACACCGGTGCCGCAGTCAATATCGTTACAACCCACACCATGGAACCCCTAGACATCTCGCGCTCGATGATCCAGACTACGTCCTTAACAGTCAAGAATTTCACCGGGCAAGTGTCCATGACCCTAGATCTGCTATTTCTATGAGTCAAGGTCGGGCCGGCGTCACAGGTTTACACCTTCTTCGTCGCCGAATGCTCTTCCTCTTACAACATGATTCTCGACCGAGATTGGATCCACAAAAGTTTTTGCATGCCTTCCTCCATGCACCAAGAATTCATGATTTGGGACACTGAGAAACGCGAAGCGGTCATCATCAAGGCCGACCCGCGGCCGTTTTCTATTTCCGCCAACTTCAACACGCCCGACATTATACCACAGACATGGGCCCGTTGGACATTCAAGGCGTCGATAACAAAGGCCGCCCATATGGGGTGACGGCCTCCAATTTAGCGTGATGGGGACTTACCCAGGCGAAGGACGATTTGCAACGTCCTCACACCATCGCGGACCCCACACCTCGTTCTGATGGATAGTGCCTTCTCAGAGGAGGCACGCGAGGCTGGCGAGTCCTTGTGCGAAAGACTACTTTCGTATTGGGCAGAACGCGAAGCCTACGACAAGGTCGCGACTATGGAATATGTCGACGAAGTGGTGGATTATACCGATACCAAGGAGGAAGTTATTCAGTTAGCTCCCGCTGCCTTGGACGATACACCACCTCAAGTCCGCGACCCCATTTCACAAGTTGACGTAGGGACTGCAGACAAGCCCTTACTTATTTCCATCAGTGCTATGCTGGCGGAGGACGAAAAGGAAGACCTTCTTGCCCTATTATGTGAGTACAGGGATTGCTTTGCCGACAAGTACGAGGATATGCCTGGCTTATCCCCGAATTTGGTCTGTCACCGGTTGCCAACTTATCCACACCGACTTTTAGTGAGGCAAGACGGCCGATTCATGCGAACTGAGACTCAGATCGTAGTCAAAGAAGAAATCAAAAACATGCACCAATCGGGTATCATTCGTGTAGCAAAGTATAACGAGTGGCTATCCAACGTTGTCCCCGTTCGCAAGAAAAATGGCAAGATGCGTGTCTGTGTTGATTACTGTGACCTCAACAACGCAACGCCCAAGGATATCTACCCCATGCCTGTAGCTGACCTCCTCATTGACGCAGCCGCGGGGCATGAAGTGTTGTCTTTCATGGACGGAACGGCCGGGTACCACCAGATTCCCGTCGCTGAAGAAGATCGACACAAGACGGCTTTCCGCTGTCCCGGTTTTGCCGGTGCGTTCGAGTATGTTGTCATGTCTTTCGGCCTTAAAATCGCGGGGGCAACATACCAGCGCGCCATGAACCTCATCTTTCATGACATCTTAGGGAAGCTGATTGAAGTCTATATCGATGATGTGGTAGTTAAAACCAGGACACACGCAACTCATGTTGAGGACCTACGACAGGTGTTTACACAGATGCGCCTGCATAACCTGAAGATGAACCCCGCTAAGTGTGTATTCTTCCCGGAGGCCGGCGACTTCCTAGGTTTTCTCGTCCATCAAAAGGGCATCGAGATCCCAAAGGAAAAGGCGCAGGCGGTAATCACCGCTCACCCCCCACCACCAAGAAGGAGCTTCAACAGTTGCTTGGGCGAATCAACTTTCTCTGCCTTTTCATTTCCAACGTGGCAGGGAAGGTCCAGCCTTTTTCACCCCTCCTCAAGCTCTAGGGGGCAACCGAGTTTGTCTAGGAACCACAACACCAACAGGCCTTCAATCGAATCAAGTACTATCTTACGAACCCACCAGTCCTCATCCCACGTCGCGAAGGTACCCCGCTTAAACTTTATATCGCCGCTGCCGACTTGTTCATCGGAGGACTCTTGGCACAAGACGATGAAAACAGGGTGGAACACGCTGTTTATTACCTCAGCAGGGTGTTAACTGACTGCGAGACATGATACTCACCTATGGAGAAGTTGTGTCTTGCTCTATATTTTGCAGGCTGTAAGCTGCGCCATTACATGCTTGCCTTCACCACGGTTGTAATCGCTCAATCCGACCTGGTCAAATACATGCTCTCTCGCCCTATCTTACGAGGACGCATAGTCAAGTGGATATTAGCCATGTCCGAATTCTCTTTGCAGTATGTTCCGCAAAAGGCAGTAAAAGGATAGGCAATAACAGACTTTCTCGCTCATCACCCATCTTCAGAGCTCACGGCGTTTCGCGAGTTGGAATTCGCGGCTGTAGCACTCGCTCCGTGGACCCTTTACTTTGATGGATCACGGACTGATACCGCAGCTGGAGCCGGGATAGCCAAAGAAAATCCCGCCGGAGATCGCTTCTCCTACTCGTTCCAGCTCGATTTCAAATGCACCAACAACCAGGCCGAATAAGAGGCGCTTATCATCGGACTAGAAATTTTGTTGGACTTAGGAGTCCGCGAAGTTCAGGTCTTTGGCGATTCCTTGTTGGTCGTCAACCAGCTGGTGGAGAAGTTCAAGTGCTTAAGCTCGTCCATTGAACCGTACCTGCGCAACGCATTCGAAGTGTTGGATCAATTCGACGACGTCTACATCGAACACATACCACGCGAGTTCAACTTCGCCGCCAACGAGCTCGCCTAAGTAGCGTCCGGCCTCTCCCTGCACGATGGAGTGTGCGAACGTTTGCTCAAAGTTGAGCGCCGCACCCTTCCCTCTTTTATCGCTAGGGGTCAATTTTAGGTTGAGCGCCGCACCCCCGAGGTCACGGCCTTAGACCCTATTGACGAGGATTGGCGGCTACCATTTATCGCCTACCTCCAGAATCCCAATGACGCCGTTCACTCTAAGTAGATACGTTTCTTTGCCCTAAACTTTGTTTTACGCAATGGCGAACTCCGTCGGCATGGCGAAGACGGAAACGACTTCCGCTGCGTGTATGGGAATGAAGCTAAGCGCCACATGCGCGACGTACATTGCGGGGTTTGCGGTTCGCACCAGGCAGGGCCAAAAATGCGTTGGTTAATCCGCCGCCATGGGTACTACTGGCCGACCATTTTAAAAAACTACATTGCCTTTGCCAAAGGTTGCCAAGACTGCTAGGCCCACGGACCAGTGCAACACATCCCCAACATTCCGTTGCAGCCCATCATTAAACCTTGGCCGAGTCGCGGATGGGCGATAGATTTCGTTGGCATTATTCACCCACATTTTTCTGAGCAGCATAAGTTCATTATCGTCGCCACCGACTTCTTTACCAAATGGGTCGAGGCCGAACCACTCAAGGTCGCCTCCGCCAACTCGGTCCGCAACTTCATCTTCTGCAATATCATTTCCCGCTTTCGTATTCGGAGTGCATCGTTACGGACAGGGGGGCAGCTTTCATGGCTGATTCAGTCGTTAAATATTTAAACGACTATGGTATCAAGCTCCTCCACTCTACGCCATATTATGCACAGTCCAACGGCCAGGCCGAGGCCAGTAATAAGGTCATCCTAGGCATTCTCCGAAAGATGCTGGAGTTGAACCCGTGTGTCTGGCATGAGGAACTTTACCACACCTTATGGGCTTACCGCACTTCAAAGCACGGCCCGACTGACACCACCCCATATGCTCTTATGTATGGTCATGATGCCGTCCTCCCCATCGAGATCAATATAGCTTCCATCCGCGTTCAAGAACAACACCAACTACTTGGCGAGGATTACGTCTAGGCTATGTGGCAAGAACTTGAAGATCTAGATGAACACCACGTCACCGCTTTCAACAATCTCATCCTCGAAAAACAGCGCATCGCGCGGTCGTACGATAAAGTCACCTGCGGACGGAGCTACGTCGAGGGCCAAAAAGTGTGGCGCGCGGTACTCCCACTTGGGGAAAAAACCGAAGGTCGGGGCAAGTGGTCCGCTCGATGGGAAGGACCCTTCATTATTCATCGTATACTCCCCAAAGGGGCATACCACCTACGTGACCTGGACGGTACTATTCATCGCAATCCTATTAATGGCCGTTTCCTCAAGCGGCACATTGCTGGCGTTTGGGAACGCGAGGATCCTCCGCCTCCCCCAGAACCCGCAACCACGGTCAATATTGCTACGCGCCATCACATTCTTGCTTCGCCACCTAGCACAAGGGGGCAACCCGGGATAGAAGATTGAAGAAGACATTGTAACGTACCAGCCTGAGAAGGCCAGTGCTAGATTTGGGCCTATTCCAGAGGCCCTAAAAAATAACTCTATTTATTAAATTCATTCATTTTCTTCAGTCACTGTAAACGTGCAAAGTCTAAACACAAAGACAAGTACAAGATTGGGGCCTATTCCAGAGGCCCTAAAAAATAAATTCATTTATTTTGCCCTTTTTGGCGTTTCTAATACAGGTTTCATACGTGGCTTTGCGGCCAAAGCAACTACATTGACAGAAAGGATGAAATCTGACTATGTTTACATTCAAAAGCATAGGTCTAAAGATATTGGAAACCTCAACCCGCATATCTTGCAGGGTTGAAGAAGAGGTCGCCGCCGAGTTCTTCGGTTGAGACTGGCGAGCGTCCCGCCTCCTCAGGCCAGCACAAGCTTGGACACCGACCCGGACCTAAGACAAATTGTTGGGAAGCTAAAGGTCTACTGGACCTGGGTCCCTCATGCTACCAATCACTCCTCGAAAGTGCTTCAAGGGCACTGGCCAGGGCCTAGAGCGCAAGCGGGTGCAAAACCTAGAAAACCTCACGTTTGGATACAACAGCTGGTGCAAGGCTGTACCTAGACCATTTGTTTGTCCAAACAAAAGCTTGGCCTGAGAGTAGATTTTCAGACTCACTCTCGGCCTGAGAGTAGATTTTCAGACTCAAAAGGAACGAAGGGTGAAGTTGAGAAATAGGGGTTTTGCTTTAAGCAAGGACAGTAGGATGAGTAGAAGGGAAAAAGAATCCATGGCAGTGGGTGTAAAAGACTTGGTTGATGCTTCAACTTGACCAAGAGGTTCTCTTTTATAGCCAAAAGGGGCCGATTTTTCCCTTTCACAAATGTCCTGCATGCAGCGATTTGCTCCGAGATATGAACTTTGGAGATAAGGTCGGACGTGTTGTTCCATGACGACTGCCCGCGTTCCAAGCAAGCAGTTACGTTGGAAACCTCTACAAAATCTCGGAAGAAGATTTTTTCTTGAAAAAGCAGTTTTTACACAAGGAAGATTGAAGAAGAGCGGGAAAGATTTAATTTCATGTAAATATTAGAATATTTTTATTTATAAAGGTTCATACAGAAGGGACAAAACGCTGACTGGGTCTAAACCCGCCTAGAAACCCTATACAAATCTAGGAGGAGGCCTTCTAAGGCCAACTCTTCAACATCCACATGGGCTTGGGCTTCGTCCGCAGCAGCAGTAGCCGAGTCCAAAGCTTCTTGGGTCTCCTCCGCAGCCTGCACGCGAGCCTCTGCGTCTTCAGCTTGCTTGCGGTTCTGGCGAGCTTGAGCAAGTTGAGCTTGCAGCTCCGCTATCTGAGCCTCCAAGGCCTCCACTTGCCGGGCATAAACAACGCACGGATTCTCTGGAGACACCTCAGGAACATCAACGTCTTCAAGCTCGGCCAAAAGGACTGCCATCTGATTGTCTAAGGCCTGGCGGACTCTATCATGAGCAGCCGACTGGGCACCAGCATCCTGAACTTGGCGGGCCTGCAGCTCGACAGCGTCAATGAGTTCCAACGTATGGTCTAAAGCTGGGGTGCTGCAGGCGAGGTGGCAAATCAGAGATCCATGGGCCTCGCGGGCATGCCTCACCAAGTCAAATACATTCATGTGGGGACCTTGGCGCAGTAGCCCGTGAAAGAAACCCCGGGCTGAGCGAATAGGCTCTGGATCGGCAGGCGGGGTGACCCGGGCCCGAAGACGAGCGGTCCGGGTAGCGAAAGAAGAAGCCGCCTCGCCAGATGTTCTCATTGGGGCCGGAGTGGTTGGTTCGACCTTTGCAATTGGCTCGGTCACTGGAACGGGCGGCGGAACCTCAGATCGCGTTAGGATTGATGGTTCTTCAATGGTCTGGGCCGCTGATCGAGTCTGGTTGCAAAGGAGAAGGCTCAAACACCGGTTGAAAGTCCTCTGGCGGAATCGCCGAGGAGGAAGTAAAGTCAGAAAGCAGGGTGGTTTGGTCGAGACCCTCATCCTGAACAGGAACTGAGGTAGACTCCGAAGGAGGACCAGTTTCGCCCAGAGCGCCAGTTGGTGAAAGGGGTCGCACGTTGACTTCCTCGATGACGACGGTTTGCTCCTCGACGACTGGTTCCGGGATTGGGACTTCAGCTGTTCCTGTTTCTCCTTCGATGACGACAAGGCGAGGTCGAATGCGACAACGAACCTGTCGAATGCAAAGTTAGTAAATCATTGTTGGCTTTAATGAGTTTGGTTCTGAAAAAAGGTTGCTTACCAAAGCATACTCTTGTCGATATCGTTCATCCTCTAGCAATTCTTCTTCGTCCTCGGCGGGGCGCTTTCGCGAGCTTTCGCCGCTTGTTGGCTGAGGAACGATGGGAACAGTCTCACCATCATGTTCCGCCGCGAGCTCCTCTTGAGCAGCTGCTTTCTCTTTATCCCCGGTAGCCTCGGGTCTTCTGACAGATCTCCGGCAAGGTGCAGCTTGTAAAGGTAGACAAGAGAGTTAGGAGGTAGTACTTTGTTGAAGTGATGAGGGCGGTATGGAATTTACATAGTTAGTGGCTTACCTCGGGTGCAGGATCGCGTTCTCGAATGACGATCCCAGTCGAGCAGCAGGAACTGGCAGGAGCGCAGGCCTAGGCCCTGTCACAGCCCTTTGGGTGCCCTCCTCACGGTTGCGCTGGGCGTCAAGGATGACGCAATCTGATTCACCCAAGGTGTCGTACAAAGGGTAAAAGATGGCAGCAAAGACAGCGTCATCTGGGAACCCCTAATGGTTGTCTGAAAGAGATTGCCACCAGGAGAGATAGGTGGGGTCAACGCCCAGTGAAGGCTCAATCTCGAGCAAGTCGGGAGTGAGAGGAAAATTGCTCTGTAGCGGAGTGACCCGGTTGGTCTCGCCAATCTTCCGCCAAGAGGTATACTTGTTCACTGAATGGAAGAGTGGATAAAGGACCCCTTGAAAGAAGCCAAGCTGCCTGGCGAAGTGGTTGGGGGCATATAGCTCGAAGCCTTGTTCATCTTCGGCGAGCTGAAGGTCGCAGCATGAGGTTGCTCTCATAAAGATGGTCTTGGCGTCAGAGTTCGAATCGGAGCAAGGAAAGAAGCCCGTTGATAAGACTTCAGGGTGGTGCCGGTGAACTATCATATCTATGGTGGGAGGCTGTTCGAGTTGGTTGTACTGGATGGAGAGGCTGGCAAAAAAGGACAGAGGAGTCCGGTTCGCAGCGTTCCTGCACACGGTGAACCCGAGCAGTTGGTCCTCGGGTAGGAAGTCAAGCGGGGCTCGCCGGAAGAGCGGGAAATACAGCTGCGTCCATAAGTCCAGAACCCACAGATGACCAGTAGAGAGATGGAAAGGCTTTAAAGATAGCGTGTGCAGGGTCCCGTAGAGCACACCCAAAACGGGCTGCCCTAGCCCTACTTCGATCCCGTTGTAGAATGCCTCGGCTAGCTTTGTCCATTTCCTTGTAGGCTTGTGAGCGCTGTCACAGAATATGAATTTATCAAGTCAATATTCAAGGAAAGCGATACCTCCTTCGTGCTGTTCTGCATGGCCGATGTAGAATTTCCTCCACACTGCATACGAGCCTTTTAGGGCACGGCGAGCCCCTAGGTTACAGGAATGTGTGAACTCGATCGACGCAAGGTCACCTGGCGAGTATGGCTTTGCATGAATCGGCAGTCCTGTGATGGTGAGGATGTCCAGCAGGGAGACACTCATCTGCCCGAAGGGGAAGTCAAAGGTGTTGATGACACTATTCCATAAGCAGGCCGCGACAGCAACAGGTGCTCAATCGGCATGAGGAGGTAGTGAGAAACTCAAGGCAATGGCTTCGTTGATGCCGGTTTCTTCCCAGATTGCTTGATCGATCTAGAGGCGAGCCGCATGCCATGCCCGGTCCTCCGCGGTGGCGTTGGGCCATTCCCCGACTCGAATGTTTATATGAGAGCGGGCTTGATGAAACTAGGAGGCGAAGTTTCCCGGTTCGCTACGCTGGGCAAGGATTGGCCGACTCACAGAGTCGGCATAGTGGTTTAGATCAGCGACGGACAGGGGCTGCGAAGGAGTCGGGCCGAGTAGGGCTGCCCCTGTTTTAAGGAAATAAATGGGTGTTCCTTGAGGAGGGTTGTTGGCGAAACGGCGAGCAAGGCCGGTCGACCAAGAACTCGCCGCTAGGAGGTTAAGGTTTAGGTCTCTAGTAGTTGGTTTGGGAGCCATTGTTTCTGGGTCAAGTAAGTACGGTAGTGAGGGTTGTAGCAGGCTGGAGAGAGATTGGTTGGAAAGCGATGGTGAGATGTGGGGACCCGCATCAAGGTTTATAAAGGAGACGGACCGTAACGTCTTTTCAATCGATAGCCGTAATGAGAAGACGTGTTGACGATCGAAACGTCAGCGCGTTTCGAATTTTCAAACAATCGTAATGATGAAGGGAGGCGACGATGCCGAAACGTCAGCACCTTTTGAATTTCGAATTCCCGTAACATACTCATTAAGGGCTTTTCGCTTATCTGTTGCGAAATGGGTTAAGCTCAAGGCCTAGGGGGCAATGTTTGAGCCCAGCGGGGATTTTTGGTCCAATATTCGCTATTAGTTCTGGATAACATTTGGGCTAGTACCTGTGGCCCTTTTTTGATGTAAAGCCCATGAAGGATGGCGAGCTTCGGCGGCGCGCGAGGTCGAATTTTGCAAGGACTCTGATACCTCACGGATTTCGTTACTTCGCGAGATCCTCGTTTCAGTTCGCGTAGGAGTCTACAGTGCATGGCGAGGCGGGGCGGTGAGAGAGACCTAGGCGAAGTCTGTTCTAGACGCGTGTCGCATGGATAGCGTGGTTCGCGAGCTGGTCGTATCATTGTGGGATTCTAATTGCTGAGTCCGAATGGGTTTGTGATTATGTCTCTGCCAACTGTTTGCGGGTCGCTATATAAGGGAGTTTGAAGATCTGGTTTACACACAATCAAATCATACAAAAACTACTTACAAACTCTCGAGCATCCTCGAAACCCTAAAGTTCTAAGTGCACGTCGCCTTAGTTCTCAGAGCCCGTCCGGACTCGCCCTTTTTCCCTAATTGTTGCTCTGCTCGCTCTAACAGTGAGTATCGATTCACAAGTGACTAAGAGATTTTGCTCGTAATTCCTCGTCCATGAAGTGACACCGGAGCTCCCTTTCGCCTAGTTAGAAGTCAAGAATGCGCACAGTTTACATCCCGCGTCCGTGCGGTGGCACGCCCTGCAACCCTAGTCTACTTTTGGTAGAACTAGTTACCTCTCTGCTCCCTGCTGAGGATCGTGGCCAAAACAGGAGCACCAGCCAACTAGGCTTCGAATAACCCAAACTAGATTGAACTTACCTAATCTGATCTAAGCACCAACGACGTCGGCGCCCACTCACCGTTGACAGTCAACCACACATCCCGCTGGAGGGATTCCAACACCACCCTCCTCTCATCTTCCCCGACAAACTCGTCAAGCAAATGGATCAGTGTCATCACAACCTTTAAACCAGTTAGGTTTCACAATTATCTTGGCATCCCGTCCGACCGCACTCAGCACCCTAGCAAGGCTTCAAGCCTTCACCCACGCTGTGGCGCATCCATACGAGAATAGTGAAAAGCTGAGACAAAGGTTTTCTAGTGTTTGGAGGCGTATAGGGCGCATTCTATTTTAGAAAAACGTATTCTTGTAAATGCATGCTGTCATCAAAAGTCCTCTGTATCAATATAAAATCAGCTGAATTCTCAACAGTTTAAATATCATGCATTAATAGAGTTAAAAAAATAAAGTGTATTTTCAACACGCCTCGCCCATCCAAATGTTGAATGCTATTTTGGAATGGGAAAGCGATGCATGTAAATTTTAACCTCATTTTAAACAAGAAATGAGGTTCATGTGCTCCAAAATTGGGTACACTACTTTACTATGACCAATCTATAATCTTATATTTTATATTTAATATTTATATTATTGATTTTTCGGTTCGGTTTCGGTTTCTAAACATCGGAAATCAAAACCAAACCAAACCAAACCCAACCCTTCGGTTTTTCAGTTTTTTGGTGCGATTTTTCTTTTTCTTTGGTTTTTTTCGGTTACAGTTCGGCTTTGATGCAGTTATTTTTAGATTTTTCGGTTTTGAAATCCCACCCTTACTGTCATCAAAAGTCCTATGTATCAGTATAAAATTGTCACACCCCGGACCCGGTGTCGGTGGTTTCCAAGCACTTAACACCAAATCCGAGTCCGGGGTGTGACAAAGTGGTATAAGAGCTAACTGGGTTTAGGACCTTTAGAAATTAACATTAGGACATTAGCAGTTATTAAGTGGGTGAGTGATATTAGATTTAGAATGGGGATTGAGTGAGAACGACTTTGTTACTACTTGTTTTGAACATTTCTGTTTGTCTTGTACTTGTTATTTTGTTTTCAAAAGGTGTTATTCGTTTTGTTCAAGACTTTTACGATTTTGAAATAATTTTGTATTGTGATTTCAACATTTTCGTTGTTTGTTTTACATTTTTGAGAAAATTATTTTGTGTGCAAAAGTGATAAAAGATCAATGTAGTTCTTAGCCGCCCCTAAGAGCTCGGTTCTTGTATCTTAGGATAAGATTGCCACTTGGACGGCGGGTTAAGAATATTTTCCGAAGATGTCACTTTTGTCTAATTGAAGTACGTCTTGAAACTTTGTTGTTATTTAAAAAAAAAAAACTTTAATTTCTTTTGTGTTAAATGAATTTCAGTATTTGAATTTCGGGACGAAATTCTTTTAAGGAGGTATGATTGTAATATCTCGAAAATTAGATTTTGTATTTTCAAATGAGAAATTATTTTCAAGCTATTGTTATTATAATTTCTATTATTCTTCTTCAAATTCTTTGTAGCTTTCAAAAATTATTTAAATTTTTGGTTTGTCAAAATTTATCTTTCGAGCCCATAAGATTAAACTAGACGTCGTATTTTTCAGAGCATCGTTTGGAAATCGGAGCCATTTTTAATTATTTTTGGAAGTCGATATTATCTAAAAATTTAATTAAAAATAAAAATTACAGTCGGCTGCATCTGGACCGTTGAATTTTTAACCGCAAGATCTGAGCCGTTGGATGTGTTATATGTATAGAGAAAGAGATTAGAATGGATAAGTTTCAGACCCAGACCGGGTCTCTGCCGACCCGAATGCTAGCGATGGTCGACCCGGATGTTTCTTCTTTCTCCGGCGACGGCGTGGCTGAAGACTGGTGGCGATGGCTTCCTCTCGTCCTCGTAGTCCTCCTTGTGATCTCGGTTATGTCCGAGGAGCTCCAGGTAGAGAGATTTGAAGAGGAGAAAGAGAGGCTGGGTCTGCCGGAGATTTTTCGATTCCGGCCACGACGACGAGCAAGGTTGGTATTGGAAGCTTCGTCTCGGTCTCGTCGACGTTCCTGTGACTTCAGCTTGTCGAGACGAGGTCAGGTGAGGGAGAATCGAAGAGAAGAAGTTCTGGGATTTTCCAGCAAGGGTTCGATGTTTTCCGGCACGGGTTCGATATTTTCCGGCCACCTTCGATTCCAACTCAGGTAGGAAAGTTGATCTTCTCTTCGAGCTTTATCTCTGTATATGCATGGAATTGAGTTTGGTTGCGTTTTGGCGATTTTGGATTTTGGGCAGGTTGTTGACCACCGTGTGCGGTGGTGGTGCTGGCCTCAGCTCATCCTTGATTCAGTTTTGTTCATAAACATGATTAATATGTTTTCTGGAATCGTTGAAATTGAATTGAGAAGTTGAGAGGCTTGGTTCCAGAAAAATGGAAGAGTTGGGAAATTGAAGGATTACTGTGTTTGTGTAGGTTGTTGCGTTCACCGTCCACAATGGTGGTGGCGGTAGTGGTGATGTTTCCATATGTGTTTGGTGATTTCTAGTTAGTTATGAACTGCAAGATATGATTTTGGTTTATTAGAACAGAATTCGTGTTGTTATGTCTCAATTCCATAAATGGAGAAGCTTGGTGATATTGGTATTGTTATGCTATTCGGAATTGAGCTTAAATTGGGTGAAAGGGAAGATGAGTTTGGATTGATGAGTTTGGTTGTGTTTAACAATTTGAGGAACTTGATGGAGTCGAATTGTTTTGGGGTTGATAGTCATGGATAGCAAATGGGAAATGGAGCAAGGATTTATTATTAATGCAAAGTATGTTGGGTGTCCATATCAAAGTTAGACATGAGTTAGTAATTGACTAATTGGAATGACTACATGAGCAAACTTGAAAGCGACTTGAAGTGTGGTGATAAAAATGATATGGCTGCTGGATTTCAAGATATAGAAGTATGGTAAATGTGGATTTGTCTACTTTCTCGGAATAAGGATTCGATACAGGAAATTAGACAGACGCTCGTATTTCCAAAAGGATAAAGATTTCAAAAAACGTGTCGCAGTGTTACTAATTTTGTTTGGCGTCAAAACTAACGCTCGGATTCCAGGTAGGGTCTCTCGCGGAACCTTTATTTAAATTGATAAATAGTTATAATTGAAATGACTGATTTGTGTGTAATTGAATGATATAACTCTTGATTGTTATTGTTTTCGATATTCTTGATATCGTTGATTTATGTGATCGATGTTATCGCTTTTCATTAAAAGCATGTATTGGATGTTATATAGCGAATATTGATATTCATTGACATATATATTTCATTGTGAGGAATTGTCAGATTAGTGAGATTGGTGATTATGGAGATATGAATGAGATTGATAGAATAAATACATTTTGTGTAGTTGAGTTTCTTCATGGGTTGTCCAAGATCCAAGGTAGCCCACACGTGCACAAATTCAGGGAATGTATGCCATTTCGACAACGAACATCGATAAAATGATCTTATCGGGTTTCAGGTTTGGAGACCATGAGTATAACAAGACAACTAACAAAAATGATACAGTTGGTAAGATATTACTGATTTGTTAGGTCGTATATTGGAGACATCTATACGATATGTGACGTCTAGGCTCATATGTCTTTGATGTATGGACTAATAAGCCAGTAATCGAGTGGAGGAAGTTCATTTACATATACGAATTGAATTGTTATTATTTATATTTAAAGTATTGTTTGTTACTTGATAACTTGATTTTGCGACTTAAATAAGAATAACCTAAGAAAGTTCAGCCCTACTGAGTGTAAGCTTACCTCTATGAGTCTTGTTCAGGTTCGTACAAGGATACATCTTTCTAGAAGATTAACTCTGACGTGTACGAAGAGCATAGAAGAGTTACAGAAGATTAGAAGTGAGCTAAACCTCAAGACCTATTTTACTGTTGTAATTAGTTTTGTTATTTGTAAATGTTCTATTTTCTTTTATTTTTATAATTTTTGGAAAAATATTTGAAATTATTTTATTTTTTTTACTTTTCCCGCTCACGCCTCGGATTCGGTGTTAAGTGCTTGGAAACCACTGACACCGGGTCCGGGGTGTGACAAAAATCAGCTGAATTTTTAACTTGTAGTCGGTTGTGCATAAAATAACCTCCTAAGCCCGTAAACCAGCAGACATTCAACCACGACCAAGGCCGCCTATAAGTAGGATGGGTCGGGCCTGACCTTGGTGGCAGCGTTGGGCCGGAAATAGTTTCAAAAGGGATAGAGCTGAGTGTTTCAAGTAACAGCAAAAGCAATTGTCCCACATCGGTTTTCAAGTAAAAAGAACTCACTCTGGACCATAAATATGGCCCAGCCACCGGCTTGTCAGGTATCATTAACTACCCTCAGTTATTACATTCGGCCAAAAGATACTGACTTAAACTTCGGAGGAGGAAAGACCGGAAGCCCCCGGTCACCCTCGTTATTGCAGGTCAGCAGGAGGATAGTCGACCATCTACTAGACACGCCATCAGCTTCTGTGAATCCATCTGGGATTGTACAGAAACATTTAGTGCCGTCTGTGGGAATCTTTACAAAAAGCCAACGTGACTCGATGGCTGAGTTAATCGAGCAGCAAGGGCAGGAGGCGAGACAGCTAGAGCAGAGGGAGGTGATATACGGAAGGACCCCAAAAAGAGTGGAAAGAACACTGCGGGATGAAACACCAGAGTATGTGCCGCGAGATCTAAATCCCCAAGAGGTAGCCGAGATGTTTGAAGATATGAGGGCCCAGATCACTCGGCTGCAGCGGTAGACTGTAAGGGATCGAGAGGAAGCCTCCGAGAGGGAGCGCATGTTGGAAAAGGATAACGCCACGCTCATAAGTGAGCTAGCTCGGGGGGTTGAGCATCGGGAGGCGTTGGACCGGGCGGCGGAGACAGACCGGGCGGCCACGTCTTGACAGATGGGCGCTCCGGTGGGAGCAAACCGTATGACCGTGCATATCGGGACGAGCTTGTTCCCTGATGAAATGCGGAACGAGGGACCGCCGCCCTTGCCCGAGCCCATCCCGGAAGCCCAAGTTGGAAGACAAGGAGAGATGGAAGAAACCTTAATAACAATCCGGGATAGCGTGGCGAGTTTGGCAGACCGAATCTCAGACGCCAAGAGAAGAGGAACACGTAACCCCACCCGCGCGAGTTTCGAAGAAAGGGGGGACCGTTCACAAGAGCGATCACCCGGTCCGTTCGACCGAACATGGCCAAGCCATTGAAACTTAGTTACAATGGGGATCGTGACCCCCATCTCTTCCTCGATAGTTTCAAGTCTCACACGAATGTTAAAGGGTATTCGGATGCGATATGCTGCAATCTGTTCCAGGAAACTTTAGCTGGGGAAGAGCTAAGTTGGTTCTACGAACTCCTGTCGAACTCGGTTGATTGCTTCCGGGAGCTGGCTGACAAGTTCGTCAATAGATTCATTTTACGGACGGACGGGCAGAACACTGCCTAGCTGTTCAAAGTAAAGCAGGATATGGGAGAAGGTTTGAAAGCTTTCTTGAACAGATGGCAAGGTGCCACAGCTAGAGTCAGGAGCTTTGACAAGAAGGTTGTGAGGGAGGCGTTCATTCAGGGATTGTTGCCTGGGAAGTTTTTGTATGCTGTAAAAATCAAAAATCCACAAGGCTACGACGAGCTTATGGAAATGGCGATCAGGCATGCACAAGCGGACCATGATATATACTTATGGGGGAACCTCTGTCGGGAAAAGGAAGGACGAAGGGAGGTCCCCGGTGCAAGTGATCCAAGAGGTTAGAGCTTGGAAGGGAGAACGAGAACTAGACTCGTACCCAGCTGGAAAGAGGCACAAAGGAAGGACCTAGGGGAAGACAGGGAAGCAGCATAAACCGCAAGGGAAGGCAAAAGGGCCTTACTAAGATACCGGGTATGCGAGAGTGGCACCAACAGATAAGGAGCATTTCTCAGCGCTCAACGCCACTTACAAGGCGATATGGAACGAGAATAAGTCTGCCATTCCGTCTCCCCCGGCCTGGAAGTTTCCCCCATCTCGGCTCACCAAGGAAGATACCGAAAAATTTTGTGGATACCACGGAGAGACGAGCCATAACATTAACAGCTGCATAGAATTAAAAAGGGTAGTAGAACATCGGATAAAAGAAGGAAAGTTGCAGTAGTATGTGCCCGGGCCAAGACACATAGGGGCAATTGAAGTATATGGGACAATCAACACCATCCATTGCGGGTCCTGTATAGATAACAGGAGCAACAAGGCAAAAAAGCAATGTACGGGACAGAGGGATGGCAGGGAAGTCTTCGCCTTTGGAAGAAGCAATAATCAGCGGGTAGCTACCGGTTGGAAGTCCGCAACCTTCCTGGAAGACGAAGAGGAGGGAATAAGGCAGCACGAGAATCTGTTCCTGATAACGTTGCAGCTCGATCACTATATCACGAAGAAGATCCTCATTGATACGGGAGCCTCAGTCAACGTATTATTCAGGAGTGTCTAGAAAGGACTACATCGAGGAAGCAACAAGTTGATACAAGACCATGAGCCATTGATCAGTTTCTCGGGCGATGTTGTTCATCCCCTCGGCTCGGATAGTTTTGGAGTAAGCTTGGAAGGCCGGGAGGGAGTTGCCCGAGCAACAATAGAGTTTATTGTTGTGCACTGCGAGTCGTCTTACAACGGGTTCTTAGGAAGGCCCGCTTTATGAAAACTAAAGTTGTTCATGGCTGGTCATATGTTGATGATGAAGCTCCCAACTCCAACGGGAATCATTACGATCCGGGGAGATCAAGGGGCGGCAAGGAGCTGCTATGCGGTAGATACCGGGAGGAAAAGGTCAGAGGTTCTATCGGCAAGCCAAGTCACAACATCCCCCTCGGATCCTTATATTGATTCCAGAGATGATACTGACTCGGATGAGGAACGTCCTGGATCAGTGGAAGAAACGGAAGCGGTATCGATCTCAGATGAGTTCCCGGAGCGGAAGTGGACCATCGAGACGGGATATGCACCCGGAGTGCGAGCGACCCTGATAGATTTCTTGAAAAGAAACAGTGGGGCATTTACTTGGACATATAAGGACATGCCCGAGATATCAAGTGGAATAGTAACGCATAAGCTAGGAATCCAGAAAGGATTCCCTCCCGTGCGGCAAAAGCGAAGAACGTTCAAGCCAGAGAAGTACGAAGCCATGATGTAATGATCGCAATTTTAATTAGGTTTATTTATCGAATTGCTTTTGTGTGTTTTCTTCTCTGACTAGGATTTTGATTTTGATTTTGATTATATTTTGGACTATCAATTATATTTCCAAATCAGATTTTCTTTTCTCTGTGTTTCATTATATGATTATGAATAGATTTTTATTGCTATTTTGGGTTTACCAATATAATTTCAATCTAGATTTTCCTGTCTATATAGTTTTTATTTTATTATTATTTTTTGGTATGAAAAGTATCTGTTTGGGGGAAAAGAAATATCTATATATTCTGGAAGAACACGTTGCTTGCTCTTTGCCATTGATTTGTCTGTCCCCAGTGTCCTTAATCCTTTGACCATACACGTCCTCCTTCTCCTTTTTTCCCGATTCTTCCTTCTCCTATTTCGTTCTAAACATCAATTCACTCACCCCAAAACTTCAAAGAAAAATCTACACTTCTCAATAGCTTCAAAGAGTCGTCGGGAACACTGTCCAAGATTTGAAACTTCTTGTTTATCTTGTTCAACTCCAGTAAGTTTGAATCTCTCCCATCTTTTCAAACCCAGTTGTTCAGTTTCAGCGTTTCCAAACCGTTCAGGTATAAACTGTTGTAATCTTGTTTAGGTGGCTTGATTGCTTTGGGATTGTTTGGGTGCTGGTATAGCGTGATTGCTTTAGAGTTTTGTTGCTTCTCTTGAAGTTTTAGCTGTTGATTGCTTGGATTTGAGGTAAGGGAAAACAAACTTTTCTTTATAGCTTTGACTCTAGTTTGATGTGTATTTGGTATGATTGTGTTGGAAAGTTGCCTATGCGATTGTTCTTAATTGCAACTTGCTGACAAGTTTTGTTCACTTGTGAGTTATTGAGTTTTAATGCCTTTTTGGGACCTTGATCTCTTTTGTTGGTGATGATCTGCACTTGTGGTCTACGATGCATGGATACGGCTAAAAATTGAGAATGCTGTATCGTATCCGTATCGGATATGGATACGACCCGGATACGCCTCAGATACGTATCCTGAGGTTGAAATACGTATGGAAGACTATTTAGTCTAGTTTGACCGTATGGATCCGTTTTGGATACAGATTGGATACATTTTGGGTATTTTTGTCTGTTGAAAAAATTGAAGAAAAAAATAAATACCTAACCTAATACGCAGCAGCACTGCAGCAGTTGTATCGAATCCTCTCTTCTGCTCTTCTCTCCTCATTCCTCAAGCTTGAAATCGTCAAATCGACTTTGGGTTCATGAATCGTGGCCTTGAGTGACTGGGTACCAGTAGCTTTGCTGCCTTCGCAAGCTTTGCAGATTGGGGGTTCAAGAGTTGGAGACTTGGAGCGATTGAGATTTGAGAAGAGTTTTGTCGGCTCTGGGAAGATTGAAACGCAGGCTAGCAAGCCAGTGAAGCCACCGACTCTGTTTCTTTCTTCTTTATAAAACAACAAGCCAACTCTCAACTACTATAAAGAGATGTGGTCAATATGTCTCTTTGATCAAAGAGAGATGTTTTTGAATTCTATTTTGTTTGTACGTGAATGTGTTTGAGTTTTTGTATGTATAATTGTCTCGGACTCTTGGCTTTCTTTAGACTTTATTGAATATTGAATATGCTATATACTCTTCTGTTCTTGTATAATAATATACATTTTTGTTTGTTTGTTTGTTTTTATTCTATAATTATTTTCACAATTTTTTATCAAATAGATTTATTAATATTATAAATATAATTTTTATTATTTCTCGAAACGTACCCGTATCCTTTTTTTTTTTTTAAATGTATCCCCGTATCGTATCGTATCGTATCGTACCCATACCCTGTATTCGTGTCCGTGCATCATAGCTTGTGGTTATCAATTGATTCTGGGCAGTAAACACCCTTGTTTTGTCTTGGATGTTCTAATTTTGACGACCCCTTTTATGTTGATGGAATCCTTTGTAGTGTGTTCAAGTTCCATTTTGTGATTGATTCAAAACAAAGTTCTCATTCTTTCTAGTGCCTAAACTTTTGAACTTTATAATTGAAATGCTCGTTCTTTGTCGACAATTACCAAGATCTGTTTTGCACTATAAGTACATCCATCATACTCAATGGTATCATGTCAGTTCTGTTGTCCAAGTATTGATTTCCTTACTGATAAAATATTCATTAATCTTGTTCCAAAAATTTGATTTGGTTCTTCAGCCAACTATTAAACATAGCTACTATTTCTACTATCCATATTTGATATTTTAACTCTGTCATGGATCTAGTCCTTCAGCAATTATTGTGAGTAAACTATACTACTGTTTTGGTTATTCTTATAAAGCTTTTGTTAATAGCATTTGATCACTACAGTTTGGTATCAATAAAAATCATGCTTTGTTTCTTTTGATAAGTAATTGTGTTGTTAATCCTTGTTCCAAAGATTCTTTAAGTACCCCGCTATCTATATCCCTGTTTAGTTCTCTTTGTACAAGCTTTGTAGTATTTCATCTTGTTCAGATTTCTTTCATGTTAAAAGCTGGTATCCATGTGTATTCAAGACTTCTTGTCATGTTCATAAAAGAATCTTTCTTGTGGAACTTATTTAAGCCAAGTCTCTTTGATTCATGTTTCGTATATTACTGAGTCATTACTGTAAAGTTCCAAACCAAACTGTTTGTCAGAACTTGTTAAATCAATTATAAGCCTTGTGAGCCTCTCATGCTTTAAATCCCACGCTCTGTATCCATTCTACAAGGAAAACCTCAGAGAGCCATAAAACTATGATCGGTTGGCATTTTCAAAATGTTACTCTTATTTTTAGTGAACTTCAATACATTGCTTTTGGAGTACTGCATACTGCTGGTCCCTTTTTGGTCAAGTTCTTCACTATCGGTCATCATGTTTCTTAGTATTAAAAATATGGTTCCTAAATGCAGCTTCATACTGAGTCCTCAAAGCAACTCTATTTATGTAAATACCAGGTCCAATCTTTTGATTAGTCTTATTTATGCTTGCTGCTGTCCTTGTTCAAAAATCATGTAATGATATTTGCCTCATGTCCACCTAGCTATTGAAAATCTGATTCTTATCACCTGCTTGACAGTGCTAGGAAACAAGCTTCCATTCTTTGATATTACTTCATTTCATCTGTGAGTTTATGAACTCAAGTTTCTCTACCTCATTGTTCTAAACGTATTTGAACCTGCCCATTTGGTCTTCACATAATGGTCTGCGCTGTTCAAATTCCCTTCTATTGAAAGAACAGAGGTTCATGTCACAGCTCTATTTCTGGGTAGTATCATACTATATTTTGAAAAGGGATTTCAAATTTGTTTCTGAAATCCTTATTTGATCAGTTGGTTTGGAAAGTAAAACTTCTTGGAAAGAAATGATTGGATTTCAAATGTTTTGTTCGGTTAGGTCCGGTGAATTATGTGAGTGGGGATTGTGCCTCCCTTGGGTTGTTTAACCCTAAACCTGATCAGGGTACCGCATGTGTGTGGTTTGCTCGGTGGTATAGCTGGGCGGTGGGCTCTAACCGGCATCTTAAGGATTTGTTGAAATTCGAGTGAAAGAAAGTTCTATGAGCTTCATGAGTTTTCTCATCGACACTTTTGTTGGTTCATGATTATTCTTATCTGTTGACCTTGTTGTCAGGTTATCCTTATGATTGGCTTTCTTCTACTTTGTTTGTGTATACTGGCTGCTGATGCTTGTTATACTTAGTAAGGTGTGATATCTGAAATTCCAATGTTATCTTTGAGTCGAGTTCATTTATTCTACTTCCAGACTTCTGATTTTTCTCACTAGTGCAGTAGCAATTATTGGGGTTTGATCTCACCTCTTTGGTTATCTTACTTAATCTTCAAGCATGTTCCTGCCTTTCTTTTCCAAGTGCATGCATGTTGAATTAGAGTCTTTGTTATAAAGATTATTTTGTTGTACCTACTGAGCTTGTGAAGCTCATTCCCTATATTCTTGTTGTTTTCAGGTAGTCCATAAATGGACAAGTTCATGATACTCTAGAGTACTTGAGTTGAAGTTTTGGTATTATTATGTGATGGTGTTGGCTGTGCTTCGCTTGTGCCTGGGTGCTTGTGTTATCTTGGACTGCATTGCTTTGTTACATTTGAATTGAGTATGTTGTTGATGTTACCTTGTTTTAAAGGGTTAGAATAGTTGTTTAGCTCTTAAAGCAATAACTTGGTATGGTTATGATACCATATGTGATGGTTGGTTTCGAAATTCAACTATTGTATTGTATCAAATGCAAAGTTTGTTCTAATACTTTTTGCATATCAAATTCTGTTGTTCCTTTTGTATCTTTGAGGAGAACTAAACCAAGAAATGAAGCTATGTTTAAAGTTGTATTTGAACTTCTATGTATTACTGTTAGACTACTGTACAATGCAAATAAGTTTTGGAAAAGCAAATATTATTCATTATATTTTGATTACAGCTCTAGTTTACAACTTATTGGAAAATAAAGATATTTGAGATGTTTATCTCTCATATTTCACCTCCTTATTTTCAACAGTATGATTCTTACTTCCTCCAATATGCTAACACATCCAAAGTTTTAGTTATTTAGTTATGATGTCTTGCTTCCTTCCAAGTTTAAAGAAAAAATAATAATTCGTCAGGTTTTCTATTTTCAACTTAATCCATCACATTTAGTCATACCCTAAGGTCAGGGTGTGACACATGAGGGGGGAAGTTCAAAAACTGATGGACATCAGGTTCATTAGGGAGGTTAGATACCCCCAATGGTTGGCCAATGTGGTCATGGTTCCAAAGAAGTCAATAGGACAATGGAGGATGTGCGTGGACTATTCAAATCTCAACAGAGCATGCCCAAAGAATAGCTTCCCGCTCCCACGCATAGATCAACTGGTGGACTCCACGTTCAGGTTCGACCTATTGAGCTTCATGGACGCCTACACGGGCTATAACCATATCTAGATGGATCCAAGGGATGAGGAACACACGGCCTTCACGACCGACATGGGCCTGTATTGCTATAAGGTAATGGCTTTCGGGCTGAAGAATGCGGGAGCCACTTACCAGCGGTTGATGAATGTCATGTTCGCCAAGTATCTCGGGAAAATAATGGAAGTATATGTCGATGACATGCTGGTCAAAAGTCTAAAAGCCTAGGAGCATGTAGGGCATCTTGAGAAAGTCTCCGAGGTCATAATAAGGTTCGGGATGAGGTTGAACCCTCAGAAGTGCATCTTCGGGGTTGTTAAAGGGAAGTTCTTGGGCCACATAATCAGCTGGAGGGAAATTGAAGCCAACCCGAAGAAAATCTGGGCCATCTTAGATATGGAAAGACCCACGCTCAGGAACCAAGTGCAGTCGTTGGCCGGGAAGATTGTCGCACTGGCTAGGTTTGTGTCACGACTCACGGATAAGTGTGCCCCCTTCTTCCGGCTGTTAAGAGACCAGAGATGTAAGGAGATAGTATGGGGACCCAAGCAAGAAGAGGCTTTCAAGCAGATAAAGGCGTACCTCATGTCCGCACCGGTTTTGTCAAAGCCTATCCTGGGCGAGATGCTTTATCTGTATATCACAGCGTCACAGACAATAGTTAGCTCGGTCCTGATAAGAAAAGAGTCTGATATCGAGCACGCTGTATTTTACGCTGGGGAGGGATTCACACCTGTAGAGAGCAGGTACCCGGACGTTGAGAAATTAGCCTTGACACTTATTGTAACCGCCAGAAGGCTCAGGCACTATTTCCAAGCTCACTCGATAACCCTTTATACCAACCACCACCTGAGGCAGATCATGCAAAAGCCAGAGATCAACGGGAGGCTGGTGAAATGGGCAATTGAACTGGGGGAATTTGATATCCACTACCGGCCGAGAGTGGCAATCAAGGGCCAAGTAGCTGCTTACTTTATATTTGAGCTCACACCCATGAAAGTTGTGGGAGAGTCAGTTGAGCTCACGCCCGTGCAAGTTGTGGGAGAGTCCTCCGAGGCCGTCGTCCCGGAGCGGGCAAGGAGATGCATATCGGGGAGCCGCCGGCACAACTCTGGAAGCTTTTTGTTGACGACTCAGTGATAAGAAAAAAAAACGGGGCGGGAATAATATTGGAAACCCCCGACGGATTCAAACATGAGTATGCCTTGGAATTCCAATTCCACACCTCGAACAATGCAGCAGAGTTCGAGTACGAGGCCTTGATTGGTGGATTGCAACTTGCCTGAGATATTGGCGTGGATAGAGTGGAGGTGTTCAGTGATTCACAGCTGGTTGTGAATCAAGTCAACGGGAGCTTCGAAGCAAAGGAGCCTCAATTGAACTCCTACCAAGCGTTGTCGAAAGCCTTCATGCAACGTTTCAACTCGGCCTCTCTTTCTCACATTCCTCATAAGGAAAACAGTAATGCAGATGCCCTCGCCCGGTTAGCCACCGGAGGGCCTGGGAAAGGCAGAAAGAAGGCAAGGATTGAGGTGTTTGGAAAACCGAGTATCAGTAAAACAATCTCGAAAATATTCATGGTCGAGGCGGGAGCTGGGGAGCCAATGTGGATGGACCCAATAATCGAGTTCATGAAGAAAGGGGTGCGCCCGGAAGACAGGCGGCAAGCACGAAAATTGCAATCGAGATGTGCCAGATACACACTCATGAACAAGAAGCTATACCGCAGAGGCTACAGTTTCTCAAACTTCAAGTGCGTGATAGAGGAGTAAGGAGAAGTGATCATGGGAGAAATCCACGAAGGGTGTGCGGGAACCACTCTGGATCTCGGTCGTTAGCACATAAGGCCTTTCGCACAGGGTTCTTCTGGCCCAACATGGGCGCCATGGTAGATAAGATGTCAGCGAGATGCCGTAAATGCCATTTGCACGCCAACGGGATACATTCCCCTTCCATTGCTCTATCAATATTGTTGTCGCCCTAGCCTTTTACACAGTGGGGCCTTGATCTCATTGGGATACTGCCAACGGCTCCTGGGCAGTTCAAGTACATGATAGTTGCGGTTGACTACTACATGAAGTGGGTGGAGGTGGAGCCCCTGGGGAAGATAACCACCGAGTGTGTAAAGAATTTCCTGATGAAGAACATATATTGCAAATTCGAGGTCCCGAAGACAATCGTCACGGACAATGGAACACAATTCAACAACAACCATCTGATTGAATTCACGAAGGGCATGGGCACCAAGATGGTTTTCGCATCGATGGCACACCCTCAGACCAATGGTCAGGTAGAGGCAGTTAACAAAATCATCAAAAAGCTTCTGAAGAAGAAGTTAGAAGACGCAAAGGGTCTGTGGGCACAGAAGCTGTCAGAGGTGTTATGGGCAATTAGGACTACGACAACTGAAGCCAAGGGAGAAACACTTTTTAGTATGGCTTTTGGCACGGAGGCTGTCCTGCCGATCGAGACATTGATATCATCGGGAAGGGTCGAGAACTTTGATGCCACCACCAACAAGGAAGGCCTCCAGTTGAATATTGATCTCATCGAGGAAAGGAGGGAGAGAGCAGACTTGCACAATCAAGTTTATAAGCAGCAAGTTGCACGCCATTACAATAATAAAGTCAGGGCCCGGATGTTGGGACTGGGGGACTGGGTAATGAAGAAAATCATGACCAAGACAGTGGCCTTGGACCCAACTTGGGAGGGACCGTATGAGATTATTGAAGAGGTCGGCCCATCAACTTTCTTTCTCCGGGATCAGGATGGGATAGTCACCGGACACCCATGGAATACGGAGCACCTAAGGTTCTACCCAGTCTAAAGGGGGACAAGACCCATTTTTGTAACATGTATATTCACTAGTGTTGCTGCCCTCAGGGAGAACAACAAGTCCCGGAGGATGCCTCCATTCATTTTGAAAGATTTAATACAAGAATGGGGAAGTTGAATTCAAATTCTAATGATAGGCAATCCACCAAGATGCATAAATTAATAAGATCCCGGGTAAAGTCGAACGGGATAAGTAATCCACCGAGAGGCGTACGCAATTGAAATTCCCAGTAACACCGAGTGGGATAGGTATAATACAAATTGCATAACACAGGAGAAGCAAGCAATAAAATTGAACAAGGCATTATATATTAAAACCCGAGATGCCGGGCGTATACCACCAATGGGTATTTACAAAAGTCATCGGAATGTGTAATCACCGGGATAAGGCACAAAGCCAATGTCTTGCAAGGAAAAAAAAAACACAAATTACAATTTATGCCTCATGGTCGTCTTCTTCCTCGTCCCAGGGACGACTCCGCCTGGTTGTCATCCCCCTCGGTGCCCTTCTCAGCAGCCTTCTCGGACGGCTCGCCTGTCTCCTGAAGCTCTTTCTCGGCAGCTGCCTTGGACTTAGCCTCCCTCTCCCGGGCCTCCCGGGCAGCGATCATATCGGCGGTCATCTTCGCCTTGTCCAGATACCCAAGGCAGCTCCATTCAGCGAACTTCTCGGTGAACCCACTATCCCGGGTGGCCTTGAGCATGGCCTTGAGCTATCTGATTCCTTAAACTTGGCCACGACAAGCTCGCCCTCAGTAGGAATCTGGCCTTGCAGGTCGAGAATCTGGTCGTCCCTTTCCTTCAGCTTCGCCCTTAGCTTAGCGTTCTCCCGCTGAAGCGTGTCAATGTCGCACTCCAAAGCTGCCACCCGCTCGGCTTTTCCCTCAAGATCCTTGGTATGAAGGTTGAGCTTGGCAAGCTTGTCAGCCAACGAGAGCTTCTCTTTCTTCTCGGCCTCTAAGCTTTTCTCCATCCTCTTCTGCTCGGCCCGGAGGTAGATAATTTGGTCATTAAGGCTATCCAAGCGCTCCTTCATCTCATTGGAGTCTTTGTCAGCGTCAATGCATAGACGGCGAAGAGAGCCTGCAAGAATAAAATAAGTTAAAGTATATCATCCCGGGAAGTAAGTTGGAATAAGAAAGGAGAAACCTACCTTCATCATCGCTTCCCGGGCGTATTGCCGGTTCTGCTAAAGAGTGTTAGACCCCACCCTGATCCGGTCCAGCTCAATTTCCTTTAGATCGCCCACCATGCCGCGGACGAACTTCTCATCGGCACATCCATACTCATCCAGTATCTGTCAGATGGGTGTCTTCCGGATCTGGGGAAGGGCAGGAGCAAGAGCGCCCAGACTTACAGGTTCGCCGGTCAAGGGACCTGCCGATTTCTGCTTCTTCAGGGGTGGAGAGGCCCTAGTCACGCTATGGCCGATCAAAGTCACAGTGTCGTCACGCTGAGACTTTGACTTCTTGGACGATGGCTTCTTCTTCTTCTTCTCGCCCAAGTTGACGTTGACAACGTCACCACTCCTGCCGAGCTCATCCGTGTCAGTATGCGGCTTTCCGTACCCTTCATCGGAAATCTCCATGAGCACGGGCGTCTTTGAAACCCAGGCGGTAGAGTCCGCCAAGTTCACTTCAGTGTGTGAAGCGGTTTTTCCTACCTCTAGGAGGTCATGCAACAAGTCCAGGTCCGAAGCCATGTCGCGCGGGTGTGAGGGACGGAGCTTACGCCTGGGAACCTTGGCTGCCAGCAAGCGCAACAGTTAGTAAAGCAACAGAGAAACAGAGAAACAGAGAACAAGCGCAAGTATAAACAGTAATCGAGAGACATTTAGCGGGAACCCCACCAGGCATTCGGCCGAGTTCACAGTGAACTAGCACACCCCACCAGGTCAAGTTGTACGAGCTGCGATCCTCGTCCGAGGGCAATCCGTTTCCTCTCGATTTCTGATAGCGAGAGGATTGATCCCGGATATACCTGAACCGGTTGGGCACGATGTACGTAGGGCAATTCTTTTGCCACGGACCTCTGGCAAGCATAACCTTCGAGCACCAGTTGTTGTTAATGGAAGTAGGCAGATTTGTAACGGGAGGCAAGTAATCCCGAGCGGAGAATGAAACACACCCGGCATAATTCTGCTTATTCGAGTACGAGAGGCGGTAGAGGGCTCGGAACTCGTTGATAGTTGGAAACCCCATCTCAGACAAGTAATACAGGTAGCCAAGAGACAACAACTGGCGCCATTAGTTTGAGGGAATCTACCCGGGAGCTAGCTGAAGCATGCGCAGCATGTACTGCAAGCACTGAGGGAGCGGGAGAGAGAAACTGTTCCTAAACATGTGCTCGTGCACAGCAACGAAGCCGTCTCTCGGGTAACACGCCAACTCGCCCTCGTAAAGGCCGCGAAGTGTAATCATTTCCGGGATACCCCAGTCTTCGCGGAATTGTTTGATCTTGGCCGGGGTCATGCTGCCCTCTGGCTCGTCACACACAGTGCCATCCTCCAAGATATATCGCCTAGCCAAGTTGATGACGTTCGTTATCGGGACACCATGAAAAACTACTTCTGCCCAGTTCACTCACCGGGCGGGTACACCAGTTAAAGACGATCCACCCGGGCGGGATGGCCTACTAATATACTCCTCCATCCTCTCGTCGTCATCCATTATCAGCCGAGAGGATATGCTAGCCCCACTTAAGTCGGTTGTACTTCGGGAATCCATCTACCCTAGTATAACAAACCCTAAGATCTATTAGTATGCGCCGCCTGGAGCAAGCGCAAAATTCACAGAGAAACACAGCCTAAACTCAAAAAGCCCTAGAATCCCAAAATCCCCAATCTTTTACCAAACCAGTGCAAAAACAACACAACCCAAAGAAGCAACAACATAGGTACAAGTAAAAACCTACAAGTGCAGCAGAACGAAGAAAAGCAGAGCGCAGAAACTTACTAGATTTTCGACATAGCAGCAACGCCGGAAACTCATACATTCGTAGGGATCGGCAGCAGAGAAACCTAGAGAGAGAGAGCAGAGAAACAGAGAAACAGAGAAACCCAGAGAGAAAGCAGGGAAACACCGGAACGACCAACGAAGAGTGGAGTGAGAGAGTGAAGACAAAAACAAAAGGAGGGGGAAGCGTTTATACGCAGTCAGCGAGCAGTCGTCTCGATCCACGAACCGACACATTAAAAAAACCTGTAACCTAAAACGCGGCACCCCTAGCCATCCGATTAAAACCGCAGGATGGTGCCACGTGGCTTAACTGCCGTTGCTTCTTGAAGAAGGAAAGAATGAAGCGACGTGCATTAATTGCTTGGCAGTTATATCCAGGAATATTGCGACATCTGGCGAACATGCATTTAATGCACCTGCCACAGCGATGCGCAAACTTCAAAGTATAAGATTCATCTCGGGTGTGAGTCACCGAGATCATAAGACCAAGTGGAAGACCCATCTCGGGTACGAGTCACCGAGATCATAAGACCAAGTATAAGACCTATCTCGGGTGCAAGCCACTGAGATCATAAGACCAAGTGCAAGACCCATCTCGGGTGCGAGTCATCGAGATTATAAGACCCATTGTCAGACCAATCTCAGGTGCAAGTCACCGAGATCATAAGATCTAGTGCAAGATCCATCTCGGGTGAAAGTCACCGGGATTGCAACATCCAGTAAAAGACCCATCTCGGCTGTGTATTACCAAGACATTCATTCGACCGAGAAAGGCATAAGTTTAATATCATCCCTTTAAAAACGGAGAAAGTGGCTTGATAAACCACGGACGACGTTAACGCCTTGTCACTCGAGTAGTAACACAGGAGATGAAGGGGCTTGCTACCCCTGTCCATGAAAGAAGGTAACACCCGTTCAACCCACGTCATGAGTCCGGACTTGGGGGGACTATGGGCGTGACCCATTCGAATTATACTGGTCTACGGGCTTATTTTAGCAAGTCCCCACTCAAGATGTGTCTTGAACGGGAACTTGGGGGGACTTGTAGTTGGTTGTGTATAAAACAACCTCCCAAGCCCATAAACCAGTAGGCATTCCACCACGACAAGGCCGCCCATAAGTAGGATGGGTCGGGCCTGACCTCGATGGCAGCATTGGGCCGAAAACAGTTTCAAAAGGGATAAAGGAGCTGGGTGTTTCAAGTAACAGCAAAGCCAATTGTCCCACATCAGTTTTCAAGTAAAGAGAACTCACTCTAGGCCATAAATATGGCCCAGCCATCAGCTTGTCAGGTATCATTAACTACCCTCAGTTATTACATTCGACCAAAAGATATTGACTTAAGCTTCGGAGGAGATAAGACCGGAAGCCCCCGGTCACCCTCGTTATTTCAGGTCAGCAGGAAGATAGTCGACCGTCTACTAGACACGCCATCAGCTTCTACGAACCCGTCCGGGATTATACAGAAACATAACTATTTAAAATTTATCATGCATAATAGAGTTAGAAAAATAGAGTGTATTTTCAACACGCCTTGGCCATGCCCGGACTTGACATGAGGCTGAGGAGTGAGCCGACTCAAGGCCCAGAGTCATAAGGGGCCCAGAAAAAAATTAACAAGTTTTCATTATATCCAGATCCTACTAGCACAGTAATCAAGCTCAACTTTTGTCAAATTAAAGAAAAATACTGACATGATGGGCCCATACAAGTTTAATAAGTTATACATAATTATAGTATATCTTAAAATCCATTAAAGTCCATACATAAGAAATTTTTTTTGTAAATAGGATTTATGATGTAAAATATGATTATTAAAATATTATCCAAATACGATAACTAGAATATTTAGATATAAAATTACTAAAACATAGAGAGGTTTGCTAATCTCTACATATATTTGGATATTACATGAATATTTTCAGAAATTACATGTTGTTTGTTGTTTTAATTGTTGTTAGCTAGTTCCCGAAAATTTTTTATAAAGAAAATGCATTTCATAAAAAAAAAATGACACGAAATGCACATTAAGAATTGAGGGCCCAACTTTAAGAGTTCGACTCAGGTCTGAAAATTTCAGGTCCGGGCCTGGCCTTTGCCCCTCCAAATGAATGATATTTTGGAATGGGTAAGTGATGCATGTAAATTTTGACCTTATTTTAAACAGGAAATAAGGTTTATGTGCTCCAAAATTGGGTACACTTCACTATCACTATGACCAATCTATTACATGCAAGGCCCAGCACGTTCTTATGACCATGTTTTACTTTAGAGTCTTGATCTTCATCTCATTTCCCGTCTATATTATTTGTGGTTCATAACTTGAAGATGAGGTTAACTAATATCATCGCAAAAATGGATTTGTGTATGCTCAGTGTTTCATCTGGATCAGCTGGAAAAGAGGATTTAGTAGTGACGTTTTAAGATCTGGTCAATGTATAATACCATGGATTTAGGTTCTAACCCATATATGCATTAACCGTGGCCACTAATTGGTTGATGACTTAAAAAGAAGAGAAAAAATGGAGCAAGAATCACGTTTCCTTTTGTATTTTTGGAGTTAAAAGACTGAGGTTAGGGTTTTGGATATATAAGAACTAGTGTAGACTAAAAACGTTTTATAAGGATAATGTACTTCCTCGTGTCTTAAAATTTATGCTAATTGCGCTGTCCATGCCATAATGGCTTTGTCATGAAATTGAATCATCTAATATATCTATACAAACATATAAATGATAAAATAGATTACAAGGAAGATCATCTTAATACCAAATTACAATATGTCAAATTGACATGTGCTGAAGGACCCAGTCCACAATTGGTTCAACAAACCGTTCTTATCATCATAAGAGTTGTCTAGCTAGCTCGATGTTAATTAACAAATAATAATCAATCTAATTTATGCCATATATGACAACTGACGTCCAATTAGATATCCACTTTCATATTTGATAGTGATTAAGGACAAGAATTGTTCAGCTGTAAGGGCATCAAATCCAAATCGCAAAGCATCATATCTTAAGCATGCATGAGAAAAATAAGCTTCATCATAGAACTTATTAAAATTCATTCTAATAATGTCTCTTTTGAAATAAAAAGAACTGTCTACTTATATTTGGAAGAAACCAATACCACCGTACTGATCATTATCGAATTGATCGATCCACTATTCGAAGTTTCAACTAGCTAGCTACACTACGCCAATAAGTGCAACAAACGACACTTTTCACACAACGGTTCATAATAGCAGGGTTGTACAAATTTCAAAAATGCTTCATACGACGTTCAGAAATTGTCAGGTGTTATGTGGATAGTCTGAGATCATTCCAGATTTTTTTTCCGTAAACTAGTACAACACTTTGGACAATATTTTGTTGTGTGAATGCAGATAAAAATGAGGCCCATTTCGCTTCTAACCCCACTCTAGTTTGACATATAACTGGGTTTTGTTACACAACAGTAAAACAAATAAATGTTGTGTGAATGTATACAATTTAAACTATCACACAATACTTTTTATACATCTGTTGTACGATGTATCTCTCATGCTAGGTTGCAAACTTCTAGTTTTAAAATTGCTCTTACATATCCTCCGAAAACCTAAATTTTTTATGAAGGATAGTCTTGGTGGTCTTTATGTAACAACGGAACACTCAAACATGTTGTGTGATAGTAGAGTATTTTCAACAATCACACAACGGCTTTTCAGTTGTGGTTGTATAATGTATTTTTATGTCATGATGAAGCCCTTCTCTTACATTTGGCTATACTACCTTAAGTTCTTCATCCTACAACAATCAACTAAGAAATGTTGTGTGAAGGTATATCACACAATTGTTTTCAATATTATGTTGTATGTATCACAACCTCTAACCCTAAAATACCCTAAACCCTAAAAACCCTAATAAATTTCCTATTGTAGTGCCACAACGGTTATTTTTTAATACTGATGTGTGATGTAAAATTGATATTGTTGAATTTATGGTTGACCGAGTTGATCGATACCCAAACGTTTCCGAAAATTTTTAAATTTTGTTACACTGCTATACTTCACTATCATAATTATATCAAACGGTCAAATTTTCATGATTTTAATCTTAAACATCTATATCACAATCAACCTACTAATGAGGTATAACATGTTTACTATGTTGCACATAATATGACGTAACATGTATAGTTCATATTATGTAAACGTGTGTTTATCTAGAGAGACACCATTGAGGAAATGAAATTTTGAAAATCGAACCGTATAGAGATGTTTACAATATTGAAGCATGATTGTAGTAGAAATGTCATCAATTTTCGGTATTACACAAGTGTCAATCGACGCGGTCAACTCTAATTATACTTACTTTCACTATGGGGAGCCAAAACATCATGATATAATTGACACCACTTATTGTATGAGTTCATGCACAATAACCATATAATTATACGAGTGTCGACAAAATCAAAAAAAATGTTTAGAGTATTGCATTTCGACATTCGTATGATGAGTCTCCCATATATAGACAACTCTTAGTGCATTTATGCGTTGTGTGAGTGAAAACTAGGGTTATTTTAAAGAGTGACTCGTTAGAATAAAAGTAGCCGTAAATTTTCCGCCCTCACGATTATTAAGTGAATGTCTCTATTTTCTTTCTTCTCAGACAACACAAAATATGCAATTTATGTTGTATGATTTGTAAATAGATAGGGAAAATTTAGGCTGAGATGTAACAGCGGGAAATCTCCCGCTCTTGCAAGTTAAGGATGTCATTTCTTCTCAGACAACAAAATATACAATTTACGTTGTCTGATTTGTAAAATGGATAGATAAAAAATTAAAGGCTGAGATGTAGCAGCGGGAAATCTCCCGCTCCTGCAAACCAAGGATATCATTTCTTCTCAGACAACAAAATATACAATTTACGTTGTCTGATTTGTAAAATGGATAGGTAAAAAATTAAGGCTGAGATGTAGTAGCGGGAAATCTCCCGCTCTTGTAAGTTAAGGGATATCATTTCTTCTCAGACAACAAAATATACAATTTACGTCGTCTAATTTGTAAAATGGATAGGTAAAAGTTAAGGCCGAGATGTAGCAGCGGGAAATCTCCCGCTCTTGCAACTTAAGGATGTCATTTCTCATACAACTAAAATTTGGAGTTATGTTGTATGATATGGAAAACACTTGATATGACTAAAACACCTAAGGGACTTGACACTTAGGAAAAAAAAACCGTATCACTCAAAAGTATCGCGCACACACACTCAACCGCTCTTTCTCTCTTTTCTCTTCTCTCTTCTCTCTTCTCTCTTTCTCTCTCGAACAAAGCTAGAAACCGCGCACTCTCTCACTTTCTCTCTTCTCTCTTCCTCAATCACTCCTCCCTCAATCGAGAGTAAGCCACTGTCACTTGATTAGGGTTCGTCGATTTGGGGGTTCGTCCATTTGGCGCGTCACTCGATTTCTTCCAATGTGGTTCGAGGTTTGTACTCTTCTCCTTTCTCCGATTAGGTTTCTGGGTTGGTATTATTAGTTGAGCTGCTAAGCCTCTAGTCCTAGTTGCTCTCTCTTTCTCTAATCAAGTTTATAAAGTAGGAACCGATGCGACTGTTTAGTAGTAACCACACTTCATTCACACCGGTTTTGTCTTTTCTTGAATCCCCCAACTTGGTCTTTCTCTCTCATTGTTCATAGTTTTCTCTTCTTCCAGTTGAGGCTTCTCTGTTCTTGTCTTGCATTCTGAGAAGAAACGCTGCCGTTTTGGTCTTATTGGAGTTTCAAGGAGTTGGGAATAGAGGTAAGAGTAATTTGGGTTCTAAATTTTGAATCTTTTTTTTGTAGTTTCGCCGTTGTTTGGTTGCTGAAATAGTGTTTAATCCAATGTGTGATGTGATTACTGAAAAAGATGGGAACTTGAGAACAATCACGGCTTTAATTGCTTGTTCTGTACTTTATTTGATGTTTTGTAACTGTATAGTGTTTGGATTTTGGCTTTCGTTTCGGTTTTTAAGGAAAATGGTGCATAAGAACCCTAAAGATTCTGTCTTTTTTTTGGGCTTGAGTTCATGGTTTGCTAATGGGATTATTTAGTTTTCAATTGTTGAGAAGTTGATATCAATTCTGTGTTTCGTAGATAGAAATCTAGGTAGTTAATTGGAAAAGATTTGAAGTTTGTACTTGTTGTTGATTCTTGAATTTTTACAAGAGGCTATAACTCCTCCTTGTACTTTGCATTTTGTTTCAATAAAAAGCTGTTTCTTTTCAATTTTTTGTCTGGAGCTGTTTCACTGTTAGTAAAGTATTTTATGCAGAGGGATCTTTACTTAGAGCTCTTTGACTGGGATCACTTTTGAAACCTTCTCTTGCCACTAGATCTACAAGTCATTGGCTAGCTTGGTGTTGTATCTATTAGTTTTTCTTTTGTTTCTAAGAAAGACAAACCTTAATTATACAAGAGTGATCAAATGAAAGACATTTGCTAAAACTGTGTATGAACAGATCTCTTTCCTGATTTTAAAATATTTTAACCATATGAAGAGTTTATTGGAATTTGGTAAGATCATATACTGATACTTTGTGTTCACTTTGCTCCTAGGGGAAAAGTATCTTAGTTGATTCTGGAATGGAGCAGGTGGAGTTTATTGCTCTTTCTCAGAGGACAGGAGACCCAAAGTATCAGCAAAAGGTCAGCATATGTTAACTTGTGTTTCTTTCCCTGGCGAAATAGTGCATTTGAAGGACTATACTGTCTGATATAACTAATCATGTTTGTCATAGTCTGAATTGTTGCTTAGAATTCAAGCTTAACTTGTATATTTATGAATGGAAATAGCATTTCATGAAACTGTGAATTGAATGGCTTGTATGCTATTTTCAGGCTGAGAATGTTATAGTGCAGCTGAACAAAACTTTCCCTGATGATGGTTATTTGCTTCCTATTTATAAGTTTTTGTGAAATTAGAGAGAATGTTTTCTTGATCCGGAAATTACTATTTAATTTGTATGAGTGTTTGTTTAAAGAGTGATATTGTTATGGTGGTAATCGAATCGATGACCTAAGGGAGATTGTGATTGGAGTGTGAATTTGGTGAATCAAGGTGACTAGAATTGGAGTTGAGGTTTATTATTCTTTACTTGCTGCCCTTTCTACTTAATTTGCTTGTGAGTTACAACTTTGGATGTGAATTGGAATGTGGGAAATTACAAATTAGAATATAAGCTTGAGTCAGGGTGTCAAAGTATAGGAAAGTGCTAAGTTATAGTCTTCTGCGTCTCGTTTGTGCAGAGGGGCTGGAAATGATGTTTGGGTTGTTTGGTGTGTTTGAAGGTGGTGATATTTGAGGTTTTTTTGTTTTTTTTTTTATTAATTGGTTTTACTTAAATGTGGTGTTGCTTGAGACTTTATATAATAGCTGTTAGTCTGGGTTTATGGAGTGGTTTAGTTTCTGATGCTCGTTATTGGATTGCAGGTTTTCTGGAGAGATTAATTTTTGCTGCATTTGTGGTTTTCTGGATAGATTGGCTTTAGCTTAAGGTATTGTCTTATGTTTCTGGATTCTGCGTATTTTAATGAAATATGTATGCTTCATTATAAAGCATGTTGATAAAAGTATGTTTCATTATGAAATATGTATGTTGATAAAAGTTGAGTTGTTGAGCATCCATTATAAAGTATGTTGATAAAAGTTGTGCTTGTTGATTTTTTATTTTGCTCTACTTGAATTTGATGATTTGTTAATTCATGGTATCTTCGATTTAAATAAAATGAGTTGCTCAACATGGGCCTTCTCATCTTGGCTGCCTACTTCAATTTTTCTTATCATGTTGGTATTGGTATTGGTATTGTGACTTGGATGTTATTTGATGGGATTGTTTTGTGGATATGTTGGTATGATATATATGTATATTGTTTTATATATGTATGGTTGGTTAAGAATTTCTATATGATATAGTTGTGATTTTTTTTAGTTCATTGTCAATAAAATGTAGATGGATAAGTCATCGATGCAAGCAAATAGAAGGTCTAATGAATATAGATCTGGGGTGGAAGCGTTTATTGAGTTTGCCTTGGTAAATGCTAGGGACCCGTACCACTTTTGTTGTCCTTGCACAAAGTGTGAGAATGACAAGGACTTTTCTGCCCAAGTGATTAAGACTCATTTGTTTTTGAATGGGATTAACTTAGACTACGACATATGGGATGAACATGGGGAGGCTGTAGTTAATTCGGAATCAGATTCAGATAGGTATAGTAATGAGATAGATGAAGATAGTGAGACAGATTCAAGTGGTTCATCTATTGTTGGGGGTCACATGGAGGCAGAATGTGATGTGCAATCAGATAGTGATGGGGAGGAATATCTTTCCGGTGAGTATACTGGTTTTAGGCAGTTTGTTGACGACAAACCCTTGTATCCTGGTTGCACTACGCACACGAGGATGGCTGTCATTGTGAAGCTTTACAACATCAAAACGAAGCATAGTATGAGTGAGTCTGCTTACTCAGATGTGCTGGCTACCATTGCCGAGTTTCTTCCCACAGGAAACTCAATACCGGACACTCTTTCCGAGGCAAACAAGGTTTTGACCGCATTGGGGATGGACTACACTAAAATAGATGCATGCCCTAATGACTGTATTCTGTACAGAAAAAACTATGAAGAAGAAACCAAGTGTCCTAGATGTACAAAATCTAGGTGGAAATTAGATAGTAATGACAAAGAGAGAGAAGGAGTACCTGCAAAAACCTTATGGTATTTTCCTATTATCCCTAGGTTCAAGAGAATGTTTCAATCACCTGAAACATCAAAGAGCCTAACTTGGCATGCCACAACCAGGAAAAAGGATGGTTTTCTTCGCCATCCAGCAAATTCCATTTCTTGGAAGTTTGTGGATGAAAAGTGGCCTGCTTTTGGGGATGAACCACGAAACCTACAACTTGCATTGTCATCGGATGGTTTCAATCCTCATAGTGTCCAAAGCAACAATTACAGCTGTTGGCCCGTTATTCTGGTTACCTACAATCTACCGCCATGGCTGGTAATGAAGAGGAAGCACATGATGCCTTCCTTGTTGATATCAGGGCCTAAACAACCGGGGAATGACATAGATGTGTATCTTGAACCGTTGATAGATGACCTGAAGCTATTATGGGCAGGAGTTAGTGGGGTTTATGATGCAGTGAAGAATGAAATCTTTACTCTTAGGGCTATACTTTTCTGGATAATAAATGATTTTCCGGCGTACGGTAACCTTTCGGGGAGTATTGTTAAAGGTTATCATGGCTGTCCGATTTGCCTTGATCAAACAGAGCCCACAAGGCTAAAAACCGGAAGGAAGATGTCCCACAACAATAATAAGAGGTTCTTAGAGAAGTATCATCCATATCGAAAATTGAAAGCTGCCTTCAATAACCGCACCAAAGATAAGACTGCTCCGGTGCCCTTGACAGGAGAGGAACTTTTGAGTAGGCTGGAGCAAGAAGTTGCTAAATTGCCTTTGGGCAAGAAAGATAAAACTCCTAAGTATAAGGGGGGTGAGGATGAGAGAAGGCCTTGTTGGAAGAAAAAGTCCATATTCTTTGAGCTTGATTATTAGAAGTATCTCCCTGTTAGGCATTGCCTTGACATTATGCACATTGAAAAGAATGTGTGTGATAGTCTGTTGGGGACGTTATTGAACATTCCCGGAAAAACTAAGGACGGACTCAATACTCGGCTAGATTTGGTGGAACTTGGTATAAGACCAGAGCTACACCCTAACCTAGACAGTCCGGAAAAAAAACAGTTGCCTTTAGCAAGCTGGAACCTAAGAGTTGATGAGAAAAAATGTATATGTGGTTCTTTTTTTGGAATGAAAGTTCCTGAAAACTATTCTTCGAACATTTCTAGTCTTGTTTCCATGGATGATCTAAGGCTCACGCGACTTAAATCCCATGATTGTCATGCCTTAATGCAACAACTGCTCCCTGTTGCAATACGAGGAGTGTTGGAAAAACTTGTCAGAGTTGCTATAATTAAGCTTTGCCGTTTTTTCAATGAAATTTGTAGAAAAACCATAGATCCAGCAAGGCTTCCTAAAATCCAAAGTGATCTAGTTGAAACTTTGTGTGAGCTTGAAATGTATTTTCCCCCTTCGTTCTTCGACATAATGGTCCACTTAACTGTACACTTGGTTAGAGAAGTTGAGTTATGCGGACCTGTATGTTTTCGGTGGATGTATCCTTTCGAAAGGTATATGAAGGTGTGCAAGGGATATGTTAAAAACAGAACCTATCCGGAAGGGTGCATTGCTGAGCGCTACATTGCTGAAGAGGCAGTTGAGTTCATTGAGGAAATTACTTTGACGACATTACTGTTGGGATTCCACCTGACCCCAACACAGATGACAGGCCTACATCGGGTGCTACTATTGAGTCTCATTTTGACAAGGATTTGGATGAAGCTCATCTATGTGTGCTTCGAAACACCGATGAATTCAACAGCTATTTTCAGTAAGTCCTTATCGCTTTCCCTTTTTTTATTTTTTTATTTTCAGTTTTGATTTTTTTGTCCTTTGAATGTCATGGTAATATTTATCTGCAAATTTTCTGCAGGGAACACATGGAGTATTTGAAGAGGGAGTTTCCACAATACAAAAAGAAATCTGCTAAGTGGCTGGTTGACAAACAAAACCTTACTTTTGCTGATTGGGTGAAGGAGAGGGTAAGTTTATTAACCTCCAATTTGTTTTAAGGTTTAGATCACCATGTTCAGTGTTCAATATTTTATTATAAACATTTGTCTACATTTGCAGGTTTCTATTCAGCTTAGTGAACCTGATTGTGATGTCCCTGAGATTGTGAAGTGGCTAGCAGATAAACTAGGGAATGAAGTATCGAAGTTTCAGGGTTATAGAGTAGGGGGTGTGCAATTTAACACAAAGTCACGAGATGATCTTCGTAAGACACAAAGTAGTGGTGTTTACTTGGTGGCAGAGACACCTCAAGTAGCTAGTTCTAAGGATAAAAACATAGTTACTGAGGACATGAGCTTCTACGGGGTTATTGCCGAAATATGGGGAGCTTGATTATGGTTTTTTCAGGTTTCCTTTATTTAAGTGTGACTGGGTTGAGAGTCATAAGGGCGTTAAAGTAGATGATCTTGGTTTCACTTTGGTGAACTTAAATAGGAAAGGTCATTTGCAAGACACTTTTGTTTTGGGAAGATGTGTAGAGCAGATATTTTACGTGGAAGACCCTGTAGATTGTATGTGGTCCGTTGTATTGAGACTCCCCAAGAATGATTACAATGATTGTGAGTCTTTTGATGACGTTGGGGACACTACTATTCAGCACCCTCCTTCGTCGAGTACGATGCCCACTATACAATCAGTAGAGAACTTGGCTGATGAGGATGTTTTGTGTTACATGTGTGCAGGGGAGGAAAGTATATATATTAGTGATGGAGAATGAAGAGGATATTTCGGGGGTTTTGAGTCTTACTGTTTTGATTATGTAATCAGTAACTTAAATTGTTACATTTTGGATGATAGTGATATATGATGGTTGGTTATTTTGATTAATGCTTATCTGTTTTGATTATTTTCTTAGTGATTTATTTGATTGAATTTTTATTTTATTTTATTTTTATGGAGATTTATTTTACTGATTCTAATAAAGTGTGGAATGCGTTACTTATGATTATGATCAGTGCTTGATTCCACTTTCATATTAATTGCATAAGTGCTTATTGTTTATGTGACTTGTCTTTGTGCAGATATGGCATCTTCGAAATCTGCAAACGAAGCAGGCAAGTCCAAGAGTAAGGAGAAGTGACTCAAGGTCAAGAAGGCAAAGTCCTTGAAGTCTTCTACATCAACAAGAACTTCAAATGCAAGTTGCTCAAGGACGAGCAAGTCCAAGAAGAAAGAAGCTGAACCAACCGAGGGTCTTGAGCTGTTGAAAAGGCATGCAGTGACTATGTCAAGCATTACTAAGCATAAGAGAAAAATGAAAAGGATGGTGCTGTTCAACAGAAGAGGCACTCCCTATGGGAAGGTGGCCAAGAAAATGCAGTCGTACTTGGGAGTATTGGCAGGAAGGAGAGTGTCAATTATAATAAAAACCTGGAAAGGGGTAAAAGAGGATGACAGAGCTAAAATATAGAAACGTCTTCAGGTACTAAGTGCTTTATTTTTCTGTTAATTTTTTAACTGAATTACTTCCAGTTCTGATTAGTGGATCGGAGTTTCATACTCATTTGTATCTTAACTGCACAACTTCCATTCATAATCGGTGAAGAACATAGGAAGAGGATTATGCAATCTGCATCAACTAAGTGGAGGGAGTTCAAGTCTCGCCTTACTTCAAAATACATCATCCCCTACCTTGATTCCCCTGAAAAGCTGAAGTTTCCTCCTAATGATTATCCTTTCATACCGCCTGATCATTGGACTATATTTGTCAAGTCACGGACAACGCCTGAATTCTTGGTATGAACGACATTTTTAATATCATAACTTGTTTCAACTTAGTAGTAGATCTGATTTTCTACTTGCCATATCGTGGAGTTTTTAAAGTGAGTGGTGGATTTTGCAGGCAAAACGTGAACAACAACAGAAAAGGCACAAGAAGAACAAGTATCCACATAGAATGTCCCGTAAGGGTTATATAGGAGTGGAAGAAGAAGTGGTTAGTAAATTAACATTAGATAGTCAATATGTGTTTTGTTTTGTGCTTGTGATAGTGTTCTAATTCAGAAATCCATTTTTGTAGATTGAGGAACTAGGTGAAGAAGGTGTAGGCTTGGTTCCAGGTGAAGGAGAAATTGATAGAGATATAACTTGGGTCCGAGGGCATATTCCAAAGGAGGGGGAAATACTAGATGAAGAGACAAAAAAGGTTGTTGAAAGAGTGGCAAGTTCTTGGTCGTTTGAATTGTATGTGTGCAACTTTTTAAATGTTATTCTATTGCTTACATTGGTAACTCTTGTTGTCAGGCTGAAGTTAGAAAAGAGGTTGATGAAGGGAAAAGGACCGCTGCGGGGATGAATGATATTCTAACTCAGGCTTTGAAGACCCCTGAGCACAGTGGTCAAGTGCGTGGAGTGGGAGGTCATATTACTCCTCACGAGTACTTTGGACTGCCAAATCTTAGGAAGCAGAGCTTTGAAGCAAGGATGAGAAAGATAGTGCATGAGGAGAGTAAAAAGATAACAGAGGAAGCGAAACCAGTAATATTGAAGGAATCAAAGGACCAACTAAGGGAGGAAATAAGGGAAGAAATTGAGGCAGAAGAGGCAAAGCGTTGGGAGGCAAAGTTTGAAGAGTTCACAGCAAACTTGCTAGCTGGACATTTTGGGGCTGGCATTAAGCATAGTACACCGCTTTCTGGTCAAGGAAGTTCACACACAATGGAGGAGGGTGTTTCAGTACCAAACCTGGAAGCTGAAAATACACGCCAAAAATCGCTATTTCAAAAAAAAGAAAATGAACTCCCTCTGCCCCCGGAGGAAAAGGTACCAACAGTGCCTGTGAAGGAAGCAGTTAAGGGTGTTTTGAATAAGATTACGAGGAACTTTGCAGCCGCTCAATCACACAAGAAGAAGAAATTGGAATCAGTTGATGCTCCTGAGGAAAAGAAGGATTCTGAGTCAGTTCACTCAGTTGAATACCTTGAGAAAAACAAAGCTTCTAAGTCTGTTAATGTCCTTGAGAAAAAGAAGTGGACTTACAGGGTTGGAGACCCTGAGATTGATTGCAAGTTGGCCGTGGGTTCAGTGGATAACATTGTTGCTCATGCCACAATAATGGAATCCGGTGATGATCCTGAGGCAGTCATTTATGGAAGACCATTAGGGGATGACAATAGGCGTGTTTCTGTTTACTATGCGATTGATGAAAAAGCGAAGGTCCCATTTCCTGTTGAAGATGAAATTGTTACTGTTAAGCATGCAATGGGGAGTTGGGTAGCCTAGCCTAAGGACTTGATCATATTGCCAAATGAGGTAAAAGTTTAGTACAAGTATTTATACTTTGAACCTCTGACTTGTTTAATAAATATTGGTATTTCCTTGATTGTAGTAATCATACATTATATTTATCTTCTTATTCTAGAAACCTGGGGTGGATAAAGTCTCCAAGAAGAAGAGAAAACGTTCAGAACTAGCTGTCCAAATGGAGGAGGCTGATGTGACCTTGGCAGAACTTGCACCTAACCTATCTAGACCATATGAGATGCTATGTACCGCATTCAAGGATGGTCGAGAACTCAGTTCCAACATTGAACCTGAGTATTTGGATATATTTGCAGCAGCTATATTACCGGAAATGATGTTGTGGTTATTGCAACCATGGAAAAAGTGACTGGAAACTTGATTGCTTCTTACCAGAGGTATAAATTATGCCTACTTATAATTTGCTTGTGATTTTTATCGTAATTCTATTGATAAGTAGGCTTTGCTGAAAGATAATGTGTTGGTAT
>NC_020495.1:19090155-19136550 GCF_000184155.1 Fragaria vesca subsp. vesca
GTATTTATACTTTGAACCTCTGACTTGTTTAATTAAATATTGGTATTTCCTTGATTGTAGTAATCATACATTATATTTATCTTCTTATTCTAGAAACCTGGGGTGGATAAAGTCTCCAAGAAGAAGAGAAAACGTTCAGAACTAGCTGTCCAAATGGAGGAGGCTGATGTGACCTTGGCAGAACTTGCACCTAACCTATCTAGACCATATGACGATGCTATGTACCGCATTCAAGGATGGTCGAGAACTCAGTTCCAACATTGAACCTGAAGTATTTGGATATATTTGCAGCAGCTATATTACCGGAAAGGATGTTGTGGTTAATGCAACCATGGAAAAAGTCACTGGAAACTTGATTGCTTCTTACCAAAGGTATAAATTATGCAATATCATAATTTGCTTGTGATTTTATCGTAATTCTATTGATAAGTAGGCTTTGCTAGAAGATAATGTGTTGGTATGGTTGTTAGGTACCTATATAGCAAGTTGGAAGCTTATAGAATGGTGGACATGGTAGCGTTTGTTCACCCTTCCCAAATTGGTGCAGTAGGGTGTGGGACTGGAATTCAGAGGACCGAAAATATAGCTAAAAGGCTTGCAACTGCCAAACCGGGTCAAGTGTTCATGTTGCCATATAACGTCGGGGTAAGTCCATGCTTAGTTTCAAGTTTTGGTATAAATAAATGTTTTTAGTAATTATGGCTGAGCTGTGGGAATGGTACTCGGGTATTGTTTGCTAAATATTGCATATGAATTTTTTTTATGTGGTAGCGATCACTGGACTTTGACTGTTGTTGATCCGGACAATGACACTGTCTACTTCATGGATCCTGTGAGAAGACGTATACCATGTGGAGATTGGGCGAAGATTGTAAAAGAGTAAGTTCCATTGTTCATTGTGCAAATTGAGGTAATAAGAAGTGGGATGTCTTGTATTGTCTCCCTTACATCTTTTTTTTTTTTTTTTTTTTTTTTTTTGTCTTTTGTACGTAGTGCAATGGTTATGGCTAATACTACAAGAAAGAGGAATGGACGAAGCTCAATGATCCCTAAAAATTTGGCTGCGAGTGTCATCTACATTTTAAGTAATAGATGTCTTAGTGTATCTTGGTTGTGTGGAATTATTTTGTAATGGTTTGTTTTTAGGGCATGCCCTTCCAACCAAGCGACAAGGAATGTGGGTACTATGTCATGCGATACATGAGAGAAATAATTGAAGACAAAGACACGTCACGGTTTGTTACCAAGGTATAAAATCTGTTTTTAGAGTCATTCAATATAGCTTAAGTATTAATAATATGTTTATTATATTAGGAGTTTCATGGAGCAGTACTATATATCAGAGACTAGAATAGTTTTCTTTTTTCCCGCCAACTTAATAATTCAAATACTACAAAATAGACAAACTATAAACAGAAGATAATACTGCTAATTTTGGTGCCCTGACTTGATGAAATGATTAGAATTGATATTTGTCTTGAAGTGATATCTCCATTATAGGACTGAGATCTAATCTTTGTTAGCAAAGTCAGTCAATCATTATAAGTTAAATATTAAGTTCAATTTTTGCTAAAAGGGTGACAGCGAGCTGGTATGGATACACAGATTAACTAACAGATCTTATTATTTGATGCCTAATGGAATTTATGTTGTAAACTTATTGTTTTGATCTATCATTTTTTGTGTTTTGTTGAATAAGTGGGAATGGTTCCTTTTTGGATCTTAGTTTTTGGTTCATTGAATCTTCATCAATCTCAGATTAACTAACAGGTATATAGCAGTGTTAAGTTACAATGATAACTGAAAAACCAAGTGTTGTGTCTGGTTTATATGTACATCTAGGTTGAGATAGCAGATAGATAGCTTATGCCTCTAGGGGATTGATTGGATATATATATCAATTTTTGTTCTTTGTTTATTTTAGTGGGACAAGAGAGGCAGCTGCAAATACACTCAAGAAGATTTTGATGAGGTGAGAAATGAGTGGGCTGACTTTGCTATCAAGAAGTATGTGAAGGAGCTGTGATTGAGGTAGCATCCTCTTGTTCAAAGAAAAGCATCTTTTTTGTGCTTCTCAGCTGGTACAATATTCATGCATGATATGTGGCATGTTTTTGGTACAATTGATACTATGTATCAGCTAGCTTTTGATGTCCCTAGTTGATGGGCATGTATTTGAATGCTTTTCTTATTTTTAATGGTTGTTAGGATGATGGGCATATGTTTTAGATGTCACGTTAACGTTAACAATGCATCGGATACTTTATATCATATTTTTGGTTGTTTGAATGTTAACAATGCTTTGGATGCGGTTTGAAAATATTACTTGTAGTACTGTTGATTAGGTAAATTTGGTATTAGGGCATCAATAGAGCACATCATACAACTAAATGATGATAATCTAACGTTGTATGAAATGCATCATCATACAACAAGTTAATGACAATCCAACGTTGTCTGACTAAATGATCCTACAACTATATTCTAACATTGATACGTTGTGTGAGTATTGATCACACAATGCCTATTAGCAAAAATTCTGTGTACTATTTAACAATCAGACAACCATGAAACCTAAAAACTCATTGTATGAAGATAACTTCACACAATAGTTTACTGTCAGAAAACTATTGTGTGAGTGTCGACAGATGTTGCCGACTGCAATGCGGAATGATCTAGACGTATGCCGATGAAATCTGTCGATATTCACACAACAACTCATGAAAGGAAACCGTTGTGTAACTTAACAATCACACAAGAGTTTTTATTGGAAAATCTGTTGTGTGATTCTCGGCAAATATCATCGACAGCTGACGAGAAGCAGCTCGGCATGTGTCGATAATATCTGCCGAGAATCACACAACAATATTCTACAAAAAACTATTGTATGATTCCTGACATAATTCATCAACATATGTCGACAGCTGCTGAGAAGCAGCTCGACTTGTGTCGGCAGTTGTCGATGATATCTGCCGAGAATCACACAATGGTTTTTATTGTAGCGTTGTGTGTCAGTTAGTCAGACAAGCTCTTTTTAACTGTTGTGTGACATGTTGATCAGACGGCGATCGGATTAACAACGGATTTGACCTTTATCAGACGACGCTTTTTCCCCGTCGTGTGATGCATTATCTGGCGTAGTGCTAGTTGACAATATATATCCAACATGCTAAATGGCTAAGTGAGATGTACGAGTACATAAGTAAGTAGGCAAAGCCACGAACATTTCCCACATACATAGCCTCACCTCCGTCAGTTACTTAATGGCTTGTTTTGTAAGTCAAATTAAGTAGACTATATGAACTCAATGAAAGTTAAAATATAGATTTAATTGTTAATTTGCTACCTTAGGATTCACTGAAGTGTCAATTTGTTGCCGTACCTTTTATTCCTGTCAATTTGCTATCCTAGCTTCCCAAAATTAACCGATTTGCTACCTTAGCTTTTATTTCTGCTAGTTTGCTACCCTAGGTTCCTATAATTAGTCAATTTGCTACCTTTTGTCATAATAATTGATCCATGCAATTAGTATACTTTTTTTATTTTATTTGAATACAGTTTGGAACCCAGCTTAGCTGGGAGGCTCAACCCCACGCCTAATAGTATACAAAATTAGTATACTTTTGTAGACAAACTCATCCAAATAATTCGTTAAATTTTGAAGAAAAAAAAAATTGCTGTAAATCTGTAGTTACTGTACTGCACGTGTTACCACATTTTCACTTGCTGATAATTCGTATTCTTGGGAATAATCGTTTTGGATTGTAGGAATGATTGTTGCAGCTCCATGTGCACAGTGAGGCAAGAGTTAACTATATTATTGAACTTGCGAAACACATGCATGAAATTAAGTACTCCCAATTGAAACCCTAAGCCAATCCCATAACCAGTCCCTCTCCTAAGTCCTAAGTATTATATATACTTCGCATAACCTAGAACGATCTCACAGAACCATCCCATATATCAAATAGATTAAACCTAGTTGTCTATCCCTCCTCTTCGATCTGACTGGTACATACGACCAGCAAGAACATGATGATCAATTCTCACCTGCAGAAACCTCCCTCCTCGTTGCCCTCCTCATTGTCATCTCCATTGCCGGTGACGAATACCAAAGATGGTATTCGTGCCACTGCCGCTGAGGTTGAAGCTCGAGCCATGATGAATACTATAACTTCATTAGCACAGAGTAATGAAGCAGTTACAGTGAAGGCTGTGGTCACTGTGAAACTAACAGCCGGAAGTATCATCTCCAACTTGTTTGGTTTGACAGCACCCCTCGATCTTTTCACTGATTTGCTCGGCAAAACCTTTCTTCTTGAGCTTGTCAGCGCCGAGCTTGACCCTAGTAAGTATACTACCCACCTTGTCTATGTTCTATAAATATTCAAAACACCAAAACGAAAGGTTTTCACACTTCACAATTCGTTTTTAAGAAAATAAATATCAAAATATATACGAGTGAGGATTGCGAATATGAACAATTTGAAAAGTAAAATAGGGAAAACATTTTCACTTTCACTCTAATATATATCATGAAATTTATTTTCAAAGTTTGTAAAATGTATCCCTAGTTATGTATATGGCACTCTATAGTTCATCATGTCATTATCCTCTTGCCCACTCCACTTGTACAAACTTAGAAGTGATCGAAGAACCAAAATCACACCCCCTCAACTTTACAAGTCATCATGAAATAAAACCTAAAATCCGGTTGATATATATGTGTTGTTTCCATTGATCGATCGATCAAGTGCTCAAGTTTAATTAAGGAACATACTGTATGTCACTATGTTGTTAGACTACGTTAATATGGATTATATATCTACACTGAGTCAGAGACTCAGAGCTCAAAGAAGTGAAGTGCCTTTGTAACTGATATATAAATTTTACTGGGTTATTATTGTAGAAACTGGGTTGGAGAAGAAACCGATCCAGGGATATGCGCACAAAGTGAACAAGATCAATGACGAGGTGATGTACGAGAGTTCCTTCTCCGTCCCAGCCGGTTTTGGAGAGGTGGGGGCTGTTCTGTTTGAAAATCAGCACCACGAGGAGCTTTACATCAAAACCATACATTTACACATCAATGGCTTCCCAGATCCTTCTCCTGTTACTGTTACTTGTGATTCATGGGCTCACTCCAAGTATGTCAATCCAGACAAGAGAATCTTCTTCACCACCAAGGTTGGTAATTTGTTGCTTCTTCTTTTACACCATATCGATCCATGATTTGGTTTTGCTTTATAATTAGATTGCTTGTTAGGTATATATAGTAATATTAACTGGCATTAGCCAGACTAGGATAACTGCTATCACCAGTTTACTATTCAAAAAATAGCTGGCTTGATTAAGAATTGGTATTAGCCTGACTTGTATCAGTAATTTACTGTGCTATTGAAATATTAGCTGGCTTGATTAATTTGTATCCAGTTAAGTAGTCCCACATGTTCGAAGTTTCGAATTATATATATGCTTCTGTGTCGGTGTGTCCCAATGGGTCGTCTTAGAGATACATTTAAGTTTATGATATGTTAATTTCTTGTATTTTAGTTTATGATGTTAAATTGATATATACATATGGGTTCTTAATAATGTCGATGAAACAGTCTTACTTACCATCAGCGACACCAAGTGGATTGAAGAAGCTAAGAGAACTGGAGCTGCAATATTTGCGAGGAAATGGAGAGGGTGAAAGAGAAACATCAGACAGGATTTATGATTATGACACATACAATGATCTCGGAGATCCGGATAGTGATGATGGATTGGCCAGGCCTGTGCTCGGCGGCAAAGAGCACCCATACCCTAGGCGCTGCAGAACAGGACGGCCACGCACTGAAAAGGGTAACTACTAACTACTAACCATCTGAAGTTTGAGCTTGCTATGCTAGGTTATGGACTTGCATGCATAAATCTGTATGTGTTTTCTAAGATAGTAATTGCCCACAGTTCCATACTAAGTTGGCAATATATACCATTAGACATGCATGTAATATTGTTCGGAAACCCTAAAACCTATGTTACTTAATTGCCATACTGTACAGATCCACTATCGGAGCAGAGAAGCAGCAGTGTGTATGTACCAAGAGATGAAGCTTTTGCAGAGGTGAAACAAGTGACATTCGCGGCAAAGACCCTGAAATCGGTGCTGCACGCATTGCTTCCTCAGCTTGAGATGACACTGGTTAATCCAAACCTAGGGTTTCCCTACTTCACAGCCATAGATTCACTGTATAATGAAGGAGTCACAATGCCTAAGCCAAATGTTAGTGGGTTTTTTCAATCAATCATCCCAAGGCTAGTGAAGTCTGTTAGTAACAGCCAAGACGATCTTCTGCTCTTTGAGACACCTGAAATAATTGATCGTATGCCTCCTTCTCTCGATTCCTTTCTCTCTATTTCAAATATATCTGTAAAATTTATAAGAAGATAGATACTGGCTTTTTTTTTTTTGAAGGAAGGAAACAACCACAATATTCTTGATTATACTCTACTAATTAATCTTCCATTGAAAATTTGCAGGTGACAAGTTTTCCTGGTTTAGAGACGAAGAATTTTCTCGGCAAACACTAGCTGGTCTTAATCCATTTAGCATACAGCTAGTCACGGTATACTTTCTCTAATAATTTTCCGGATATAAAAACTTCAACTCGATCAATCTTTTACTTTCTATCTTCTTAGTGTGATGACTGTGATCAAGCTAAATTTTAGCTATTTCTATGCTGTATGCGCTCAGGAATGGCCATTGAAGAGTAAGCTTGACCCCGAGATATATGGTCCACCTGAATCATTGATCACCACAGAACTTGTGGAGAAAGAAGTCAGAGGTTGCATGACTGTCAAGGAGGTAAGGACTAAAACCCATTCTCCATAATTTTTAGTTTTTTCACACAAATTATATGAAACCGTGCAGCTTCTGTTTTCGAAAATAAGAAATGTTTGAAATGGAAATGCAGGCCATGAAAAGAAAGAAGATGTTCATTTTGGATTATCATGATCTGCTCTTGCCTTATGTGAGCAAAGTGAGAGAAATAGAAGGGACCACGCTGTATGGTTCTAGGACACTCTTCTTCCTCACTAGAGAAGAGACACTGAGGCCTATTGCCATTGAACTAACTCGTCCGCCTATCGGTGACAAGCCGCAATGGAAGCAAGTGTTTACTCCAACCTGGGATGCTACAGGATGCTGGCTGTGGAGAATTGCTAAAGCACATGTTTGTGCTCATGATGCTGGCTATCATCAGCTCGTCGTCCACTGGTTAGAAATCGACACACAATTACCACATTATAGGGAATATGTGCCTACCCCATGGTTTCTAACTTGTTAGCTTGTACTTTGGATAATTTCACAGGCTGAGGACTCATTGCTGCACAGAGCCATACATAATTGCTGCCAATCGCCAATTGAGTGCAATGCATCCCATCTATAGACTTCTACTTCCTCATTTTCGGTACACAATGGAAATCAATGCCCTCGCTCGAGAAAGTCTCATCAATGCAGGTGGAATCATCGAGAGCTCCTTCTCACCGGCAAAGTACTCCATTGAGCTCAGTTCAGCTGCTTATGACAAGTTTTGGCGCTTTGACATGGAAGCTTTGCCAGCAGATTTGATCAGAAGGTAAATTTTATACATTGATCCAAGTAAATAAATATGGGATATCTGGAGGCAATATTTTCACTTACTTGATTATTAAGTACCTAATTCATTGCTTTAATTACAAATTTTAGGGGAATGGCAGTTGAGGATCCCACCACTGAGCATGGCTTGAAGCTAACAATTAAAGATTACCCATTTGCAAATGATGGTCTCATTCTTTGGGATGCCATTAAGGAGTGGGTGAGTGACTATGTGAAACACTACTATCCAGACCCAGCTCTGGTTGAGAATGATCAAGAGCTTCAAGCATGGTGGACAGAAGTTAGAACCAAAGGCCATGCTGACAAAAAGGATGAGCCATGGTGGCCAGTTCTGAAAACCCAAGAAAACCTTACACAAGTTTTGACAACAATAATTTGGGTAACAGCTGGTCATCATGCAGCAGTAAACTTTGGCCAGTACATGTATGGGGGATACTTCCCAAATCGACCTACAATAGCTCGAACCAACATGCCAACTGAAGATCCATCTGAGGAGTTTTATCAAAACTTTTTGAAGAGGCCAGAATCTGCATTGCTAATGTGTTTCCCCTCACAAATTCAAGCAACCAAAATTATGGCTGTTTTAGACGTGTTGTCGAACCATTCACCGGATGAGGAGTATCTTGGGGAGATTATGGAGTCGTCTTGGGCTGAAAACCCTGTCATAAAAGCCACATTTGAGCGCTTCAATGGGAATCTGAAGAAGCTAGAAGGAATAATCGATGAAAGGAATACCGATACAAACCTTAAAAACAGAGTTGGAGCAGGAGTTATCCCGTATGAGCTTTTGAAGCCATTCTCAAAGCCAGGGGTCACAGGAATGGGAGTTCCTTATAGTATTTCAATTTGAACAATGAGATTGATCATAAGTGTATCAGTGTTTAGCCCATCAATTAATAAATTGGTCTATCTCATTATTGTACATCGCTCCTAGAATTTGATCCTAAGACATCATGTTTTTCTTTCTTTTTCAAATATCACTAAAGGTTATTTAGTTGGTTAAACAAAGGTCGATCTCTTATTTATCGATTAATAGTACCAATATATTCAACCTAGAGAGAACTCTGCTCCGACTTTTGGGGAACATTTTAGGGTTTGGAAACAGAACTCTTCCAGCGGCGGCGGCGCACTTCATGCTTTATCGACCAACCATTGGCCGGATATCAGAGATGGCAGTGCAGAGTGGAGGAATCCTATCATGTGGTGGCATTGAAATCCAGTCCAATCTAGTGCTTCAGCCATGGCGATTTGTTGAGGTTGAGAGCGATTTCAAAGGGACTAAACCGTTGTCTGGGACACCAACGAAGGTGGTCAGAGGTTTTGGTTTCAGATTGACGGTTCTTATGGTGTCAATGGCGGATCCCGCCGGCTGGACTATGACTTGGAGAACTCTGTGTCTGGGAGTCCGCAAGATGGGTTGCTGGTAGAGCTAGATTCAGATCGAAGTATCGCGACCCGATCTATGATTGTTTTTCATACGCGGGTTATGAGTGGCGGTGCTGAAGCTGCTTGGGCTTTTCCGGCCGGCGTGAATGCTGCCGGATATAGCTGCGAGGTGGTGGATTCTTTGCGAACGGTGGCGATCTCTGCGCCAACTGAAGAGATCTGGCAGCCACCGGACTTGGCTGCGTGCAAGGCTGGAGAACTCCCAAGTGGGTTTTGGGCTTAGACTCGGGCCTGAGTTTGAGTTTGAATCCAAGAGTGTTGGGCCTCTTCAACTTTAAGACTTGATGATGATGCTGACATGGTCAAAGATGCTGGTGATGAAGCCGTTGTGGTCACCATCAGCGCGATCAGAGATTTTCGGCAAGCGACGATGCACATCTGCTAGGGTTTGGGGTTGGACTCGAGTTCTTGGGCCTGAGTCTAGCCTCAAGACTATAAAAGTCAGATTTGAAATTGGGCTGTTAAGCCTGATCTCAACTTGATTGTACCTTAAATCACGGTTGGATAGCTTGAAAGACTGTGCGCGCTGGCTGCAACTAGATGGATGCATAGGGCTTGAAGTATAGCAAATTGAGCGCCATGGCTCCGGTTTTATGTTTCTTTAGTATCTTGTTTTGTATCTAGTTTAATCATCTGTCATGCTCACTCAAGCTAATTGTCTAATGCAATGATGATTTGATGTCATTTTGGCCTAAGTTTTATCAATGAAATATTTGACATTTCAAAAGATTAATAGTACCAATATGTTTTACCTTCTTTATCGATTTGGTCAGAAGTTTCTCTAGAAGCTATGTATTTTCTTGTTTTTTTTTTTTGTACGGGGAAAGGGTCAATTCATAAATAGTTAAAAGATCGTTATAAACTAGATAGCTCACTCTAAGAGAGCTACGACAAGATTGAGCCATTTTTAGATGGCCTATATTGGTCTAGAACCATTGTTGTAACAATTTATCAAAACGATAACATAAGCAAAGAAACTAAAGATAGTAGTCTCTGACCATACTAGGGGACAAACCGGAACGAAACCAAGTCTTCCCTAGTTTGTTAGACCTAGATTATTTGGACTTTATTAGCCCAAACAACCCAAGCCCAGCCTAAAAGCCACCCTAGGTCATGAACCCAAGCCCAACAAAAGGCAAAACTCCATTTGCTAAGGGCACCCGAGGAATGCACCCAAACACCAAACCGTCCGCCTCCGCCTTGGATTCCAGTGGCCGACCGCGCCTCTCCGCCATTAGCTTGTTCAACAAAACAACCACCAATAAGGTCCTCGCCTCTCTTTCGGAGAATCAAAACTCAAGAAACTCTGGCCGAGTCCTTGCACCTACGGCAAGTCAATGGAATAGAAGCTTTGACACATCGTCGTCATCCACCCAAATCTCTGCTGACCTTTCCATCCACCGCACAAGCCACTGATGGCCTTCGTATATCAAAACTCTGATTTGTAACCAATACCTAGAACACTAATATTGAAAGCTTTGACTCACTGCCTCCAGCCTCAATCCTCGACCGCAAGCCGCCGAACCCGCAGTGGAGCTTACCCTATCCGCCTCACAAACTACCCACCTGAAGGAGGTCGCCACTATTACTTGCGAAACCTTTAGGGTTTCGCTACACAATGATGCTTCGAAAGCTATGGAGCTCTCGGTCTTTCACTAACCAAGTTGATATTTAGTGTTGGAGGATCCACTACAGCCTAGAAGTATGTATTTTCTTGTTGTAATATGGTGGAAATAGATTTTTTTTTATACGAAAACAAAACAATTATAAACAAAAATATTTCGGACAACCCGAGTTTACATTATCAAACACCAAAACTCTAGACGCAGCTTCAGGATATCTATCCTGCCACAATTGACCATTAGGGGTTGATGACCTTCATGTGCAAAATTTTCCTCTCTATAAACATGGTAAAACCAAACTAAGGAGAAAGAGCTTGCAATAGTCCTAATATCTTGGACAATCTTTCGCAATCTTCATGGGGGACATAGCTTGCCATTGATTGCATCAATCACGAGTTTCGAGTCACCTTCTACTTGGACATTCATGTAGCCTCGATCTCTAGCTTTTACAAGGCTATCTCTAAGAGCCGTGGCTTTAGCTACTTTCCAGACATATTGCAGCAGCAAGAATCACATTACCTTCACTATTTCTAAATGTGAATCATCCTGTAGCAAACCTTCCTTGGACAGAACCATCAAAATTAATCTTGATAAAGTTGTTGCGGGGAGGTAACCACTTGATGGTGGTAGGATTGGTTTCAGAATTACCTCCCCCAACAACAGTCGTATACAAAAGTAGTTTCATTGAGGTAGAAAGCAGTAGCTGGTACGACATTAGTAGCAGTTGCAATCATATCTCTAAATATAGTATCATTTCGTACCTTCCAAATCTGCCAGTAAGTGATCAGGATCTTTGCAAATAGAAATTTGTCATAAGGTTGATTAATAAACATTTCCCTAACGACCTTAAGGTGTCCTTCATGCTAATCTATAGGAGAGTTAATTCCCAAATCTAAAAACCTTAATAGTAAAATCACAATAGCCAAAAAGATGATCAGCAGTTTCATTATCGTTGGCACAATTAGTGGACAACTGTTATCATCAATAAACCCAAATTTTGATAATCTATCCCTAGTTTTCAGTCTACCTCTCAGCAATAACCAACCAAACAATTTAACTTTGGGCAGAACATCTAGTTTCCATACCTTGTTAATGAGGTCACTTTGTTGGTGTTTTTCTAGATTTCCAAATTAATGGCAAACTGCAGACTTTATAGAGAATCTGCCATTGGTGGAGGGACCCCAAAATATACTCATCATTTGGGTTAGAGACTGGAATTAGTATTCCAGTAACCTGCTTCACAGTTTCTTGATCAAGTACTTGTAAACCCTCCTGCATATTCCAACAACCATTAGAGATTTCATTCAAATCAATAGCATTAATGTCGCTGATTGGGGTCAAATGTAAAAGAGGAAATTCAAAAACCTAATTAAAAGACCAGAACTTAAGGTGGCGTTCGATAACGGTTTTATGCTTGTATTTTCATTTTTGAAAATGAAAATGAGATGAAAATGTGTTTGGTGAGATATTTCTGAAAACGTTGAAAATTAGAAATGAAAATATTTTCAAGTTTTACAAAGGTGGCCTGTCCGGTAACGTTTTTGAAAACTATTTTCAAAAAAAAATTTAAAAATAAAAAAGTGGAAATTAGAGTGTTATTTTCTACTTTAGAAATGTATTCGGTAATTTATTGTGTATTTTTCATATTTTCTAAACGAGGAAAATAAAAAAGTGAAAACAACCTGTTTTAGATCCACTACAACCTGTACATTTGACGTTTTCAATTTTTCATTTTCTTAGTTAGGAAAATATGAAAAATACATTTCACAATATATTACCAAGTACATTTCTAAAGTAGAAAATACAATCTCATTTTCTCATATTTAAAATCATTTTTAAAAATTGTTTTCAAAAACATTACTGGTAAATGATTTTCAGAAAATGGTTTTTGAAAATGAAAAAGAGAAAACGAGAATGTATTTCCTGACAATGAAACGGCAAAAACGTGTTCGGTACTACCGTACAAAAATACAGAGAATAACATATAAAGGTTCATATCTTTTACATATATAGAGATCAAGCTTGATATTATTAACTCCACTTCATAATACAAAAACCTTCATATGAGTTCAAACAAATACAGAGGAACAAACGGCAGAGGAGAAAAAAACAAACAATTCGTACACAAGATCTCAAGAAACAAGTCTCATCAAATTGAATGAATATCACCTACTATACATAAACATGAGAGCAGTATGATCCTACTATGCGATAAACTTCCTTAAACCCTAAAGCATCTGTACATATTGAAAAGAACAAAAGAAAGCACAAGAAATTAGTTTAATAAAAAGATTTTTGATGTAAGTTGCTGGTGATGGAAGAGGTGAACAATGAGACAAAAAATTAACTAGACCTGAGAAAGAGATAGACGTGTTGTGAGGAGATGGAAGAGAGTACGTACTCTTTTTTATATTGAGTCTCAGTTTTAGAAAATATATTTTCTCTCATTTTCTAAAAAAATGAAAATGAAAATCTAGAAATGACGTTTTCTATTTTACATGTAAATTTGAAAAAAAAAATTCAAATTTTCATTTTCGGCATTTTTGAAAGGGAAAATTTTAAAAACAGTACATGACAAATGGTTCACTCCTAATTTTGGTGTTTCAAGTTTCAAAACAATCATAAAGATACATGACATTAGAATCACGACACATTTTTAGTACATGACGTTAATAACGCCGTTAACTCTATGTAATTTCTTAATTTTTAAAGGGTGATTTCGAGTTTTTTCCATTCTCTATTTTCTTTATATTTGTTTTACTCTTTTTCAATTTATATACTTTTTTTTTAATTTTGTTAACTCAGACCATAATCTTAATGACTTTGTTATCTGCAAGTAGAACACTCTATTTCATTTTCTGTTTTAATTTTGGTATTCCAAAAATTGTTGTTTTGTTACTAGTTCAGCAATGAGAATTAGATCTTTTGTGCTCAAAAATAAATTTGTTGCTCCTCAAAAAAAAAAATTATTATTAGTTTAGCAATGAGAATCGGATCTTTTTGTTTTCTCTCTCCTTAGTAATTATTAATTTTAATAATTTATTACTGCTAAATTAGGGAGTGACGGATTTGTCCCATAAATTTTAACGGAAAGCACACAAGATAACGGAAGACATAACGGCATGTACACATTTTTGGTTGAGATTAGAAGTTCATGTACCTTTATGATTGTTTTGAAACTTGAAACACCAAAATTAGGAATTGACTATTTATCATGTATTGTTCTAAAAATTTTCCCTTATTGAAAATAAGCTGATGAACACGTTTTCAAGCCACTTTCATTTTACAAAATGAAAAAGAGGCATTGAAAACATCACCGAACACAATGTAATATTTTCCAACTATCCATCTTATCCCTTTGGGGGCGTTTGTTTGCCAGGATATGGTCCCTGGACAAGTTTTATTCTTGCCAATCTGATTAAGAGTTGTGTTTGGACATTCAGATATATTGAGTAAGCAGAAATTTTTAATTTTGTCAAACCTTGATTTCAAATCCTGGCGGGAAGGTGTTATTATTCTTATCCATCTGGATATGACGGAAACAAAAGAACGACGCTAATTCTCATTAAATCTCCATTTTTTCATCACCCTCACCACCACCGCCATCACAACTCACAACCGCCCAGGCCAGCAGAGGCAAGCCCAGCGCTGCCGTCACAACTCACAACCGCTTAGACTAACCGAGTCGTCCGTGTCCTCAAGAACGCTACGCCCAGTGCTTCGACGTCTCCCTCATCCTCAAGAACATGATGCCGAAGAAGAAAACGAAAGGGAAGGGTGAGATTGGATGATTTGGATCTATTCCTGAGGAACTCTAGATGGATTTGGTTTTGTAAATGTATGGATACAGAAAACGATCAACTCTGTTTGTAATGGGTTTCTTCTTCTAGAGTTATACTAATGGTTTCTTTCAAAAATAGATTTTGGCATACGGAATCAACTATTCTGTTTTTTTCTTTTTTAAGAACCTTTACTTATCCAGTTTTCAATCTTATTTAACAAACATGGTAAAGGAAAAGGAGATGGACATCCCAAATCTAATCTAGTCAAGTGTTATCAAGATAGGATTTCCGTTTTACCAAACACCTCCTTTAAGAATAAGATTTCTTGCATTAAGAATGCCTTTCCAAGCTAGGGAACCTGTTTGCTTCTTTTTTGCATCGAACAAAGATGCATTCCTCAAGTAATTTTTCCTCAAAATTTGAAAGAGCCAGTTATCCTGGTCATTCATTAGTTTCCAAGCTATTTTAGCAATTGTTGCATTGTTAAAGAAAGCAGAAGGCCTAATTCCTAGGCCCCCTATATTCTTTGAAGTGCAAATTTTCTCCCAATTCACAGAATGACATTTTGTGTCGGATCCCCAAAAGAAATTTCTAACTTGTTTGTCAATAGAGTTTGTAATTTTTGGAGCACTTGAAACGGGACATTACATGATTAAGCATTCCAAATGTTAGATTTAATACGTGTGAGTCTACCTGCTATAGAGAGAGTACCTTTTTTCCACCCAACTAGCTTATTTGAAATTCTCAAGAGCAGCTCCTTGGTGTTAATTGGATCGGATCCTTCCAAAAAATATGACATTAATTACAGATGGTTAAGTACCTGCCAATTGTACACATTTGCTGGATATTGATAATATTAACAATCTCCAGTTTAAGAGCATTAGATGTTTTAGGTGAAAAATAGAGAGAAGATTTATGGTAATTAATTTTCTGGCCATAAGCCATGGAAAACTTTGTAAGGATATCAGCTATATTTTTAGCCGCTTTCTTAGTGGCTTTTCCAAAAATGAGGCAATCATCAGCAAACATTAAGTTGGATATCCTAAACCCTTGTGGCGAAGACAAGAGTCCAACATGTGCTTTATGGTTAGTAGTTAATGCATTAAGCTGTCTGATCAACGGTTCCATAGAAAAAAGAATTGAAATATATAAGTGGAAAAGGAGTCACCTTAACGGGTTCCTCTTGTAGGTTGGAACCAGCTTTCAGCACTACCATTAATTAGAATAAAAAAGGAAACAGAAGAAATACAATTCAAAATTAACTTAATCCATTTTTCATGGAAGCCAAATCTTGACAAGCATTTGGCTATATAATCCCAATTCATGTAATCATATGCCTTTTCCAAGTCACGTTTCACAACCATTGAGCCTGTTTGCCCTTTTTCCTTTTGAAAATCAAAAAACAGCTAATGAGCAATCAAGATATTATCTTGTTGTGAGGGTTCTTTTTGATTTGGAAATAACTAAGCCAAAATCAACTCAGAGAATTGAATTAATGAGTTAATCTTGTGTGTGATTCAAGATCAGGGAAAAGCTTATAGCGTGAGCTGGCGTGGGAGCTGAAGGCACACCGCAGTGGTGAAAATTGGACTGAGCTTTCAAGGTTAGATTTCTGGGAAGGATCTGGGTTTCAAGGATAGGGATTGAAGGATGGCTGAAAAAGAGTTTTTGGCTTGACGGTTTGAAGGCATGAAAGCTTGAGTGTTTTAGGGATTTTTCTGGGTTGGTTCATACCTTTGCAGCTCCCAGACCTCTCTTCTTATAGAGTTCAATTGGTGGGTTTTGCGGTGGGTCGTGATGCCTAATCCATTGTGTAAAAAGATTGTTCTTCTCAAACACATGATCTTAGCCTCAAAAGCTGACAGAGAGAGGCTGACCTTGAGAGATGGGAGAGATGACTCACTGCAGGGGCGCTGCGAGGGCGGCTACAAAGACAGAAATCCTGGAACGAGGCGGACCGAGTAGCTTGAATCCCACGATTCTGTCATCCAAGGATGAAAGAGCTGCCTTGGAACTAATCACTGACCTTCTTCTTCCTCGGATTGGGAATGAATGGTATTTTTCTGTTATGCAAACTGCGGGGAAGAAAATAAAGTGGTATGTGGTTCAACAATGGGAATGCAGAAAGGGATTGGGTTTTTCCTAAAAGAAGAGAGTTTGGGCTTTTCTAAAAGAAAAAGGGTGTTGGGCTTTGGATTCAAAGATATTTTGGGTTTAAAAAGTGAGCAGTCCAATTCTCACGTTCTTCATCGATTCGTCACCGACTTAAGTCGTCGGGCTTAAGTTTCGGGCCCAAAACCAAAACTTCTTAACAACATTAAATCGGCGGACGAGCGTTATGTGTCTTGGTAACCATCCACACCATACCCACTTCTACAAGCCCCAAAGATGCGTAGATGTGGCTTGGGCCCACATTTATGTATAAGCATGTTTGCTTGGCATGTTAAAATCAAGGATTTAACTTAAGACTATAGGTTTTTGCATGAATCGTGTAACAAATTGTAGCATGGTAAAGTGCATGATTTTTCGGGTATCAACATTTACCCCCTTGATTATGTAGGCTATTTAATGCATGAAATGGGCCACATAATCAAAGTAACCAGAAAAATCAACCTGGTCCATTTATCTTGGTGAGTCAACATAGGGAAACCCAAGTTGACTAGCCTCATATTTTCTTTCGAGCTCTCCTCTTCTTTTCATCTCCCTGTTTTCTCGTCTGGTCTTCTAACCTTTCTACTCCAGATTGAGTTGATTGCCTAGGCTTAGCGTGTGCATTACAGAGATGGCAGCTTCTTTGAATAAGAGTTCACCGCAGCCTTTAGGTAGGATCTGGACTTGAATTTCCCAATTTCTTTTCTTTCGATAAAACTCTTTCTTTCTACAGATTAGTCGTGTTCTTCCTGTTGCGAGGATTTGTGACTTGTGGTCTATTGCATGGAATTTCGCACACAAAGCTGCCTCGCTACATCTGTTTGGTTGCAATGATTTTATTCATCCCAGGTAACATCAGATTCCTTGAATTGTATTTCTGCGTGTGGATAAAGATATTGTGTTTGTCATTCTTCCTTTCAATAACAATAATTATCTTGCCTTGAATGAATTTGGGTTTCCTCCTTTGCTTTGATAATTGACGAGTTAGTGAATACTGTTATCTTTGTGGTGCTGGCGTTGTTCTGAATGGAATCTAGCATAGCTGCATAAGGGTGATATTTGCTTCTGTTGCGATTTAGGTATTTGTCTGTAACTAATTGTTGATGTGATCCCCATGTGTCTTGACTTTGGTCTTGTAAGATTTAGGAATTATTGTTTGGCTTTACTTGTTCTGTTTGGCTTCCCTTGCTTGTTTAGGCATGGTGATCGGCTTGGCAAGACCAAATACTAATGGTGATTTAGGCTTGTGCGGGGATTCAGGTAAACAAGAAGAGGTAAAAGCTACAAGTTTGAGGATGTGTTTGGTCAGGATAGATTAAGGAGAAATATGGATTTCACTTGGCTGGATAGGTTTGGTAGTTTGTTTGTTTGAAAAATGGGCGCAATATTTTGTAGGCATGGAAGAATATGTATGAGAAACCATATTTGGTAGTCATTGATTGATAATGTCTGTTAGTGTCATCAATTTGCTTGATTGCTCTTTATAACTCAAAATAGAGTAGGCATCCCTGAAGTTCATGAGCGCCTCAATGATTAGCATGTTGGCATGTCTTCTAGAATATGCACTTGAGTCCTTGAAGTTTGTTGTCGTGGTTGCAATCCTTTTCCAATTGGATATCAAGTCTATGTGAGCTGGATTATGTTTTTCTCGAATCACCACAGCTAATTGTAGGAAGATTTTTGGTTATGCGAATGATGACTGATCTTTTTTTTCTTTTTTTTGGGTCAATCTTCACTGCAGCAAAATTTGCCTTTGTTTTTTGTGTATGAATTCATAGGTATATATTTGCGGCAAAGTGGTTGCATGCGGTATATAGAGCTTTTTTGCATCTACCTTTGCTTTATTTTGCCTTTAAATGAATATGCATATTGCAATTGCTTGACGTAAAATAATATTTAGCTTGTGGCAACCTTGCATAGGCATGCATGTATTAAGCATGTGTTTTGATTGCTTCGGCTTATGGTTGCCTTTTGTATTTGAATGACCATGAAAGAGCATACATGCATTGAAAAGTATTTGCATTAGAGATAAACTTGGCATGGCTCTCAAGGCTCTTAGAATGGATACACATGACTTTCAAAAGAGGGGCTTGGCATATGCATGCTGTATTAGGCCCATGTATGCTGCATGTTAGCTTTCAGATTGGCTTTTGATATGTTTTCTGAATGTACAAACTCATATACATGTTGATGTTGTTTATATGCTTGGAGTAATCCTCTTAGTCATAAATCTGCTTGGCATAAGATTGTGTTTGGTGTGATTATAAGATTGAGATTGCATTAGCTTGTTGTATCTTGAGCTCATCGTATGATCTTGGTATATGGGCATATGATCACATGTTCATCTTAAGCATATGTAGGAATTAGGAAAGAGCATGTAGCTTGATTTATAGTAGTAGGAATTCGTAGCATAACATGAGACTAGTGGTGAGCTATTTCATTGTTAAGTTTGGACATGAATATAAGGGAAATTAAGTTTATATGTGAAGCACGGTTATGATGATAAATGTCTCTGTTCACCACCGCGGTAAACCTGGATTTGAGCTAATAGGGTCTGCTAATGGATATATGGTGGGCATAGGATTGAATTTGTGGATATCAGATTTTTTTTTTTTTTTTTTTTGTTGTTGCTTGAGGTGTGACTTCTCCATGGCAGAGGACACAAATTGAAGAAAATGAAATGCACAAAATGAACTATTGTAGTTATAGTATGGGGATTCAGCTTGCCGCAGGGGTAACACTTTAGATAGAGTACTGGTTTTGGTTTCGGAGAAATTTGTAATAATGATCTTGGTTTGACATTAGGCTTAGATGAGTATAGAGTTGGGCATTGTGTATAGAGTAGAGTGTTTTGACTAATTTCGATGAGGCTTGAGTAAAATAGTTAGTGCGGTGGAAGCTTTGCTGTTGCAGAGAATTCTCCACTACAGTAATGAAAATCTGAGATAAGAGAGTTGCAAGGAGAAATAATCTAGAAATCAAATTACTAGCATTGGTTCTTTGGCTTGGACAAAGACTTGGAATTGAATTTCATCTTGACATTAAGAGCACTTGGCAATGAAGGAGAAATATTGACTATGAAAAGCACATGATTTTGGCTGGATAGAAGTTTGAGACAGATACTGGCTTGTATAGAGTTTATAACACAAAGAGAGACACTGATTTTGAGGTGTTGGCTTGAAAGGTATATGCTTTATACAAAATGGGATGATCACATGAAAATGTTGGTTACTAAAATTTCATAGTAACCTCGAATAAGATCGTCATCAATCAGCCCCCTAGTGTCATAGCATACCATTTGAGGGGCTGACAATGAATATTGTTTGCTACTTAGAATTAGCTTGAGTAAATATGATTTGCTTGCATTGATGGTTTTGAGTAACATTGATTGCTCGTTCCAATGGTTTTGGATTGATTGAGTGTTGCTTGCTACTTGATTGAGTTTTCTTTGCCTGTTCCAAAGGTTTTGGCTTGATTGGAAAGTGCTTGCTTGCTTTGGTGGTCTTTAGCATGATAAAGAAGTGCTTGCTAGCTTGCTTTAGTAGTTTTAGCATGGTGTATTGCTTGCTGCTTGACTGAACATTGATTGCCTCATTGCTTACTCTAATGATTTAGCTTGTTGCTTGATTGAGTAGTGATCACTTGTTCTGACTTTGGCTTGATAGTTATTGTTTGCATACTGTAATGGGTTTAGCCTGACCAAGTATTGTTTGCATGCTCTAATGGCTTCATTAGAATGCTTGGTATTTGAAATAAACTTGATTTTAGGAAAGAGTATGAATAGTTTTATTGGCTCTTTGTTTTGCTTTTTTTTTTTTGAAAGCTTGAACGGATAAACTTGTATCAGAATAGCTTAAGAAAAATTCACTGCAACTAAAAAAGATGTGATATTGAAAAATATCAGCTTGATTTGGTGGATAGATGAATGATATACTAATGAGAAGTTGGGTCAAAGTATGGTGTTGGAATCTGTGTACTTGACTAAAAACCTTGGTTTAAGCTTCTAGGGAAACAAAGCTTAGCATGATAGGATGTATTTGGTTTGCTGAACAACAAACAATTGGAACAATTACCTTTTTACTGCTGTGATGTTAGCTTTTTGGATTCACATATGTATGCATGCTATGTAATGGAGTACTTGCACATATAGTGTAAAATGGGGTGCTTGTACTTTTATCTTGCGTTGCTCACATTAGCTACAACAAGAACATAACTTGGAGTGTTTGAATTGCTTGGTGTGAAACAAGACTTAAGTGCATGATGCGTGAATTTGAGTCTTTTTTGTTTTTTTTTCCAGCATCAATTTATGGAGCCAATACTCGCATAAATCATCATCCATAGAGCACAGATTTGACGGATCTCCGACATGAAATATGCAACTTATTTGCTTGTGCAAAGCATCAAACAGAAATGTGAAGCTCTAAAAGGAATAGGGCTCAAGTAGAATGGTGACAAAGTTATTTGAAGCAAAAGACTGAGGTGAGCTACTTATTTGCGGATTGAATTGATGACAAAATATTTGGAATGCCTGGATAAAGGTTGAACTTTCTTTTTTTTTTTTTCTTTTTTTTTTTCAAGGATGTTGCTTATTTTGGTTCAAATCTAGAAGAGTAATAGAATGATGGATGAGGAAAGTTTACACTTTGTTGGACTGTAGAGAAAAGCATGTTTGGCGTGGAGCATGACTGAGTTTGTTGGATATTATAGCATTCTATTGGCACCATGATCCGAGAATAAAGAAAAGCTTTTGACAAAACTACATATAGGAGTTAGGTTACACTTTGGTGGATAGCTGGATACATATATAGAAATGAAAAGCTAGGTTAGAGAATGGTATTGGAATTTATGTGCTTGGCTAAAATTTCGGTTTTGCTTCTAGGACCAAAAATCTTTAACATGATTGGATAGAACAGGTTTGCTGAAAAATTGCCTTCATTGTCCTGCAGTTACTTTTTGGAGTACCGCTGTGTAAAAGAACACTTGCATGTTGTGTAAAAGTGTGCTTGTACCTTTCCTAAACAGTGCTAATTTTTTTTTTTTGAATTGTGCATGTCAGGAGCAAGAACATAGCTTGAAATACTTGATTGCATAAAGCTTTAAGTGCATGATGTTGAAACCTAAGTTGTTTTCTTTTTTCCGTAGCAGTGATTTATGGAGCAAATATTCATTGCACATATCAGAGTTAACTCATAATCTCATAGCAACGTAGATTGGTTGTCTTCGGCATAGAGATGCGGCTTCTTTGGTTGCAAGAGAAACATATGTCAAGTTTTTATGGATCGAGTTCTGTCAAAGTACTGAATGCATGGATATAGCTTGACTATTGCTTGGTTCTTTTTTTCTTCTTCAAGAATGGTTTTGGTTCAGATCTGGAAGAGTATTAGAGTGATTTCGTCACAAGAGAGATGACATTTTTCTACAAAACTAGAGTTGATGTTTGGTCTGAAGGAAGCTTGCAATAGAAAAGCATTGTTGCATATGAGGTCTGGTCACCAGAATAGAGGATTCTGGCAATATGAACCTTTTTTTTTTTTTTGCTTGTAACACAGAATCTTGGTTTTAGACCAAATCACTATGCCTTTAACGGTAGATATATTGGCTTGAGAAAGGCTTGCAGTAGGAATTTCGGTTTCACTTAAGATGTATTTCACTCTTAAAACAAAGTATGTATATATATTTGGTCATTATAGCGAAAGTGAAGACCTGTATTATGCAGCAAAGCTAGTAAGAAATACTTCAAATACTGGACAATGTCAAGTTTTGGTTACTACAGTGAGAAACTGAGAACTTTGACTCTATTTTGGTAATATCAGTAAAGAATTTGGCTATGGCTGTGAATTCTGTGCAGAAGATTTCTATAAGGTAATCATATAGAATATAGATGGAGAAGAGGCTAAACACCAAATTTTTTCAGCCCCCAGTGATTCAAAATGTTCTTGTAGAGTTGTGTTTGCTGCAACTTGTGGTCAAGCATGCTAACATGGCTTATAGCTGCGGGGTGTTTACAACAATACCAATACTAATTCTTCTGAGCAATAAGTACAAGCTTTCATGTAAAGTACACAAGTTTTTCTTGTTTGTTGAGACGCATAGTATTGTCAATTGCACATAGCATGAGTATTAAGCTTGTATGTATCTCCATCAATTTTTAAAGACAGTATACTGAAATGCAATAGTACGACAGTACAACAGTAACAGCTGAGTCTTAATGATTCAATAAGTAATGCCATATAGTCATAACAATAGAGGTTTTATCCAAATGCAGGTATTAGCTTTTACTGCAATCGAGGACTTGAGGGTAACAACTTTAACTAGGCATTGAGAGTTTGAGATCTGTGGAAAGCTTGAAACAAAGATTTCTGGTATGAAATATTATTGACTATTGCAGTGAAAATATTAGATGTTGCTGTGAAGGCTTAAGAATGGCAAGGAAGGGTACAACAACTTGAAAAAGAGCCTCACAACAAGAACTATCTTCTCTTAAAACATTTGGTTTTTGGACTTAAATATGTTACTTCCATTGAGGTTTTTGAACATAAGGCTAAGACTATAATAAAGAAAGAATCAAAGAACTGAAGTCGTGGACTTGGAGTTGAAACATCATCGGCAAAGAAACACAACAACTGCAAATCATGTCAAAAGAGGTAGCCCTTGTTGCTTGCATCTGCAACAGTTATGCATAACACAAGCATGCATGAATTGAAGGACTATGTCATGAACAAATTGTCTGAATCACAACCTAGTCCCCAGCATAGTCGCCAAAATGAAATGTGAGGGTTCTTTTTTATTTGGAAATAACTAAGCCAAAATCAACTCAGAGAATTGAATTAATGAGTTAATCTTGTGCGTGATTCAAGACCATGGAAAGGCTTATAGCGTGAGCTGGTGTAGGAGCTGAAGGCACACCGCGGTGGTGAAAATTGGATTGAGCTTTCAAGGTTAGATTTATAGGAAGGATCTGGGTTTCAAGGATAGGGATTGAAGGATGGCTGAAAAGGAGTTTTTGGCTTGAAGGTTTTAAGGCATGAAAGCTTGAGTGTTTTAGGGATTTTTCTGGGTTGGTTCATACCTTTGCAACTCCCAGACCTCTCTTCTTATAGAGTTCAATTGGTGGGTTTTGCGATAGGTCGCGATGCCTAATCCACTGTGTAAAAAGATTGTTCTTCTCAAACACATGATCTTAGCCTCAAAAGCTGACAGAGAGAGGTTGACCTTGAGAGATGGGAGAGATGACTCACTGCAAGGGCGCTGCGAGGGCGGCTGCAGAGACGGAAATCCTGGAACGAGGCGGACCAAGTAGCTTGAATCCCATGATTTCGTCATCCAAGGATAAAAGAGCTGCCTTGGAACCAATCACTGACCTTCTTCTTCCTCGGATTGGGAATGAATGGTACTTTTCTGATGTGCAAAGCTTGTCGTCGTACTACTGCGGGGAAGAAAATAAAGTGGTATCTGATTCAACAATGAAATGCAGAAAGGGATTGGGCTTTTCCTAAAAGAAGAGAGTTTGGGCTTTTTAAAAGAAAAAGGTGTTGGGCTTTGGATTCAAAGATATTTTGGGTTTAAAAAGATGAGAAGTCAAATTCTCACGTTCTTCACCGATTCGTCGCCGACTTAAGTCGTCGGGCTTGAGTTTTGGGCCCAAGACCGAAACTTCTTAATAACATTAAATCGGCAGACGAGCGTTATGTGCCTCCGTAACTATCCACACCATACCCACTTCTACAAGCCCCAAAGATGCGTAGATGTGGCTTGGGCTTACATTTATGTATAAGCATGTTTGCTTGGCATGTTAAAATCAAGGATTTAACTTAAGACTTTAGGTTTTTGCATGAATCGTGTAACAAATTGTAGCATGGTAAAATGCATGATTTTTCGAGTATCAACACTTGTATAGCTCTACCTGGGGCAAAAGCGCCCTGATTCTTCGAAATACATTTTTCCAGCAAGGTCGTACGTCTTAGCCTTCTCACAATTAGCTTTGTAATAATTTTGTAAGAGACATTACATAAACTAATTGGCCTGAAGTCAATCACTTGTTCCGGGTTTTTCTTTTTTGGAATCAAAGACAATATTGGTGTTGTTAATTAGATTCAACGGCTTGTTCGATAAGAAAAACTCATTGATTACAAGCATAATAGTGCTGGCTCAAAAATGATCCCGGCCACGTGTCAATGGGTCGGGGGATTCTTTGGGCTACACGTGTCCTTCTAGCTTGGTGACGTGTGCGATGGTGTGCCAACTCGCGGCCGAGAGGCCAAGCGAGGTTTTGTTCTGATCTGTAGGTGTTGCGCTGCCCTGACTTCTGATCAGTCGACTGTGAGCCGAGGAAGGATCGATCTCGACCGCAGGGTTCTCTCTGCCTTGGGTGCAAGGACTTTAACACGGATCAGCCAGCAAGCCGATCTTGGTGCTGTGAAACTAGGGGAATGTTGTGATGGTGCAAGTGATGCAAATGTAAGAATGTAAAGTGCATCAAATAAAATGCAGGAATCTTAAAGAAAAGGTAAAGAACACGAATGTAAATTTGCAAGGAAGATAAAGTGCAGAAATTTAAGAACAGTAAGATAAATTGTAAGTATGAAAAGAACAGGTAAAGAACAACAAGATAAATTGCAAGTATGAAAAGGAACTATAAAATAGATTGCAGAAACGATAGACAAGTACGAGCAAAATAAAGTAATAAGATAATAACACGAAAGGATTGATAAGTGTGATGCTGAGAAGTTGAATTGTATTGAGATAGAAAATTTGTAAATCGCGTAGAGCGTTTGGTCGAGGACCTCTAACAAAGAATCCTAAGGTCCTTTTATAGTGAAACAAAATAAAGAAATGTAATCCCGGCTTTAAACACAAGGATTGGTTACAGGTAAATCATATATTGAAATTGTAGTATTGTTGATTCAAGCAATAAGATGCTTTCATGCACATTCAATCTGATTGAAACAGGTTCGGTAACGGCTCCCCTAAATGCGCTCTGGCATGGTAGTCATTCATTAATGGCCGTGGTAATTCGCATAGTCGGTTGCGGTCATTGCGCTCCTGGCACGTTAGTCATTCATTAATGGCCGCAGTAATTCATATAGTCGGCCGCGGTCATTCGTCAATAGCCGCAATCATTTGCCTTGTCGTGCATGTTTCATTGCGGATCAAGGGAATAGACCGCTATGACCCCTCGTTAATAGCCGCAATCATTCATGGGCCTAACCCACTTGATCTGCCATGTAAGCCTTGCCAAATTTTGGTTCAGACAAATAGTACCTTTGACATCGTCCCAACAATTCTAGTAGAAAATAGCATGTAAGCCATACGATCTTGGCGCTTTAAGGGTTCCAATGGAATTGATAGCTTCCCAATTTCTTTTTCGGATACTTGTTTCATGAGCAACTCATTATCAGAATCATTAATACATGGATTAATAATGTTAATGAAACTGGACATAATGTTCTCATTTGAGGCAGACTCCTTTTGGAATCTCCTCTTAAAATCCTTAATAAGAATATCAGAAATTTCATCCTTTGAAGTTGCCCAACCGCCCACTTCATTATTTAATTTCACAATTGTGTTGCTTCTTTTCCTCAAGTTTGTTTGTGTTTGGAATAACTTGGTATTCTTATCACCAAGATTCAACCAGTTAACTCTAACTTTTTGCGCCCAAAAGATATCTTCATCTCTGTAGCATTGAAGCAGTTGTTCCCTTAACATCATGTCTTGTTCCTGCAAATAACTATAAAAAGGAGAACTCAACTATAAAAAGGAGAACTCATTAGTTGTTGTTGGATATCATTTCTTCTGCCATTTAAATCCTCAATCTTCTTGAAATTGCTGCATACATTTCTTATTCCATATCTTAACCTGGGACTTAAACTGATTACAAATAGTCAGAAAATTAAGAAAGGGGTCATTCTCTAGATTTTGCTTCCAGAGTCCATTGACCATAGGTTTGAAACCTTTATGAGCAAGCCATATAGCTTCAAATTTAAAGCCATTGCCTTTCCTTGCATGTTGCTGCCTCATTGTTAGGCAAATTGGGCCATGATCGGAGCCCATAATTGGCAAATTCTCAAGAGTTCCATTGGGAAATTGGTTCAAGAAGTTGGCATTCACAAATGATCTATCAAGTCTCTCATAAATGAGAGTGTCATCCTTGTGTTTGTTTGACCAGGTGAAAGGAACACTAGTTGCATCAAGGAAATAGACTTTATTGCTTCTTTCTTGTAATATGGTGAATTTGACATTCGTTTATTAATTAATATGGGAACCATAAATAGTGTTACTGGACATAATTTTATTGCTAGGGGAAAGTGTTTGATGGAGAAGGAGGGTTAGGTTTGGGGTATGTGATAATGATAGAGAAGGAGATTTCTATGGATTTGGGTAAGATGAGATGAGAGTCATGGATATAATTGACATGTAACATTCTCACGTACATTGTCTACATCAGCAAATTAACAAACATTTTGGACAAAGATGGGATGGACCAATTGGTAAATTGAGAATAAGGGAAATGATCAATTGTAATTGAAAACGCAAGGACCAAACTGCTGATACTCTCAAAATATAGGGCGTGACTGGTATTTTGTTCTCAAGAAAACAAATGGGAAGTGACGAATGTGCGTAGACTAAATCAATCTGAGCAAAGCATGTTCAAAGGATAACTTTCCCTTGCCACCTATCGACCAACTCGTGGATATACTTTGACCACCGGGCACAAGCTCTTAAGCTTCAATGATGCCTAATTGGGATAGAATCAAAGTCTCTTGCACGAGGAATATCAAGAACATACCTCTTTCGTCACCGAAAAAGGGTTATATACAGTGTAATCTCATCTTGGCATAAGAATGCCTGACCAATATACCAACGTACGCCTTGTGAATCACAAGTTTGCGAACCTCATCGGCAATACTGTGGAGATTTATGTCTATGATATGCTAGCCAAGAGCACGTATAGCACCAACCATTTGGAAAATCTGAAAAAGGCATTCAAGGTGTTGATGAGGGAATATAGAATGAAGCTTAATCTACATATGTGTGCATTCGGCGTCCGCTCAGTAACATTTTTGGGTTATATGGTCGTCGGAAGAGGAATTGAACCAAATCCTATGGTAATACAAGCATTGCTTAGTGTGGAATCTCTGAGAACAAGGAAGAAGATCCAAAGCCTCACTGGTGGAGTAGCAGCCTTAAATCGCTTCATCTCGAGGTCCATCAAATCATAATTAACAACAGAACAAAACGCTGTGCAGGCTGCAGCTATTTCTTCAAATTATTGTGTCTACTGCTATATGTATATCCTGATGCTAGCTGGTTGCGTCAATGTTTGTCTTCCTAGTCGCTATCGGTCGTCACAAACATGGTTGTGACGGTCACTGCCGTCGCTTGGAGCAACGATGACGCCCTCAAGCGTGACGGAAGAAAAGCCGTCGTTGTTGGGGCTTTGCCACGGCAAACTGGTTTTTGGCGACGGCATCATACCATGGCTAACTGAATTTTTTTTGTAGTGAGTGGTCGTGCTAATGAACATATATGCACTTACAACAGTACAATTAAGTACTTCCTACTTCGATCAATTGCGATAATATGTTGGCCAAGTAGCTAGAGTAGTATACCAGCAAACCTTACAGTCAACCATATAAATCCCGGAGGCTGTACTGTATGTAAAACTGCGAGTATACACACACTTCATCATATTGCAAAATACAATCAACGTTGGTTTAGGCCCTCAGCAAATGCAGTACTTCAAAGATGAAAGGAAACATTTTATCACCTGTACCTATGTGCTTTCCCAGTTTCAACAAAATCATAGAAGTTACAAATTTTTCTGGGAATTTGAAGTTAGTTAGTGAGAGACAAATGTAGGGTTCATATGTTAAATGCGGCCTGCATGCAGTAGACATGTTTCAACGTGAAAACATTTTTAACTGCCTTTGAACATATTACCCTATGTAATTACGTTTTGTAACTGACTGACACGACACAAAGAACGTTCATTCTTAACAACTTCTTCGTTTTTACTGTAACGACCTTTAGTCAGCAAATTACTGTAATTTACAAGACTGGTAAGACCGACTGACAGATGCTTTCTTTGCATTGTTTGTAGAACTAACCAGTTCTTTCTTTCTAGGGTTTCTTTCTTTTTTCCACTCTTCTCTTTTTCTTTACAGGTTAGATGATATTGCTGCGAGAGTACTGAAGCATGGCTTTCCATAGTCCTCAGTAATGTGTAGGTGAGCAGAAAATTAAATGAAGTTGAAGAATCGTAAAAAGAGGCACAACACATGAAACACAAACAAGCTAGCTAGAAGGCAATTTAGAATATATACTTCGAGAAAGGAGTGCTAAACTCAGCTAATGACTAAATAATTAACCATCTATAACCATTTATGATATTTGCTTTCATTGATATACTGTTTTGACAGGAAGTTATTGAAATGAAAAAAAAAAAATGGCAGGATTATTATGTTTACAAGTTTAGTTTTATCGATCCGACATATATATGTAATTACGATAAACTCTACATCGAATAGATGATCATATGATCTCCATGCAATTTGCCCCTTTTGTTTCACAAATATAGTTCCTCGAAACAAACCTAGATAATGTACAATTACGATGAATGAGTTGATTGCATAAGAGATCAAGAGATGTTCTTACTATGTGTAGAAAGAAGACGGTCTCTAATGATCAAGTGGAATCGAATGAAGTAGTTTGGTCGACATTAGGTTATCTCAGGATCGAAAACAAAGAATATAATACCTTAAATTATCAGCACAATCCAAGAGAAAATGATATTTTCCTGTTCGTCAAATATTATATACTTTCTGTTTCTAACAAGCTAGCGAGCACTCAATAGTATAGATGAATAGAGATGATTACCAAAGGTTTTTTTACCAATGGGGGTGGAACTTAAGACTCTAAGCTTCATTGAACAAAGTTCTTACTTCTTAACACAAATGTTTGCAGCTGTGCAAATCGTATTTCATGGATTATATTTATTCGTATTAAGCTGCAGAGCCCATATAATACACAATCATGTAGATAAGTACTATACACATCAGCTATTCGCGTACCTATTCATGCTACTAGACACATAATTTGAGATCAATTAAGCATTCCTCATATTCAATATTTAAGTTGGCAACCAAAACTGAATGCTCGATAATGAAGGTACCGGTGCTTTCAGAGATGGAGACAAATGAAATTGATTGATAAAACCCTAGAAACTTGACATTCAGCAGTTTAATTACCACAATATACAAGTACAAACTAGCATTTAGAGAACACTGTGATGTTGATGATATTAATGAAGAAAGTACATGGGAAAGAAGTCGATCTGATAATCTTACTGACCTTGTTCTTCCTGTCACTGAAAAGTAGCAAACCAAAGCCCTGGTGGATACGAAGCTAAATTTGTTGAATCTGATCGATGGCATCCACCATGCTTAAGTTTTTCTTCAATGATCCATCCTCTCATGCATATATACCTTATTCCAAAACACGAAACCCGTCCACTCTCACTCAAACCACTAAAACGGAGGCCGCGGATGAGTAACTCCTCCGCCGCTGCCCCACCCGTACAGGTCAGTTCCAGAATACGTTGGATAGCTCCCCGCCCCCATATTCCCTCCCAGATTAAAGACTGCGCTGCTACTTCCCTCACCAAGCTGCTGCTGCTGTCCTCCTCCACCACCGCCGGTGACTCCTGAAGACTGTGAAGCCGTCGGTTGCTGGACCTGTAACCCACCATCTCCCCCCGCCTCTTCCTCCTCCAATGGCAGCCTCTCAAACACCGCATTCGCAAACGACGCAGCCATCAAAACCACCGGCCCTGAAGCCAGCAGCGGGCCCACCACGCTGCCCCCAACCACCTGCCCCTGCCCGCCCGCCAAGAAGATGGACAGTCCACCGGCGCCGGGAGGGGCCGGAGGAGGCAGCACCGTCCCCGAGAGCGAGAGTATCTCGAACCTCCCGTGGAGAGTGACCACGCTCCCCGTCGGCGCCGCCGGCTGACGCAGAGTGACGTTGACGACTGTGCCGGTGCCGTTGAGCACGCAGACTCCTCTCCCCCTCCGCCTCGCGTAGTGAGACACGCTCTCCATCACGTCTGCCCCGGCCGAGACTTCCAGCACATGCGACCGGAGCGCGTTGGGGCTGTCTCGCGTCACGATGATCGGAGGCTTCGGCTTGTTCTTTGACCCTGCAGGACGCCCCCGAGGACGACGCCCTGATCCCCCACCGCCACTCCCACCGCCGCCTCCGGAACTAGTTGCGGCGGTGTCTGACTCGATCTTGTGTTCTTGGTCCCCTTCGGGAGAGTCTTCTTGCTGCTGAGAATCGGACGAAGGTTGAGGCTGTTGTTGCTGTTGCTGCTGCGGCGGAACAGAGATGGATGGTGGCGGTGGTCTCTGGAGGTGCAGTTCAGGGCGGAAGAGTTGCATATATTCTGATCTGCCATTGTACCCCGCCATCGCCACATCTATTCTCTCCCACCACTTATTTGCCAGCTTTCTTTATATATATTTATAACTCTCAACTACAACTACGACTACAACTACGAACTAAGTCTCATCGATCGAGTTGTCTGAGACTCATCGGTTACAAATGTTCTCGATCAGATTCACACAGGTGCTTGCTTCTTGTCGTTCAGCACAGTCTTCTATGCTATGCTGGTCAAAACAACAGCCTAACCAACAGTGACAGTTACAGAGCCCAAAAAAGACCAAGCTTTTCCAAATAAAGCAGAGCTGTACGTAGGCCGGCTAAAACCCCTGTAGTGCTGGTGCTGCTTGCTTTCTGCGACCCAGTCGGATCGACAAGCCTGAGGTAAAATTGTATAGCAAAGCTCGGAAACTTGAGCTGCGGTCTCCCTGAGAATTAGATCTTCAATGAGATCAGGGATCGTAAAGAAACAGAAAGAGGAAGAGTTGGTTAGTTTTCGATCAGAGAAATTCTCAGACAAGTTGGTCAGCTGTGGACTGTGAATGAGTTCGTGATGTGAGAAAGAGAGAGAGTACGAGAGTTTTGAGGAGGAAATGGTGGAAAAGCCTGCGGTAAAACCAGGATTCAAGCAAAATTACCTAGACAAAACAAGGACACAGATAGTTACCACTACGCGCTAAACCTTGGCGCGTACCATTACCACTACAAGTTTCTATTTTTCTTTTAATTCAATTGTGAAATGTTATCTATTTCTACTATATTAGTAAAATTTATCATTATAAAACGATAAATTATACGATGAATTTTTGTTTTACGATCGTTAACAAAGATAAAATACACGTTCGATTGTTCAACAGTTCTTTTTAACAATGATTGATTGTTTATCAATGAATTCATATATATGCATATATATATATATATAGTTTTTATTTAGAAATAAGTAACGTACCGTCTCACTTTATATTTTATTACAGGCTGGTGGAACGAAAAGAGACGTTACTACAATATCAGTCGTCACTTGGACCAAATTCATCCCAGCAATTGAGAAGACGATAAATAATGTATTTGTGAAAACTAGGATGAACGTTTTATGGGTATCTGGGAATGAAACGGCAGTTTCAACTGGCAGCAACAAAAGTAAAGGCGAACCAACAAGTTGTTTACCTAGTAAAACCTCAATTTGAGAAAAAACACTGTTGCGGCTTTAACTCTTGAAATCTCTTAATAAAAATAAATTTACTATGATAAAAAAACCAGGCAATTACAAACTATGTAACACTAAACAAGACTCCTATCACTAGATCTCTAGCTGATATGTTTGAACCACTTTTCTTCTTTAATCAATCTTCTTCTTCAACCTTCAAGAAACCGTCCTTGAAACACTTCAATCACAACTCTACTGGTCTTGAGAGTGTGATGAACATATGAACAAATTATAGAAGTTGTATTTCATTGAATTAAATCTTGTGTACAATGCTGGAATATATAGAGTACAATAAGCCTTGAACGTCTAGGAAAACCTAATTAACTAGAGAAGATTACATAATCTAAGATGTGATTACATAATATATACAATAATCTAGCAAGGTAATATTTAGCAGAGTATGGCCTAGATTTCTTGTGTGAGAAGAATCTCGCTGACACAAATGTTCCCTTCAACAAGGAACAAGTGAACATTCTGTCGATATATTATGAACTATTTAGTGCATGCAATTAGAAAGGTAAGAATAACTGTTGCTGAACAACATATATCCGAGTAAAAGATCCTTTGGGCGTAAGCCTTCGCCCAGATTTTAACGCCTTTTGTGTGTTAAGCGTCTTTTGCTTTGCTATCAAAATAGACACAGTATAACTATAGATCAACGTTTTGACAGCTTGAGGTGAGCATGAAGCTCGCCTTTTAATACCTTACACTATTCTTTTCTTAAACTTATTATTTATAACACATTTTTATTGAAGTTATTACAATCTTTTAAAGAAATTTTCAAATAATTTTTCTTACATTACTTCAGACAAAATCTCATTTCTTTCTGCAAACTTAATGAGACATAATAGATGGTATGTCAAAATGTAACTCACTTAACATTGTTCTATTTATTACCTATTAATTAACAACATACGTACTGATGAAACTAATGAAACTATTGTAACTGGATAGAAGTTAGAACCTCTTCCTTTCCTTTAATAGATCGACAACAAATTTATTTGGAATTTTGGACAGTTAAACTGTCCAAGGATCTGACCCTGTTAAAAAGGTATTTCAAGTAGCTCGGTATATATATATATATATTACAACTTTTTGAGTCGGTTCGGGTCACATAAACGATCTCTTATTGTTTAATCGATTAGATCGTGATTGTGATTATTTGAGGATTTAACATTAAGATACAGTTTTTAAAATTATAAAATTAAAAGATGGAAGTATATGCTCCTTAATAAAAATATGCAGAAACAGATAGTGAAGGTGTATATATGTATATAATTTCCATAATGCATGCTTTGCTTTAATTATGTTTCACTTGATTCCAAAGCATGTACTGGACATGATAAGTGTTGCATATGAGGTAGCTGGATTGCCATTTGCCAGAATGGCAACCTGGCCATAGAGAGGCATAGATCGACTTAAGTTCCCAGCTAATTAAGTATTAATCGAAATGTGTCCCATTAAAAAAAAGGTAATAATTGAAAATTGATCGGGTTAATCTTTGTGGGCATCATTCATCCATTTTGTGTTTCATTAATGGGATTTCTAAAAAGTAGACTTGTATGAGATTTTTGAATTACTTTTTTGCATTAAATAATAATTTCACTTCATTGAATTGCTTATGTCTATCACGATGGTCATAACATGAATAACATATTCATCCGCTGCCTCATAATGAACAAAAACAAAGCTTCAAGATAAAAATATCAAAGTGATACATATGCTATAGATCATCTATACTTGACTTAATCTGCACTTTAGCTAGCAAGATCGCTATCTTTTTACAAATGGATGCAACCTCCTAGTCACATAACAAAACGAGGCATTGCTAATAGTAGTGGTTATCTTTTCGTTATTTTAGTAGGAAAGAAGGAAAGCTGTATTATTAGTCATGTTGTTTCTCCTTAGTAGAGTTACCTTTTCGTTATGTTGATCACCGCTTTATGAAGAAAAATAGAGTATCTTATGAATATCCTATGAAACACTCTTTGTTAATTGATGCATGTTAGAATATGTTACTTATTATTGTAATTAATTTGGGGTTTAGGCTCTATGTTGCTATGCCCCTCCCTTCTTGTATTTTATGGTTTCATTAATCAATGGCGAAAATGCAACCGCATTAGAAAGAAATTGAGATTTATTTGTTTTTTGTACGATCTCTAACTTTCCTTTTTGTGAACATGATTGCTCTTTAACATACAATATTTTTTAGCCAGTTCTAGACTTGATATGATTCTCAAGTGTCGGTATTGAATACAGGTTTAAGTTTTGTTTTATGTAGCTTTTTGTTATTCAGGAGTCTTGAATTTGTGTTAAATGTGTGATTCATGGATAAGAACAACTATAGTGTATGCCTGTGTGAACATATTCATTGAAAGCAATCTAACTTAACCTACTAGCTTTTATCCGATTAAAGAAAGCATATGCGTTTAATATTTACCTTTTGGATTAATTTCAGTTTACCCCTATGAGGTTTGAGGTTAACATCGTTTCACCCCTCATATTTTTAATTTTGAAAATTTACCTTTTAAAGTTTCCAATATTCATAAATCATGCTCAATTGCTAAAATTTCGTCCAATTTGGAGATTAAATGCTAGCATAGCATGAAATCTTAGGAAAAAAAAAAGTTTTAAAAGACGATTTATGTTGTTATATGACTATTTCAGCGTTTTTAATGAGTTATGAAGTCAAAATTAACGTTTGAATTAGATGAAATTTCAACAATTGGGCATGATTTATGAAAATTGAAAACTTTATGGGGTAAATTTTCAAAATTAAAAGTATGAGGGGTAAAATGATATCAACCCCAAACCTTAAGGGGTAAACTGAAGTTAATCTTTACCTTTTTATTTGTTTGAAAGAATGGACGTCAGACCTTATATTGATAATAAAATATATAAAAATAACATGAATATGATCCGCCCACGAGGACTACGAAAGAAATGAACCATGTGAAACCAACTAAGAAGAACCTTATGCAATCTATGCAACTAACCCTATAATAAAGCTTATGAAGTAAACAGTAACCATAACATGTTAGAGTGATCTAACTTATTAAAATGTACCCGGAACCACCCCTTGTGCAAGGGGTCTCCCCGGGTGAAGAAACATAACCTAGGTTAAACAGAAAAGTGGCTACCCAAGCCTAAATCCACATGCCCAGACCCCAACACACCATCCAAACCCTAACCAATTCTATTGAAGCCTAAACCCCTTTACTATTGACACCTATCATTAAGGTCACCCTCATCCCGCCTCCGTCGTCGTGGACAACCTCTCTTAAGCCTAGCCATGACCAAATTGTTGCCTACTCAAGACCTCCACAATAAGGCCAGACCCTAGCCATATGGCCGACCACCTGGAAAGCACTGCCATCACCCAATCAAGAAGTCAATGTAACCCCTAACCCCTAACTCATAATCCCTAATCCCTAACACTAAACCCTAGACCCTAGACTCTAAATGTTTGCATACAAACTCAGAATCAAGCAGGTTGCATGTCTACAGACTCGTATTGACGTCCTTCGCTATTCCTGAGGTTTCAACCCTATAAAGGCCATACCCTAGCCAGATGGCCGACCACCTAGAAGGCAATGCCATCACCCAATCCAGAAGTCACCGTCTTCCCCACGATCGATGCCACCAATGCCTCTAATCAGGCTACAAATCCCACTGTTGTCAATCCCACCACAGCTCGGCACTCTGGTGATAAACGTAGCATTTGCCGTCTTATCCTTCCCAACAAAAAGATCGGTCATCGAACCCCCCTCAGGTAGAATCGACAACCCAACCTCCCTCTGCCAATCTCAACGCTTACTCGCTACCTCACAATCGACCATCTCTCCTCTATCCAAAACCCATGGACGCATAATAGAAGCTGAAGATCGAACTCCACCACCAGGATCTTAACGCCAATAGATGTCACGCCCCCAAACCGAGATCAATTTTATATAGAAATATGGCGCCTGAATTTGCGACGTGAATTAAAACAAATAAAATTTTCTCGAATAATTTGATAGAAGAAGAAAATCAAGAAATATATATATTTAAATAATACTTTTATTAGAAAGCGAAATCATTAGTATTTTACAATACCAAAGTTTAGTAAAAATAATATAAGACATTACATTATTCTCTCAATAGTAATAGAAAACATTCTTTTAGTTAGTAAGTTCATCCCTTTCCCCAAGCATCGATCTATTCGTCACTTGAAAACGAAAAGGTGTAGCATCATGAGCAACACAAACCCAGTAAGTATGACTTGCATTCTTATAATAATGTGTTTGATAAGAAACCAAAATCAAACACAACCAAGTAAAAATCTACCGAGAATCATTTTTATTTGTTCATACCGATTCTTGTTTATTTACAAATACACACATTTTTATTTATATATAAGCTTATATCAATATAGTTTGAAAATTATAATAACTCAATATATACACAAAATAAGCAATTTAATAAACTTGAAAGTAATGTGCAATAAATTAAATGTACTTTAAATTAAATAAACAGAAAATATTAGTTAGTAGTCAAAAAATTAGTAGTCACATTTCCCATAGTGAGGGAAATCTTTGTCCAAAGAACCGTCAACTTATCATTTTCATAACTCATTCAATTTATGTCCAAATTAGGCAAGTGAGAAGTCCATGTCGAAGGATTTTTTGTAAGTAATCCAATGGCATAAGTCATATAATCCAGTTCGAAGTCATAGAGTCCAGAAATAGTGAAAAACAATAGCAGTGCAGAAAGCTGATATCCTTTATATTACTTTTGATGTCTAAGTGTTTACGTGCTTTATATTTTACCATTGCTTCTGAAACTTTCCAGATTTAAAGTAGAGATCCTAAGCTTCAATTTTATATAAAGTTTGTAGAAAATGGTTAAGAAATGAGTGAGATATGAATTTTTGAAGTTGTGGTAGTTGTAATGGATTTTCAGCGAGTATATTAGTTTGGAAGTTTGATTAGCCAAAACTTATTCATTTCCAAACCTTTTTAAGTGATTCAAATGCCCAATTGAAGCATTTTGAATGAAGAATCCAATACTAACACGAGTATCGATTGTATGTAAGAAATACAGGTTAAGGTATTTAAGTAGTTTACTTAAATTCTGATACTTAATAAAAATACCTATCTTGTAATAAGTATGATACTTGGAGTCATTGGCTTCTAAAAAGAATATTTTTCTAAAAAGAATATTTTAGAAGATATTTGGATTACTATCTAAGGTTAAGGAGTCTTATTGTGCTATATAATTAGTACTAAGTTTCGGGGTACTGCGATAGATTACTCTGCCGCCGCTGACCTCATTCAAAAGGTGAAGAGGATTGGGAAAGCCTAATCGTCCACCCAAAAGAGCCAGAGCGCAACCAAGGAGTAAACCTAGCATAGCTCTCATACTAGATTTTCGATACTATTAACAGGTCTTAATATATAATTTGTTTAATTTTAATTTGCTTAATCTTTTAAAGTTTTTCTTTATCAAATAAACAACTAATTATACTACAACAGGTTATATATGAGTGAACTCACAACCTCTCACATATAAGAGAGAGACTTATGTCATTAGACCAAACGATACTAAACAATTTTTTAAACTTTAGTTTAGAGCATCATATCTTTGATTCATTATTTAATTATACTGTAAATATATTTGAACATCCCTTGAACATAACATGTTATTTGATGTACAACACATTGTGTAGTTTTATTAAGATAAAAACCCTAGTCGCTCAGTCTCTCTCTCTCTCTCTCTGCGGCTACCAACACCGAAACCTAGAAATCCTAGGTTCTCGTGAGCATAGTGGCGGCGACCTGATGGGGAATCCAACTGCATCAGGATGTCTTTGGCGTTGGGTTCTCAACGGAAAGAGACGAAGCAAAACAAGCCGAGGTCCAGCTTGTTTGGACCTTTTCAAGGTTGAGGGGTGGTGGTTGGTTCCTACGGTACCATTACTTAGATCGAGATATGTAGGCTCGTTTCGGCGCGAAACAATTTCTTGACAAGTGAGGAGAGCAGTGACGGCATAGACACAGTTGTGACCGGGTTTTGATCGAGCAAGGACGGCGGTGGACTGACCCATCGTCGTTTTTGGGCTTCCCGAGGAGATTGCTTTTCAAAGAACCAGGTAGAGCGGCAACGCTTGTAGTAGATATGGGGTCGTGGCTGGGTAGGCCGCCTAACTGAGGCTGACGTGCGCGGTACCAGTTTTTATGGTATTGCTGGGTCTCCGGCAAGGACTGACCAAATTCATGGTTTGAGGGCAGTGGGTGTGGCTTGGGCTTTGTGAGCCTTTCCACTCTCCCTCCTCAATCTAATTTGGGTAAGTTTCTGTAGCTTTTGTTGTTTGGTGACTCTTTTGAGGCTGGAGAAGATCCATATACAACCATATTGAAAAGTTTACCCCCCCCCCCCCCCCCCCCTCCCCTTTTTTGATGGAAAGGTACACCGAAATGGTCTTAGGCCTCGATTCATTGATCTGGGATATTTTGATTGGTTATGTAGGTTATTGCTTTCTAGGCCAGAATAAAGTGGACATTAGTTTTTGAGTTAGTTTTTCTTTATAGCTTTTGTAGGCTCTTCGAGTTGTATCGGAGCTATGTTTTCGGTTGACCAGCAGTTGGACTTGTTTTGGAGTTTAAATCCCGCTCGTCCCATTAGTTGAATTATTATATATGGGTTTTACGCCTCCTAGAGTAACATCAATTTCCATAAAAATAAAAAATAAAAACATTTTATTTGATGTAAGTTGATGTTTAACTTTAGTTCTTGAAAATTATCATAGAATAAAAATTTAAAAAACAATGAAAAAAAAAAAAAAAACTGAATGCACGTTAGAACCCAATTTTTAAAGTTTAACTTCTGCATGAAAAATTTACATCCAGACCTATTTTTCCGAAATAACATATTTTTTTATAAAAACGTTTTATGTAATAACATTGCAAGAGCACTATACAGTCGACTATTCGAGGTACCTTGCCATCTCACTTCTGGCAAACAAGATTAATAAACATCAATACGTCGAAAAATTAGAGGGATGAATGATGCCAATTATTATGTCATTGAAGTATTTAAAGTGGTACACTTAATAATCTACACGATTGTGAAACCCTAAAGAGGGCATAGATAGGAAGCATGTAGGAGGATTTGGAGAGAAAGAGGGACTAAAAGAGGTAGGGTAACCCTTCCGGCTCTGATGCCTTAAATTGGCCATTTTAGGTAAAGGGAAGGGGACAAGAGTTCACACAGGCACAGTGAGCAGAGAAAGAATGAAAGTACATATTGAGCGGGAGAGAAGAATGATCACGTGCGGGTGCGGCCGGAAGCCAACACAGGGCGCGTGCGGTCAACAACGTGTCAGCGTCAAGACCACGTGGACGTTGTCGGGACATCGGAACTTGGTCAACCTTATCCGATGACCGACGCGATGGTGATGATAATCCATGCATGGATGCATGCATATGGGTTTAAACCAGCTTTGTCCCAATGTACCATATACCATGAACCCCCGTTTTCTTTGTCATATATATCATACATGCATAATTTCATATACCTATTTGATCCTTCAAAAATACCTTCTTTTTTTCTTTTCGATTAGTTTGAAAATACGTGTTTGAATCTCAAATTTTGTTCGTTTAGGGGAGGTTTGGATTCTCTCGTATGTTAATATAGAGAATACAATGTATTGCCGCATTGTAATCTTGCAAATTAAGAATCTGATTTATAACTTTAATATATTAATACACAAATTTATTAAACTATTGATATTGATAGTAATATACGATTTGTATTCGTGTCAATTAACTTTTAATTTAGTTATCAATTACATTTAAGTAATTTGTGTCGATCAAGTCCACACTTTGATCTACCTACGAGATAATTTTAATTTGAAGAGTGTTTTATTCCATAACTTGAGCTAAACACTTGCTAACCAAAAGGATAAACGATTTTTCTGATAAAAAACAAACTAGGTAGATGATAAGATGCGAATTCTCAGTGCCAACAATCAACCTTGTCTAGGGTTTGGTGGGGATGAACACGGTTCTCCCACTTGCTTCATTAGAGGGATGTACGTGACATCAATAAGTCTGATCTCCCCTAATTCCCACTTGTGCTCTTAGCCTCTCGCTTCTACCTTACTAATCAATTTTTTTGGTCAATAACCACGCGCATGCAGGCATCGATCTATATCTCATCATTCTCATGCTTTCACATGCATAGGCATACATTTTTAAGGGTTTTTGTTTTAATAATAAAATGAATATTCCTATTTTTCTTATTAAAATCACAATATGAGTCTGGTAATTAATCTCCAAACCAGTAAGTAAAGAATTGTTTGCACAAGGGATAAAGGCAGCAATACGTCGTTGCTGAAATTAAGCTATATAGAAAAACAAAGAGAATGATCAGCAAACTAATGTAATCTAATGCTCAGCATCAATCAAGTAATACCAAGAGTGTTGCCAAAAAACACAAAATTAACAGTCAGAACTTAGGAGGTTTGTAATTTTTTTCTTTTTTCTTTTTAAAAAAAGGGAGCTTACACAGATTGACTTGACCACCGACTATTGTAACACTATGAAATCGAATATTAAAGCTTTTCAACTCTGTTCATGTAATAGACACAATGCAAATGTATCATTTTATTTAGGTCAGCGAAGTTGACAATCATAATAGTTTTTAGTCATTTTATTTATTTAGTATTGGTAACATATTCAACAGTGGTTAGCTGGAGAATTGTTCTTCATTTGGACTTCGTGGCCAATCATATACATCCTTCATAATATAACGAGCAGCTGCTTTTAATCTCAATAATTAAACTAATAAAGCAAACAAAAAAAAAAACAAAAAAAAAAAGAACAAAATGCTTATTTAGTACTAATGATAAAAAAAACTGAAAAACTAGAATCCAAACCTTGCATGCTATATGCTTTCCCCATTTAACCGGGTAAACCGGCCAAACAAAATGATCAAATTAAGAACGTAACTGGTTTTTTTTTTTTTGTAAGCGCCGATGCGGCTGCCCTAAGTATCACGAGCCTACTCTATACGCAGCGGAATTTGACCCGTGTGGCACCAAGGTTGCTCTCAACCAAGGTCAGCCTGCTCTCAACCAAGGTCAGCCTGTCTTCCTTCCTGGATAGTCTATTTTTTTTCTTGTGCGCCTCCCGTGTCAATCAGACCCTTCACAATTCGTTCCCACTCTTACGGGGTTTCACCAACGAAAGCAACTCACACTTGAGTCTCACACCTTGTGACTTACCGATCGCTTCCTTGTGTTAGGGTTGCCTCAAAGACACTCACCCAACCGATAAGCTTCCTTGTCACCCGGCTTGTGCCAACCCGTTGCTAACTAGCGTGCACCTCGCACCTTGTAGCAAGCGGCATGATAGTACACTAGGGTCTAGTTGGCCTGAACCTTCACACATCGGGTCATCTCCGTAGGAGCTTGCGCGCCTCTCTCGCCTAAAGGGCTTGTCAACGAGGTTTGCCACCACAGCTCACCTCTTGCATCCTTTTCCCACACCTCTCTGCCTTACCAGCATACTTCTAGAGCGGGCAACTATATTCTCAAAGCCCACATTTGGCTTCCAACCGACTAGCATGGTGTCGCCCTTCCGTGTTTGCTGCCCGCTCTTCTCTTTAGGCAAGGTCGAACCCAAACCTATGCCCGCGTCGCTTACTTCGTGGCCGATGAGCACCACGAGGTCCCGACATATATTTCTTTAGCCCACACGTTACCCCATGCCGGTGTCATAAGGACCGCCCACACATGAACCTCGCCACCAACATGGGATCGCGGTTAACCCTGTCGGCCGATACTGTCCATGAGACTTGCTGACTCATGGAGATGTGTGCAGCCTTTTTTGAGAACATACACCCGACTCCTAAATCTTTCCCAGGAGAGACTTGCTAGCTTAGTGCCCTTTGAAGGCCAGCACTGACGGTGGTGGAGAGTCTGACACCAGGTACGTCTCTATAGAGCATATCAGGCAGATTCTCACTTCGCAGGAGAAAACATCAAAAGATCGAGGAGGACCAACCCCCATAACTAATTTCGTGCGACCTCATAAAATTATGCCGTCAAGTGCATTGAACTCCTTTCGACATTCCAGACAACTTCCGTGTTCAAACTTTTTCCAAATTTCAAACCGAAGTGCCTCAACCTAGAAGTTTCACTTAATTATAACATTGCCACTTGCCATCATATTAGCACTCACACGTGCCATTTGGCATGCCTCCTTTTGGGCATCACCACCATAGAGTGTCATGATAGCAAACCTTTTGTGCGGACCGTGACACCCTCCCTATGGAGTGTCACGATAGCAAAACTGTCAATGTTGTTCATTGACCTGAGCTTGCATTATCCTTCAATACAGCCACTTTGGGCCATCACCTTCATGGAGTACGTGACACGATGGCACTATCTTTCAGTGCAGCTTATGACACCAAGTCTTGATTAATGAAACCGTATAATATAAGGGGGGACATAAAACCTAAACCCTATATTACAATAAGTAATGTATCCTAACATGCATTAATTAGCAAAAAGTGCATCATTAACTACTCTTTTTACTTTAAAAAAGCGCATTTGCTTTAAAAAAACGGTGACATAACAGAAAGTTGACTGTACTAAGGACAAGTATCAAAACAAATAGCGCAGCTATCCTACTATGTTGCCATATGAAACCATATCCGGTGACCTTCAGTTTCAACCTGCAACCTCTGCAACTAGGAGGTTGCGATCATCTGACAACGCAAGGAACTAGTAACTTACCTAGAGCAGACAAGACACACGAGGTGCCCACATCGGAACAACGCTCACATCTTCTTATTGAAAGCAGTAAATAATTGAAAACTAATAAAGTAGAATAACAAGAAACTAAAAAATTAATTGCCCTAATTGGGCTAGTTTCTTTAACCGATAAGTAAAGAAATCCACCCTCCAAAGTCATTAGTTGTTTAGTATAACGATCGAACTATTCAGCTATTATCGATCTGTCTGTTTATGAAAAACATAGCCCTTTGAGAAAATTACATAGTAGCACATGACCAAATTTAAAAACACAAAATACTCACTCTCATTAATTTTTATAAAATTTAGGACATGAGCCTAACCCCAAAACTAATAGCATCAGTCCTGATCCAAATTTTACCTATCAAATAACCATAATGCCCTCTCGTCCCCATCTTTCCTCTTTCTCTCACTTCTTCATCTTTTTCTGATCTGGCTTCTTCTTTTTCAGATATGCTATTCTCTCTCTCTCTCTCTCTCTCTCTNTCTACTCTNTCTACTCTCTCTCTCTCTCTCTCTCTCTCTCTCTCTCTCTCTCTCTCTCTCTCTTCTTCTTCTTCTTCTTCTTCTTCTCTTCTCTCTCTCTCTCTCTCTCTCTCTCTCTCTCTCTCTCTCTCTCTCTCTCTCTCTCTCTCTCTCTCTCTCTCTCTCTCTCTCTCTCTCTCTCTCTCTCTCATACCAACGCAAGAACAAGAGGCGCTGCTTTGACGACGACGGACGCCGATGATTAGAGCTGACAACCACCGAGGCTTGACGACGCTCGGATCACACAGTCGTTGTCCTCCCACTCCATGATCCAATCGCCTCTGTCCTCTGATGCTCGGCCTCCATCACCTACGACGACGACGACTCCCGGATCCCACAGGTAACTTTTGTAGAGGATTAAATGGTTCTGTGGACTTTGTGATTGGGGAAATTTGAGAAGTTTAATCTTAGGATTGGATTTTGGGGCTTTTGATCGTAGCGAGGGGGAGTATCAGTGGGGGGAAGAGGTCGTCGGGTATGCATATGGTGACAAGATTTTGGGGAAAGAGGTTGCCGGGTATGCACCTTTTCTGTCATAGTAGCTCATTTCCACTCAGTAGCACCTCTCTACTCATGCGTATCACTGGTAGTAGCACCTCTTTACTCATGCATATCACCGGTAGTAGCACCTCTTTACTCGGCGTAGCCCCGGTAGTAGCACCTTTATAATCAAGAGTATCACCGGCAATAGCACCTTTATGCTCAAGAGTATCACCGGCAGTAGCACCTTACTCCTCAGCATTAACACCTTTCTACTTGACAATAGCAGTAGTCAAGTTGAAAAAGAGAGAAGAAAGGACTGATGCAGGCCTGATCAGACTCTCCGGCGACAACTCAATCTCTTTGTTCGTCACAAAGAAGAGAGAAAACAAGAGTTTGGGAATTTTAATTTGGAGAATTTCTGATTTTATTGTTTGTCTCTTCTATAGATGGGAAGAAATGTATTTTGGTAAAATATATAGTAACAGATGACATGTGGAGACTAGTTTGTCCTAATTAGTTAATTTTTGTTTTTAAATGTATAAGATAATATATAAAATATGTATTTGTAAACTGAAATTTGGTTATTAACTAATGTATAGTTTGCTATAATTCTTTTCGATGAATTGTGAAAGGCCTGGCCTGAGAATATTATTTGTTAATTACGAATCTGATTTCTTATAACATGTTAGTTCCGGCCGGCATACTTTTCTTCTCGAGCCACCAAGCCATCTGCAAAAGGCTATAGCATATATGATTCAAGCTGCTAACTATAGTTGTTATATTCCTTTACAGATGATAACAGAACGTACTCGATCTAGATCATCACCAAGTAATTAAGTAGAGACCTGCATTTTGTTTTCTGGTTGTGCCCTAGCTAGCTGTTCGAAACGATTATCAATATCCCGACATGGCCATATGCAAGCATTAGGGAATTGGACACAGCTACAGTGGTTTGAGAAAAGCAGAAAGCCACAAACCATACCACATTGCCTAATTATATCAATTAGCTGAAAAGCAACGCATAACCAGTTGGCAACTTGATCAATGCCTTAATTTGCTTATATATATAATTAATCACAGAACATCAAATCGATTAGGCGCACTGCTTTGCTGATGCTTCATCGTTCTAGCTAGTGCATTGTAGGCTGCACTTGTCGTTTCTTTCTCTCTCAGTCTGGTTCAGTTGGAGACATGATCCCTTCACTTTCGACGCCCTTAATTTTCCTTTCAATTTGGTCCGCCAGTTTAATTACCTAATCCCTAGCTCACTTTGTTGATATGCTGTTTTCTTGGGGTTATGTCTTTTGAAGTTTCTCTACTGCCAATGAGGATTAGAAATGACAACGATACACTATTGAAATGACTGCAATACTTCTAGGCTCTGGTGTCTAAACTTTATTGAATCGGACATAACCGTTAAAATAGCACAAAATGTCAAATGGTATGCCTATGCTAAAAACAAAACGTAGCTAGCTTAATTGTCGCAAAACACATATAACTGTATCATTTTTAGTATACAACGTGTAGCTACGTATATATACATGAATAATCAAGATTAAAGAACATAATACATATACATGGTGATCTCTATATGTGAATTGTTATGAATGGTTAGGATTACTCAATGTACTTACACATCGTGCATAAGCTTCATTTTTCACATATTTTACTCATTCATGCAGCCACCTAGTTCAATTTATTTACATGCGGAAATTGTTTCCACATACAACTCGTTGTTTAACTAGCAGAGTGGATCATCGTCTAAGGCCATGAAGCCATGGATGTTATGAACCCAGGAGGGTTGGCCATCTTCTTCAACAGTTCTACTAGAAGCATGGACTCTATCCGACTAAGAAAATTATGCATTAGAGATAATGCGAATTAAACGTTCGAGTCATGCCAACTTGAGGGCAGCGACAAAAGTGTCCAAGACTTTGAACTTTGAAGAAAGAGACACGTGACCGAGAAGCTGACATGGACCAGTTCAAGTGACACAAGTCCGACGTGGACGAGTGCGTGGCTGAGACAGCCAAACCAATAATTTGACTGCAGGCCCCACAACAACACGTGACGGTGACCTCTCCAGCATCTTCACCTTCACCCGCCCACAAGAGTCATTTCGGTTGATCATGGATGGAAGATGTACTTTCTTTCTATCCATAGTGCTGCTCCCTATCACCTCTGGCTGGAGAAGACAATCGAATTCTGAAGAAATGGGTGCATGAATCATATGAATGTACCAGGTCCATTTCCCCCAGCCACGAAAATAGCCACACACACTGGACCCTTCCTCTCTCTCTCTC
>NC_020495.1:19136570-19159022 GCF_000184155.1 Fragaria vesca subsp. vesca
TTCTAATCTCGTCCTTTGTCGTTTATATATGTATGCCCTCACCTATCAGCAACATGAAAGAGAGAGAGAAGACCCTACCTGCATAGTGCATCCCTGCATCCCTTAAGAGTCTAGATCACTTCATCTCAATGCCTCAAGAAAGTTTCAGATATCTGGAACTTACAATAATCTATATTAGGTGTGAGGCTCTGCTGACTTTCTGGGTCTGAAGCTTTACCTATTTTGCAAGTAATACGAATGAAACAGAAGGAAAGGATTGGGGAATAGGTCTCCTGTAGAGGAACAGAAGCATTCCACCCACCACTTGGATTCAGTTTGAAAGAGCTCAATCTCTGATTGAAATATTAGAAAAGAAAAAATAAAAAAACAAAAAACAAACAAACATGCAGAATTATTATTTTTTGACGCAAATACGGACATATAACCTATTATATTAATAGTTGTAGTCAGAATGACACCGATACAGACCCCAACGAATTGAGGTGATTCACATATCATTACATTGTACATTGTCGCTCATCGACGATGAGTCTAGCAAGTTATAATCTAGCCCTACATAGAGATAATTTTCCATGAAACTTCCGTCGCCAAGGTACTCAATTGTAGTACGATAGGAAGTGTTCACTATCTAGATGTAAAAGAAACATCATAATTTGCAGGCATCAAAAACCTACCTAGATTCCTAAAAACCTACATAAAGACTTATTGGAAATAAATTAGTAAAAACTAATTTAAACCCTAGTGGCCCAAAAAGATGGGCTTAGAAAACTAGAAAGATTAAGAAAAAAACATAGAAAGGGCCCAAGAACAAGTGAGACCCAAACTCCACTAGTCCAGAACGGCCCAACAGCAGCATCTAAGCCCAAAAGTCCAAATCTGAGCAGTACCCAGTGTACCCCGCCTAAACCTGAGATCTGTGCACCCCCACCATCCTCACCACCTGCCGACCGGCGTTGAGTCACACTGACAGAAACATCGCCACTTACCCAACAACGATCCACCTCAGGTCGCCCAAAACCAGCCACCACCAAAACCGCCCTCGAAATAGATTCGGATTCGACAACACCGCAAGTCGTGGTACCCAACCTGTCGAAGATCTGCACCCACCAGCCATCGAAACTGATTGGCCAACCCAGATGACGACGCTCCGATCCAACAAAAGCAGTTCCTCCTCCAATCCCGTCCACCTCCACAACTCAGCCTCTCGATACGACCAAGACACCTTCAAACCACCCCTGACCCAAACCAGCGAGCAAGAGATCCCACCATCGCTTCAGTCAGAGGCATCACAACTTCCCGTCCGGCCACTCACGACGCTCGCCGATGAGGCCAGAAGCATGTATCAACGCGACGGAGCAACTGGACGAGAGCTAGGGAAGAGCAAGGAGAGGTTTTCTAGGGTTTGGCTCTCGACGGCGCCCTTTTACAACTAAGTCTTAGATTAAAAGTGCTTAAGCTAGGCAACAAACATGCAGAATAGCAAAAACACTTGGTGTGATAAAACGGCAAGGGCAAAAGGGAAAAACAAAGTAATTGGAAAAAANAAAAAAAAAAACACCTAAACTCTTTGTGTAAACCGATCTTAATGGTAAAATCAAATCACACCAGTATAGAATTAGTTCCAAGAATATCTAGCCTCGTTTACCAATTTCAGGCACTCAAGTTCCATTAATCCTATATCTCATCTCATGTATGAGAAATGGAAGAATAAAGTTTGAATGAAACATCAATTTATTTTTCATATTTTCCCCTTGTATTCTAAGTACATGAAGGTTGGTAACTTGAATGAAGCATCTGGCTATTTGGTTGATTATGGTATCCTGACCCAGCACACTGTCCGTGTGAAGACCTTCATTACTGTACATTCTGCCACAAGAACTGCACAGTTTTCACAATCAAATGAACCACAATCTCCCAGCATAGAGTTTGTGAATATTACAACTACCAAGCAGTGAAACAAATAAGGCCTCTTTCCAAATGCAACCCCAGGTCACCATTGAAATATCTGTGATATACCCACTTCAGTATTACTGCTGTAAACTAATTAATTGGCTCATAGAGGATATATTCTGGGAAAGCACTATGACAAGAGCTGATATCAGGGTATAGTTTGTTCACAAATGGAAAAATCTAAAGGGACTCATGGACATTTCCACTCGGTGACACATATATAGACGCATGATCAGATAAAATAGCCCAAGTCGTGGTTCTGTGGACTAGCAAGGACTGGAAAGGTAAAGAAGTCTCTGAAACCTTGAAAGTAACACTTCAGCCATGCAATCATTTAAAAAAAAAAAAAAAAAAACAATTTCAGCCATGCAAAGGTGTTGCCAGTAACAAATCACTAAAAACACTCAGATTGAATGTGAAGTTCCTTAATAAAGACTTAGACTAGAATTCTCTGGGTATTTGAAACAGTATCACAATTGGAAATGATATCAACATGAAAGCTAGACAACTGCAACTGAAAATCTAAGATGGTAGCACTTGAAACCACAAAACAGTGAGCAGAAAAGACTAGTATAACTTGCTTTAACAAATCAAGCAAACAACAAATTACAAACTACGAAATCACGACGAATTCATTCAAGTTTATTATTCAGACATGAAGTCGAAACAACTGTCATGTTTCTACAGACATTCGCCCCCCCCCCCCCCCCTGTAATGAATCTATTTTTTGTTCGGTGCATATTTGTAGCTCAACTGTAAGTAAATGGGTATTCAAAACTAAACTCCTAATACCCTTATCAAAAGAAACCGTTCCCGTTTACAGATTATTGCACAATATACCCTATAATTTGAGTCTCACATTCCACAATCACACATTACACATACAAGACTGAGACTTATAATTCTGCAACTTCCAACAACAATGTCATAACTAACAACTTACATAGTTAACTTACTCATCTGGTCTCCTACTTCTATTCTTGTTTCCATATATCAATCCAGTCTCCTGAGAAAAAGACAACTCAAAAATCTAAGGAACATAATTTTATTAGACTTCAAAAAGAAAAAAAAAATACAGAAACTCAAGAAACAATACCTGTGGATCCGGAACGGGTTTCCGTTTCTCTATATATCTATTTGGGTTTGAAGCTTCTGCCAAAGCTGCCATAGCAGCCCTTTCCTGTATCCCCAAATTCAAGTGTTCAACATTAGCATAATTAGAATCTAACGAATTCAATAAAACCAAAATTAGAGTTCAGAATAAGAACCTGTTGTTCACGCTTGAGTTCTTGCGAGGGCTTGACCCAGAGGAAGTAGGCTAGGGTTCCGGCGACGACCCACGAGGCCAAGTTGCTTCCACCTCGTAGGCCTCCCATGGAATTGCCGATGAATGACCTCACATTTCCCACTGTCCTCTTCCAATTGCTCGTCATTGTGGAGGAATCTAGGGTTTTTGATATGTAGTTCTCGCCAATTTGGGGATTTAGGGTTTTTGAATTCACTGCTTCTTCTTTGCTGATCCGGAATATTGCACCGATAAGGGAGAAGTGCCGCGCAGGAAAAGAAAGCAGTTTGGGCCTGTTGGGCCTTCATTCGTTGGACCGGTAAATGTTTTAAATGTGCATTGCAGCATCATGTTTGACCACTTGACAACTTGGTGATTTACAATCGAGTTGCAGGGCTCTCAACCTGGTGTACTTTTAAAAATTTAAGGGATGTATGAATGTAACTCAAATATACGTTTTGTCAACACCACTTCGTATTTAATCAAGCAGCCATTGCTAAATTAGATTGGAAAATTCTTGCTCAACCTTCAAATTGGTGGGTACAGTTAGTGACTAACAAATACCTTAAGCATGATCACTTTCTTACTATACAGAAGAAGTCTTCTCACTCTTTTGCATGAAAAGGTATTTCAGACTTGAGATATTATCATTGAGGGATTGCGTTGGATTATCGGTGATGGTGCCTCTGTTTTATTTTTGTTTAATTGGTTATTGCCCTTCCCTTTACATCAACTATTCCCGCTCATGCTAGGAATACTATTGATTGGAATATTCATGTTGGCCATTTCATTTTGAATGGTGCGTGGAATATTCCCTTGCTTCAACAGACTTAACCTATTTACCTAATTCACAAAATTATGGCAGTCCCTCTGCCTTTGACGCCTAAACCAGATCAGTTTTTTTTAGGGTCCTTCCCCTTCAGAGCTGCTTTACTATCCGTTTTGCTAGCTGGATGATGCAAAGTTCCAAGCCTCTTCATGCTAATGCTGTGTTTTTACAAAAAAAAATTTGGAAGTTAAAAAATTCCCCTTAAGGTAAAAATCATCTCCTCACTTCTGTTTCGTAATAGACTAAAAACTCAAGAAACTCTTTCTAAATATCATACATATATCCCGACTCATTGCCCTTTTTGTGATACTCATATTGAAAAAGTCGATCATCTCTTTGTGCAGTGTTTAGAATTTATCCCCACTCCATGTTCGGCCTCCCTTAGGTCAATCTCTTCTTCTCTGGTTAAAAGTTTTGTTTACTCAATCTGTTTAACATTCAGTTGGCTTTGATGATTACTTAGTCTATTTGGTATACTCGGAATCATTTCATTTCAATTTGTTATTCTACTTCTCAATGTTATTTTCATGTTATTTCTTTTCACAACAATTATCTAGATGTAATATCACGTATCATCACCCTAAAACCTCAGGAATTCCTGTCATTAAATGGGACCCTCTTGATTCTGGTTTTATCAAAATAAACTTTGATGCTTCAGTTCAAGGTAATAGAGCTGTTATTACGTTTGTGTTTAGAGATCACTATGTCATTTCTTATATCAGGCAACACCTATCAGGCGACACAAACAAAACTAAGTATTGTTCGGGGTTTCGAAGCAACACATTTTTTTCTTTGTGTTGGTGGAATATGCACTTAGACAATATTAATTTTCTTTGAAAAAAAGGTATGTTTTTGGGACAATATATATATGTTGGTGAAGAAAGAGGTCTGTTTTAGTATCAATTGTCAAAATGAAAGTTACATTCGGACAACACTTATAGGTCGTCTAGCTATGAAGGCTATATTTTCTCAACTTTTGGAGGGATTTCCAAATTGACCAATATTTGTGTGAAAATTTTACTCATGTTAATCCGACAACATATTTATGTGTTGTCTGATATTGAATTTTATTGAATTGACAAATTGTGTGAAAATTTTACTTAATTATGTTAATAAGACAACATTTATGTATTGGCTGATATTGAATTTTATTGAATTGACAACTTGTGTGAAAATTTTACTTAATTATATATGTTAATCCGACAACATTTATGTGTTGGTTGATATTGAATTTTATTGAATTGACAACTTGTGTGAAAATTTTACTTAATTATATTAATAAGACAACATTTATGTGTTGGCTGATACTGAAATTTAGTAATTTCTGACTTTGGAGGTAAACCTTAGCCTTTTAACTTAGGTGGATTCCTTCCAAACCATTTGATTTTGCAGACAAATTTTTTTGTTAATAAGATAACATTTATGTGTTGGCTGATACTAGAATAGTGTAATTTATGACTTTAGAGGTAAACGAAACCCTAGCCTTAATTTTAACTTAGGTGGATTCCCTCCAAACCATTTCATTAATTTTGCAGACAAATTTTTTTGTTAATAGGACAACATTTATGTGTTGTCTTATAGTTACTTTTTAGTTTCTGAAATACCTTTAGAGAGAATACCCTCAACAATTGAGTTTGGTTCCCCATAACATTTGATTTTTCTACATTTAATCTGGGTTGTTGGATCAGTAGGGTTTGAATCTCAGCCTTCCATTTTCTTTTAAGAAGGAAGAGATTTTTGACTCCAGTCAAAGAACCCAATTCGGGCGCTAACCGAGTCTCTCTCTCCTCCCTCATCTCCCTTTACCGCTGCTCTTCTCCGGCGCAGCACCGCCGTCTCCGGCATTGCCAGACGGTGAGACTACTGTCAAAACGATCTCCTCCTTCTTCTCTTCAAAACCCAGTGATCTAATTCCTCACTCAAACTCGAATCCTTGGAGATTGAAATCGATGAACACCACTGTGTTCATCGGATTCCGGCGGACACCGGCAGCGATTGCGACTCCGGTGAGTGTATTCTTGCTCCTCTTCATCTTCTCTTTCCTTTTGTGTTCTTGGATGTCTGATTTGAGACCTAACCCTTGACCCCCTTTTCTCTACATATCGTTTTATGGCGAAACCCACTGCTCCGGTCGTAGATTCGGCCAACGCTGGTGAGAATCTTCTATACCTCTCCCTCCTTTTCATTTCGATGTCTTACCTACCTGAATGAAGCCCTAACTCAGGAATCCCTCTTCCTCTATTTTCCGGGTTCATGTCGGGGTCTTCCGGCAACGATGTTCTTCGGGCTTCCGGCAAGCTCAACAAGCTGAGGAGAAACCAGCTTCGAGTTGGAGAATGTTAGATGGAGATTGAGTCGTTTTGGGCAGACTGGAGGTGAGGATTGTATTCATAGTCTAGTGATTTTGGTTTATTTACTTTCCTTCTTCCATTGCTACGATTAATCTTAGAGCTTGTGGTTTGCCTTTGAGTTTTTCAGTTTTTATTGATAGGGATTTGAATTTTAGGGATACTTGGTTGTATGAAATCTGGTTTCAGTTGAATTTCTATTCTCTATGGTTTGGTAAATTTGGTTCGAATTTACTGAAACTGGTCAACTTAGAGTCTGAAACTGGGGTGGTGGTGGACCTCTTCACCACCGGAGCTGCTTTGTGAGTGATGTGTGCTTGGAAGACCCGAATTCGGGGATCTAGTGGAAGCGCTGTTTGTATTATGCTAGAGGGTACTGCAAGAATGGGACTAGCTGTAGATTCTTGCATGGTGGTGGACTTGGAGACTTGGGTTCAGATGGTGCTCAACTTGTTGGGTCACCAAGCAAGCTTGATATGATGGACCAGTCATGCCATGAAGCGCTTCTGAGATCCAAGACTCCTCAACAGCAAAGACTGGCTGCAGCTTCCCAGCTTATGGCCTCGGCCAACTCTTTTCCTTACTCATCTAAGTGCATGAACTTCCTTCTTCAACAACAACAAACTGATGCGCAGAGGTACTTAACAGCTTCTAATCAACAAATCAATTGTCATATTGGTTTTATTTTGGTTTGTCATTAATCTTCATTGTGCTATTATGTAATAAGGCTGCAGCAGCCTTGTTGATGGGTGATGATAACAAATTTAGTCGATCTCCTCGGTTGGAAAGAAACGAGTTTCCGATGATGAATGGTGGCGCTGGGATGGTGAACCCAGCCTCAAGGCAGATATACTTGACTTTACCAGCTGATAGCACTTTCAGAGAAGAAGACGTGTCAAATTACTTCAGGTATTTGCTCATTATGATGCGCTTAGTGGAAGAATATGTGGGTTTTGTTTTGCTGACTGTGTTTGGTAATGGAATGTTGTAGCATTTATGGATCTGTTCAAGATGTGAGAATTCCATACCAGCAGAAGAGGATGTTTGGTTTTGTTACATTTGTGTACTCAGATACTGTGAAGCTTATTTTGGCAAAAGGGAACCCTCATTTTGTGTGTGATGCTAGTGCTGGTCAAGCCTTACAAGGAGAAGGGCAAAGTTCATGACAAGTACAAGCACACTCTTCTCTTCTCATTTCTTGTTTACTCTTATTAATTGCCAACTAATCAAGATTTAGTTGATATATTAAGCTATTGGTCCTTGCATGTTGTATTTGCCAGGAAGCAACAAGGGGAAAGAGGAGATTTGTCGCCCTGTGGCACACTTTGTCCAATATCCTGATTTAACATATGATTAAGGAGCAGGCCCTGAGGAGTGCAACAAATGAGATTCGGAAATCCAGAAATTTGTTTCCTGACATCCAAATAACCATAAATTTTTCTTCTAATTGATTATTCCTCCAGAGTCTAAACTCTCAATTACCGGGAAACCTATGTAGAAGTAATGGAAGGTCACACTAATCCTATTGCACAAAATTACTAATTCTTCATCAACAAGTTGCTGTGTATGTCTCCTGTACAGCATCATGGACAAGTATGATTCTCGTGCCTCACTCATAGTAATATTTATTATTCCAGATGACTTGAGTTGAATACTGACTTTCTTTTCTTTTTGTTTAAGTCCCAATGGCTCTCTGGAACTCATTCCTGGAATTGTTGGCTATTTTGAACTATGATACCCTGACAGCTCTAAGCTTCTGCAACATTTGCTGGTAATTTTTCCTTTGCCTTCTAGTGATTCCAATTCAATGGGATTTTTACTTGTATTTCCTTTCTCATACCTACTAACCTTCCTTGCATGGCCTTTTTTCTAGTTAATAGATGTCTTTACATTCAAAATTCGCTTCTCCTTAGTGTCACTACCAGAAGAAAGGTTTTAGCCGACGAAAAAAAAAAACCAGGCCGACGAATCAATTTTTCATACTTTATCTGACGAAATTTTCCTTCGTCGGCTAATTTATATTTTCGTCGGTTAAAGTGCTTTATATTCGCAGATCTGGACAGCAGCTCATCCGAGAAAAAAAACGGGAGAAGAAAAAACTGGAGAAAAAGTTTGGGTGCTGTTGAAATCTGTCCATAATTAGTTTGTGGAGCTATATATAGGTACGTACATGTGTATATATGTTGATTTTGAGTTTTATTTGAGTTGATCGATTTTGAGTGATTGAATTGATAGATTTTGAGTACGTTGGATGTATATATATATATATGTTGATCGATTTGGTTGATGATTTGATAATATATATGAAGTTGTTAATAAGTAGTAGATATATATATATATGTTAATTAATTTATAATATTGTGTTGATGGTATGAAGTTGTTGATGATGATTTTGTGATGATGTTGATATATATAATATTGTTATGTAATTATTAATTAAATATATCTATATATATATGTGTGTTAATTAATTTGTTATCAATTAGTTGTAATACGTAGAATATATATAAATGAATTGAGATTTTATATATATATGGCATAGAATTTAATTAATAATTAGCTAGCGTTATACATATATATTTTGTTATATTTTCAGGATATGGATAAGAGTTGGATTTCGCTTCCAAAATGAGACAAAAGATATGGTAAAGGAATTATGAGTTTTCTGGAATATGCGTTAGCTAATGCTAACGGGAATACAATTTTCTATTGCCCGTGCACGAAATGTCAGTGTCGCAACGATATGCATCGATTTGGAATTGACAAAATATGGCAGCACCTGAAGAGTAACGGGTTTTGGGAGAAGTACACATGTTAGTTATATCACGGTGAAACATTATCAGGGGGTCCGCATGATCATGGCCAATTTTCTGAGACGGGCAGTACATCCAACAATCTAACAACGGTTTTCATCAACGACATGTTTCTTTATGAGAGCGGTGTATGCGCTCAAGGACAGTATATGCCTGACCCGGTGCAGCCCTTCCCTAAAGCTGTCAACATTGCTGGTATTGACAAGTACAACAAACTGCTTGCTTTCTAACAGATCCCTCTGTACCCCGGTTGTCAGAAGATCGTTCTTGAAAGTGTGATGGACGTAATGAAGATCAAAGTTGAGATAAAATCGACTGTGAAAGCTGTTGATGATTATCTACAGTACACTATTTCGATGCTGCCCCACGGTCATCGTCTTCCTACCACTCATCATAAGGTCCGATGTATCCTGAATGATCTTGGGCTTTTCTACATCAAGATCCATGCATGCAGATATGACTGCGTTCTCTTCTGGGGTAAAGATCCAGAAGGGAATGACCTTGGTGGCTTTGACGCATGTCCGGTATGTCACACTGACAGGTATAAGCTGACTCCTACAGGCAACAGGAAACCTGTGAAGGTACTTCGGTATTTCCCTTTGAGGGATAGGCTGGAGCGGTTGTACATGTCTTCACACACGGCCGAAGCTATGAGATGACACGCTGATAGGGAATTGCATGACGAAGATACCCTTATACGCCCTGCTGACGGGGAGGTTTGGAAGCATATAGACAGAGAGTTTTCTCATTTTGCGTCAGAGGTCCAAAATGTGAGGCTCGGGCTCTCATCCGAAGGGTTCAACCCTTTTGGCAACATGAGTCTTTAATACAGTGTATGACCGGTAATTTTGGTACCGTACAACCTTCCTCCATGGATGTGCATGAAGAAGGAATACAATATGTTGAGTTTGTTGATTCCGGGGCCCGCTTATCCAGGGAAGTGTCTCTATGTGTATTTGAGACCTTTGATTGAAGAGCTTAAATTTTTGTGGGACGTTGGTCAACCCACTTATGACAAGTACATACACGAGATGTTCCAGATGCATGTCATGGTTGTTGGTACCATCAGTGATTTTTCTGCTCGTGGGATGTTGTTGGGCAACGTTGTTAGGGGATACAAGGCTTGTCCAGAGTGCCTTTAAGAAGAGGAGAGCAGCAGTCATTGCAACAAGATATGCAAATTGGGTCACCGTACTCTCTTTCCATATGATCACGAATGGCGGCTCGATGCACAGGCATTTGATGGGACCATAGAAAACGGTGTGCCTCCCAGAAGATGGATTTCTATTTCTCAAGTTTGATCATCACAATCACAATGTGCCAAATGTATAAAAGTACTTTAGCCGACGAATTACAAAGGTTAGCCGACGAATTTTAAAGGTTTAGCCGACGAATTGATTCTTAGCCGACAAGATTCTTAGCTTTAGCCGACAAAATAATAATTTCGTCGACTAAAGTTGTCGGGTTTAACTTGCGCTCGACAGCAGAAAAACCCTAGCCTCCTCTTCCGCCTCCTCCGCCTCCTCCCTCCTCCCTCCCTCCCTCTCCCGTCTCCGCCTCTTCCCTCCTCCCTCCTCCCTCCCTCCCTCTCCCGGTCTCCAAGGTTAACGTTTTTCTTTTTTTTACTTTTGATTTCGAATTGATTTTTAGGCTATGTTTTATGTTTTATGTACTGTCTAATTTCCTTAATTTATGTTTAGGAGATAAATTATCCTTATTTTTTAAACATATGCTTTGTTTTGTTGATAATGAACTTGAAGCTTGCATTCCATGATTAGGTACTGCATTTATCGTGGGCTGGGTACGAATTTTTAAACATAAGATACAAAATACAAAATAGAAAAACCTATATCAAATCCGGATGAATATATATATATATATATATATATTTTTTATTGAATTCATATTTTGAATAAGTATAATTTTAAAATATATATATTTCACATTATATTAAGTGTTTAAATTTAAGCATGAACATAATGAAAAAATATGGTTTCAAAAATATTTTTTATAGAATAAAGACAAAATAATCTAGAGCCTTAGATTTGAGAAGGATAAGATTGAATTTTTACTTTTTCAATGTTGCCTCAGCCTTGAATTAACGAGCAACATTGAATGAGTGTATCCGCCCATGCCTCAGCCTTGATTCAAATTAATATTTTAAATAGGATGAGCGGCTATTTTAGATCGAAGAAGAGTTCGAAGGGCCAAAGGTCCGAATCGTCTGAGGGAACCTCTAGCAACCCTCAAACGTCATTTCAGGGCCAGATGACAACCAGACGTGCGAGCCTTCTGGAGACGGCGCAGAGGCAGCCGGAGGTGCCCCTTTCATCGAGGCAGGCGGGCGTCCTCGTTCCTCGAGGCAGCTGTGGCCTCAGACCCAGACAAAGGTGTCTGCACCCCGTATGCCTAAGATACACCGGGCGCCCACTCCGGGTCCTACTTATTCGGATAGTGGGTCATCTGGGGTACAGATGCCGCCGCCTCATCTATTCCTTCCGCGGATGATACCGGCCTTACTTGTAGTCGATGGCTCAAGGACGTTGATTTATCCACTGCCCCCGTCAGTGGCTCCATCAGCGGCGTACCGGTTCGTGCCTTTTGATACGCTTCTTATTTTCATGAGGGTATCATCATCGGCAACAGAGACGGAATCTGTTGTCGCGTCCGCCGCAAGCGCCTCAAGTAATCAGTGATGAATGATTTGTTTTCTTATAATTAATAATAAAGGGTCTCCGATTTTAATAATCAATTTGGTTTATTATGTGATAGGCACCGTCGGAGCGAAGCCGACAAAGAAGAAGAGAGGCCCTTCACAAGGAAGGCTCTCGAGAATATCGTGGGTACCGTGGGGAGGATCGTCATCAATACTGACGGGGATTGCCACATAGTATCGGGCGGGAAGTCGAGGACGTACTTCGGCCGCGTGGAAGCGCTCATTAGGGATAGAGTCCTTATGTTGTGGTCAGACTGGGGCGAGGTCCCGCAGGAGGTTAAGGACATGGTCCACAACGCGATGTCGGTGAGTTTACAAAATAATATTATGTATTATATTGTTGATTTCTCGAAAAACTAAACCAATAAACGGTTAAATGCAGGTGTCCCGAGCACCTGAAGGGCAGCTGGGCGGACGTTGTGCATGGGGGAATGTACGTTGGAAAGTTAATGAAAAACAAAATTGTATGTGATATTAATAATATTTCTAATATTTTTGTTGTATCTGTAGGTACAAGAAGTGGAAGAACGAGTTGCGGACTCACTGGACTACGCACGGGAACACACGTTTTTGTACCCCTGCTGAGTTTCAGTACAGGGAGTACGAGTGGCGTTGGCTTCTGACATTAGAATTCAACAACCCTCGTAAACAGGTATTTAAAAAAATTAATTAGTTAATTTGTCATTAAGTACGTCCGTTTTTAAATATTTTACTAATAATTTTTTTTCTTTGAAGGCCGTTTCCCGGGCGAACGCTCAGAACCGGCAACGCAATACAAGGAACCATCATGGCGGTTCTAGATCATTCGCTGTTTTCATGGACGAGGCGGCCAAGGAACATCCAGAAGTCAACTGGTACGTCTATACGTACGAGAAGGCATATCCTGACGCCCAAGAGGATATTGTAAGTCATTTTACGTTTTTAAATTTTTAAATTTACTTATATATATGTCAAAATATTAATTAATAATTTTTTTCCTATCCATATAGGCGAAGGTGAGGGAGGCTAGTGACGAGGTGATGAGTGCTATAGTGAGGGAGACATGGCCGGACACGCAGGAGGAAGAGATGTCCGAAGCCATGTCCCAGATCGACACTTCGGATCTGACGATTGGGGCGAGGATCATGGGCATAGCCTTCCCACCGAGAGCAAACAACTTCTACTGCCGGGGTCTAGGAAAGAAAGGCGAGGGGGTCCTGAAGACCACTCTAGGATTTCAACGAAAGGCTGCCTCGACCAGCAGCAGGACCACGTCTATGACCACCATGACGACTCAGCTAGAGTCGGAAGTTCATAGACTACTGGAACAGCAAGCTGCTCAGGCTGCTTATAATGCCTCGCACGCAGCCTATGTTGCCGAGATACATGCTATCCAGCAGGCCCAGCAGCAGTAGATGTTCCAGTACATGCAGGACTTTACAGCTGCCCAGCTTCAGGGACTTTCGGCTCCACCCATGCCTACCGCTATACCGCTACCCCAGCCGCCGCAACCTCCGCAGCAGCCCCCAGAAGCGGATATTAATTTAGACGATTTAGATTTTGTGTAGTTGATGAATTGTATAGTTTTATGTGCTTGTTATTGGTTATATGAAATTGTTTTGGTGTATTTTGCAGCTTGCTTGGAATGATAATTTTGAAATTTCGGGGTTTTTTTTTTTACTGGAATGGACTTATAGCCGACGAAAAACGCCTTAATTCGTCAGCTATAGTATTTTTATTTTTTTAAAAATAAGTTTTAGCCGTCGAAATACACTTTAATTCGTCGGTTAAACCCCTATAAAGCCGACGAAATAGACTATGTTTCGTCGGCTTTAGTTATTTTTTATTTTTTTATTACACACTTTAGCCGACGAATATCTTAAATGTTTCGTCCGCCAAAGTCTAAGAAAAAACCGACGACATGTTTTTCGTCGGCTAAACTCTAGGACTATAGTCGACGAATATCTTAAATGTTTCATCGGTTAAAGTCTAGGAAGATAACCGACGACGTGTTTTTCATCGGCTAAACTCTGGCACTATAGCCGACGACTTCTTCATGTGTCGTCGGCTAAAGTCACCATAGACGACCTTTTCCCGACGAAATCTTAGCCGACGAATTAAGCTAACAGGCCGATAAAAATTTTTCATCAGCTAAAATGCTTGTCTTGGTAGTGTGTCTTCATTTTCATTTGATTGCTATCTTTTCTATTGAAATACTTGACGTGGAGAGACCGGTAGATATACTAAAATGATTGCCATACTTGTTAGTGGGAATATTCATAAAGGTATGGCTGAGTCTGTTTTACTTCCCACTAAGCATTAACCCGTAGAAAAGTAAACAGCAAACATGGAAGTTAAGAACTTAGGAAATGAATTATGTTTGAAAAACAAAATTCACGTACATTCTAGACGTTTTCTGGATATTTTATATATGTGCGAGCAGTTCCTTCAATTTAACTCGTATATGAAAATCTCTATATGAGTATTCTAATATGGATCATATAAATTTAGCATCATGATGCTATGATGCTATCTAGCAATCAAGTACAGTGCATATACTCTGGTTCATTCACGTACTTTTGATCAAAATATTATTTTTCTTGATCTTTTTACAATAGTATCATACATTCCCGCGCCATCACTTAGCGTATGAGTTGTGAACAACTTCCTTTTAGGCTTGAAGAGTATCCATTCTAGTTATTTCATGATGAACTGGGATGTGGCCTTGATGGTAGAGACCCTTATGATCTCCAGCTAGGTAGCTCCTCACACATTATGGATATGATTTTAATTAGATGATTTCTTTTTATTTTATTGACCGGATGTAGTTTGATTATTATTATTTTTTCTATTGAAGTATCTTGGAGCAAGGATGTTTTACAATTCTCAAGACATGTTGTGGAAGAGGAAGCTAGAAGAGCAAGCTGAGCTGTAGCAAGCACTTGAACTTCAAAGCCGAAGGCTAATGGGTCTGCAGCTTCTTGATGTCAAGAAGCTTCACCATTGAGCACTTTCCGCCAGCAGTCCGATTAATTCTCCTACTCAGTCCCCCAACATGTTCAATCAGAACTTTCTGCATCCTTCATTTCATAGCCCAGAAGTTAGTCAAGGTAGTTTTTCTATTACATAGTAGTGATGTGCCTCTTCATGCTTTCTTGTGGTTGCTGACAGTTCAAATGTGCTATTGTAATATCTTAGATTTTCATATCATTTTCTTTTGTATTATTCCCTTATTTAGTGAAGGATTATTTATGGAAATTCTTTGGTTTATGCAAAGTTGAAGTTTCGGGAGTTTATTTTAAGGTGCCTTGACTTTTAAGAGGCCAAAAGTTGACTTTATTTTTCGTAAGTTATTTGCGAAAACTTCCTTCATGAAAGTTGTCGAGTTTGGCGATACGAGTTCGTAGACACGTGGCACGTGTAATTCGGATGTCGTATGAGAAAGTTTTAGTCAGAGGAAGTTAGTTTTCGGGTTTGGAAAGTGTACAAAGTAGAAAAATGTGTGTGGGAGTTATTTTTTTTGGGAACCCTAAACTCAGCTCACTCTCTTCTCTCTCTTCTCTCTCGACCTCACCCTCACACCAAACTTCCGCTGAAGCTAGCTCCGCTGTCCGGCCACCATTTGGACTGCCGCCGGTCCCATTTGACTCCCACAAGTGTCCTCTTCAAGGCTGGGCAGCTGCTACTCGGTGTTGCACGCCGGAAAAGAAGCTTTTGGCCGGCAAAGGGTGCTGCTGTGCCACCGGTCGGAACCGCCGTATACGGCGGCGACGAGGTGCAACCTTAGGTGAGTTTTGATCCTCTCCTCCTTCTAGTTATGGCTAGGCATAGATTGAAGCAAGTTTTTGAGGTTTTGAGACCGGATTTGTAGGTTTGGGATATGAATTCGGGTTGGTATTTAGGGGCTGTTTCCGGTCGGTTCCGGCCAAATTTGGTTGAAGCCTCAGGTATGAAAGATGTTCCCCTTGCTTCAAGCTTCAACTTTGTTGTTGAGAGTTTCTCAAATTCGGAAGTTTGTGGTGGCGCATGGGGCCCACTCGCCACCGCCTGTGGCGGCGCGTGGCAGCGCGTCCGGCAGTGTTTGTGGCTTAGGTTGCTGTGTTTTAGCTAGCTCTTACTGTTGTGAGTTTGTTGAGATGTAGAATTCCTAAGTTGTGAGCAAGGTTTGCATGTTAGAACTTTGAGGGTGATATTAGGCTTGGTGGAGGTTGAGTTAGGATTAGAGGAAGCCATTTTGGGTCGCTAAGTTCGACAACTTTGGAAAGTTGTCATCCCTTGAACTAAGGGATAGTTTAAGGGTATTGTGTTAACCTAAAGTATTTTAGTTACTAAGGTTTTAATTGTGTGATTTTAGGTGATTTGTGAAGTTGTGTTTTGGCTTGCTTTTGTCGTCTTGTGGAATTTGCAGCGGGATATTTAGGTGAGTAAATCTCACTAAAGTTCACTTTTGAACCAAATGTTATAATGGTCATGTGATGATGATAATGATGATAATGTTAGATTTAATAATATGCTTTTAATAGTTTTTAAAAATATATGAGTTTGATCGCCAACGGCTTATAGGAAAGATAAAACAAGTTTTCCTTATATGCTATTTTTGAGATTTATATGATCATAATTTTATTGATTATTGATAGATTATTTTTGTGGAAAATCTATATTTTGTTCAAGTAAATATATCTATGTGGAAGAATATAATTTATGATGTAATATTGTGTTGATGAGGATAATGATGTGATATTGTGTTGTTGAGGATAATGTTGTGATATTGTGATTGTTGGATAAATAGCCAAATCGGGTTCCAAGCCTTTAATTGGGTGATTGGTTGCGGTTAAGATGCTATTTATCATTTTTGTGTTTGATATTAGACAGTCAAACCGGGTTCCAAGCCTTTGGTCGGGTGATTGGTTGTGGTTAGGAATAGAGTTCTAGTCCGTCTGTCAGTGTAGGTCATGGGAGATACCGTATGGTATCTGGGACCTATGGGTACACATTTTGTTGTTGTAGGTCATGAGGGGTATTTATTAATACCTGGGACTCATGGGTACATGTTAATTGAAATAGTGTTGGATTTGTGGATTTATTTATTGATATAAATTGCTCTTGTGATATAATTGGTAATTGAAGGTTTTTGTGTTATTTTGAGAATTACTCATACGGGCTTTTTAGCTTACCGGGTTTGTTGTTTACAACCCGGTGCACCAATTCTTGGTGTAAGGGTTAGACCTGTAAGTGAGGATCAATAGGGTTGAGGCAGAGGCTTAGCGGTAGGGTTTTTGTTGGGTTTTGCTGTATATTGTATATTTTTATTATTTGGGGTAGACTTTATTAAAACTCATGTGAGTGGTTTCATTTTCTTGATTTTCAAGTTTATGTAAACAAGAAAATGTAATATTTAACTCGGTGTTGAGTTGTGTGACATTTATATTTCCGCATTGAGTTTAGTTTTTTGAAGTTTGTTTGAAAACAGGTTTTGGGATAGTATTATTTTAAAATATATCATGCCAAATTTTTTAAAAATTATCTTTCGAAAAAAATTGAGGCGTGACAGCTATGCTGAACTGCAGAGAACTGCGCAAGCCCGATGCCACCCTACTTACCCATTACTCTTCTTGGAACATAGTACTTGAAGATACTTTTATCATGAATTTGCTGAAAGAGATTATTAATTATCAACATTCAAAATCTTCAATAAGGTAGTTTATATGTTTATGTGAACATGATAAAAGCCAAATTTTCTTTTCATCTCAAACAAGTATAACTAAGCATGTTTTTATGTGTCTAGAAGGCTTGTGAATGATGAAATTATGTCTACTTGAATGTGTATCCAATGAATCTTTGCATTTTCTTTTCTAAGTAGACCTTCCGTTTTAGGCTTTCATATCATCACTTGTTGGGCATCTTAGAGGGAAAGCATGAACATGAACCAATAGTCTTCTGGGTCTTTTCTTATATAAGTTAAACATGCCTAAAACCATTGCTTAAAGAGAAGATTGAGAAAACATAGATTATTACGAAAAATAAATTTTAGATTTCAATCATGTGAGTACACTGTAAGATAGGAACCCAAGTTTACTAATAAAACTTTATGCAGTGTGACTTATTCCTTGGCTAATATTTACTACTGGGTATTGCTTGAGTTGTGAATTTAATTTTAGATATTTTATCATTTCACACTTCTACATTGAAGATCCACATACTAGTATTGCTCATGTCTCTAATACTTTCTGTTACAACTTTGAGAACATTATTGATTTTAGAAAACCTCTTATGTGCAGGAAAGCAAGGCAAGCAGCTGCAATAGCACTTTAAGTTGGTTTCTTTTGGGTTCTTTGTACTTGTTTTGTGTTAAGTGCATATAACATTTTTGCTGCATTGTTATTTTCGTTTTGTATTGTAACTTGGATACTCACTTTGATGAGTAAAACTAAGGGTAGATATCTTAATGAAACCAGTAGTATAGTCTCCAATGTGATTGAAAACAAAGAGATTTGATTTCTGAATTTAATCAAATGGAGAGTTTAAATCAAAAGAATGCATCACTTATATGTAGCTCAAGCTCATTCATACGATAGACAAATGTCGCTTGAAAATGTCGAAAGCCTAAAAGATATCACGTAGTGAAAGCTTAAAGTATATCAGACGATATATACCTATTGTCTTAAAGAGGCCAAATGAAAAAAGAAAAAATATACTTTGCCTGAATATCATTCACCCAACGCATATGTGTCGCCGTACTACGTCTAGACTAGAAACAACATCAATAGTATGTCATGTGGGTTCATCGAGCGACACATAAATGTAGCGTGAAAAAGTTTACATCCTAATTCTTCAAGTATATGTCCCCTGTAACATTTTCACATGATGTTTAAATGTTGTCTTTAAATAAATTAACCTACACTTATATGTTGCTGTAAAGCGTATTTCTCTCTCGATCGCAGTTATAAGGCGACACAAAGAGCTGTGTCGCCTCATAGCAAAAAAAAGATATGTCGCCTTCTAGCATGTTGTTTAAACTATCAGGCGACATATATACCATGTCGTCGTATCTCAATTCAGGCGACACAAAATGAAAAAAGTCTTCTGTCGCCTGAGGTTCTTATAGGCAACATAACATTTGTGTCGTCAAAGAACCTCATCAACGACATGCTAGAAGGCGACACTTACGATTTTTATCAGGCGACACAACAGTTGTGTCACCTGATGCAGAAATAGGCATAGTGGATAACAATGGATGTAATACCCCGGAAATTTGATATTAGTTTCTAATTTATTTAGGAATTTTCGAGTTAGAAGTTAGTGTGTTTTGAGATTCAAAGGAAGAGCGGAAGGTTTCGGATGCGTAAATTTACCCGAAACGATTTTATGGTTTTGAAGGGTCAAGAGTTGACTTTCTAATCCGTTGGGTTTCTCGAGAAACTTCCTTCACAGAAGTTGTAGAGCACGACGATACGAGTTCGTAGACACATGGCACGCGTAAAACGGACTTCTTATGAGAAAGTTATGGTCAGCGAAAGTTGTGGCTTTTCAGAAATTTTGGGATAAATAGAATTTTTTCCTTTTGGTCCTCATTATTTTCAGAAACCAGATTTTCTTCCCCTCCCCTTCTCTCTTCCCGACCCCGAGAGAGAGCAAAACCCCCAGCCGACCCGACCCGGACCCGGACGACCCGACCCGAGTTTTCCGGCCAACTCCGGCCGACCCAGATGACGGCACCGGTCGGAAAATCTTCCTCTCCTCGGCGCAATCCTCCCTGTGTTAGTGAGTGAGGAAGACTCGGGCGGATCGGTGCTAATCGATCACCAACAGTGAGGGCGGCGACCCGACCGAAATTCTCCCTCCAACGGCGGCGACGCAGCTTGGAACCGGTCGGGATAGGCTCTCCTTGGTGCCCTGGTTCATTTTCTGGTAGTCTCCTAGCACGACTCGCGGTGTAGAGTTACGGTGGTGGATTTCCACCTTCCGGTGAGTTTTCCGGCGTGCTCCGGCCGATTGAGGCGAAACCTTAGGTATAAAAGATGCTTCTCTCTCTTCAATTTACAAGTTTTGTGTTGTGAGCTTGGGCTAATTCGTAGGTTGGTAGGGTGGCGCGTGGCGGTGCCTCCGGCAGAGGTTGGGTGGTTAGGAATAATTGTTAGGTTGTGCTTGTCGATACGAGTACGTGAACATGTAGATTGTAGGTTTCAATGTTGCTTGAGTATGTTGGGGCTTCGCCGGAAGTCGTTTTCTTTCGGTGTGGTTTATGGAATCTGAACATAGAGGTAATCATTTATTGGTTATCATAGGTTGTTCATGGGGTTTCGGTGACCTTGAGAGGTCTCATAAGAGGATTGCCTCGTTATGGTAAATCTTTGGGTTAGGTTTTAGCTAGTTGGTGTAAAGGGTACTCACTTGGTTGTTAGTGACAAGGTTGGTCACTAAGTTGTTTTTGCTATCTAGGTGATTGACAAAGTTGGTGTTGTGCTTGTTCTTGTGCTTGTGAAGACGCAGCGGGAGTTGAGGTGAGTAAAATCTCACCAAGGTCCACTTTGTGGACCATTTATTATGATGATGAATATGATGGTGATTATGATGATGATTGTGATGTTGATGTTGATGATGGTTACGGTTATGATGATATTTTTTTATTGTGATTTGATAAGTGTTATGATGGGAGAGTATTTGAAGATGTGACTTAGTGGCGATTGTGTGCATTAGTTGTGTATGTGTGTGTCTTAGTGGTGATTATTAGATTAGGAGCCTTCGTGGTGGACCGGAAACCAAGCCTTGGCCGGGTGATTGGTTATGGTCAGTATAGAGTTCTAGTCTGTCAGTCGGTACTTCATGGGGGATGACTATGTGTTGACGAACCCATGAGTACGCATTTGTTTAGTTACTTATGGGAGATGACTAAATGTTGGCGAACTCATAAGTAAGAGTAGAGAAATGATTGTGTGATGTTCTTATGTGTTGTTTAAATTTCTTGCTTTGAGTATCTCCTGAACTATGCATATCCGCAGGAGATTCTTGAAATCTTAATTGTGTGATTTTTAATAGAATTCCTGAATTATGTTTTGTATAAGATTCATTTATGATTTTGAGTGGTTTTGAATTATTGTGTTTTTCTTAATTGTTTCTTTTGAATTCTCTTGCTTCTAGGTGATTCTTGAACTAAGTTATTAATGCAGGAATTGCCAGTTATAATTATATGTGATGTTGAGTTTTATTTTGAGAGTTACTCATACGAGCTTTTTAGCTTACTGGGTTTGTTGTTTACAACCTGGTGCACCAATTCATGGTGTAGGGGTTAGACCTGTAGGTGATGATCAGCAGGGTTAAGGCAGTGGCCTAGGAGCTGAGTTTTTGACGATATACATTTATTTATATTTCATGGTAGTTGTTTTTAAGCTCATGTGAGTGAAGTAGTTTATTACTAGACTTTTGGAAATTGATGTAATTAAAGAGATTAAATGTTTAACTCGGTTGATGAGTTTATCGACATTTATATTTCCAGTATTTGTTTTTAGTTTGGATTTTGTTGAGCAGGTTATGGGATATTTAGAATTTGAGTTTTATCGTGCCCAAATTTTTGAAAATTTATCCTTCAAAAATTGGGGTGTGACAATGGAAATCCATTAACTGCAGCTGCCAAGCATATTGGAGATACTTCGGTGTTGGTGGCTGAGACTACTGCTCTCAAGGAGGCATTACACACGGCATGGTTACAAAAGTTCTCTCATGTAGTGGTGGAAGGTGATTCAAAGCTTCTTATAGATTGTCTTAACTTGGAAGGCTACGAGTCTTTGTTGTATTCAATCCCTAATCCAGGACATCTTGCGGCTAGCGTCTCAATTTCAACTTGCTTACTTCAAACATGTTCAATGTGACGCAAATTTTGTTGTGGATCGTCTAGCCTTGATGGCAATGGCAACTTCAACTCCTCTAGTTTGGTTTTATTGCTTACCCCTTTCTGTGTACCTAGTGTTCTATTTGAATCAATATATTAGGAGGGGGTTTGTTTATGTAAAACTTTCTTTATCCATTTAAAAGAGATAATGAGGTATTCTAAATTTTTTAATTTTTAAAATATTATTATCTAAGATTTTGAAGTATTCCTTGTTGTAAACAGAAAAGATATGTGAATATGGTGTCCGTTAATTCGCAGGATACGAATTTGCATTGCTATCAATGATCTGCTGGGTTATGAGATCGAGTCAGGTTGATATATTTTACCACTATACGAATGTGGATTTAAGTCGTTGTAACTCTTGTTTCTTCGGAAATAATAAGATATTTGGCGCAAGAATGAGTCACTGCTCCAAATATAACCCGAAACCTAATTTGGCGACACATTCGTATCTACTTGCCATTAGAAGGTAGCATTCATTTGAAATCGGCGCGTCATCTTGCTAGGTCAATTAAGGAATACTAAGTTATTAGAATTAGAAGCATAATTTAGCTCAAGCAAAAATTTTATGAAATAGTAATAGTGTAAAGCTAAATAAAATTATAAATTTGAGATATATCAGCCCCCTTCTATTGAGGGATCCCTA